>NC_037357.1:10236800-10544338 GCF_002263795.3 Bos taurus
TACATGTGTTCCACATTCTGAACCCCCTCCCACTTCCTTCCCCATCTGATCCCTCAGGGTCATCCCAGTACAGTGGCTCTGAGCTCCCTGTCTCATGCACTGAACCTGGACTGGTGATCTATTTCACATATGGTAATATACATGCTTCAGTGCTATTCTCTCAAATCATCCCACCCTCGCCTTCTCCCACAGAGTCCAAAAGTCTATTCTTTACATCTATGTCTCTTTTGCTGTCTTGCATACAGGGTCATCGTTACCATCTTTCTAAATTCCATATATATGCATTAATATATTGTATTGGTGTTTTTCTTTCTGACTTACTTCACTCTGTATAACAGGCTCCCGTTTTATCCACCTCATTAGAATTGATTCAAATTCATTCTTTTTAATGGCTGAGTAATACTCCATTGTGTATATGTACCACAGCTTTCTTATCCACTTGTCTGCTGATGGACATCAGGGTGCTTCTGTGTCCTACCTATTATAAACATTGCTGCGATGAACATTGGGATACACGTGTCTCTTTCAATTCTGGTTTCCTCAGTGTGTATGCCCAGCAGTGGGATTGCTGGATCATAAGGCAGTTCTATTTCCAGTTTTTTAAGGAATCTCCACACTGTTCTCCATAGTGGCTGTACTAGTTTGCATTCCCACCAACAGTGTAGGAGGATTCCCTTTTCTCCACACCCTCTCCTGCATTTAACATTCATATCTTTAACAAAACTCTGAGATTTGGGTTCAGTTCAGTTCAGTATAGTCGCTCAGTCATGTCTGACTCTTTGCGACTCCATGAATCACAGCAAGCCAGGCCTCCCTGTCCATCACCAACTCCAGGAGTTCACTCAAACTCATGTCCATCAAGTCGGTGATGCCATCCAGCCATCTCATCCTCTGTCGTCCCCTTCTCCTCCTGCCCCCAATCCCTCCAGGTATCAGGGTCTTTTCCAATGAGTCAAATCTTCACATGAGGTGGCCAAAGTATTGGAGTTTCAGCTTCAGCATCATTCCTTCCAATGAACTCCCAGGACTGATCTCCTTCAGGATGGACTGGTTGGATCTCCTTGTGGTCCAAGGGACTCTCAAGAGTCTTCTCCAATACCACAGTTCAAAAGCATCAATTCTTCGGTGCTCAGCTTTCTTCACAGTCCAACTCTCACATCCATACATGACCACAGGAAAAACCATAGCCTTGACTAGACGGACCTTTGTTGGCAAAGTAATGTCTCTGCTTTTCAATGTGCTATCTGGGTTGGTCATAACTTTCCTTCCAAGGAGTAAGCGTCTTTTAATTTCATGGCTGCAATTACCATCTGCAGTGACTTTGGAGCCCAGAAAAATAGTCTGATGCTGTTTCCACTGTTTCCCCATCTATTTCCCATGAAGTGATGGGACCAGATGCCATGATCTTCGTTTTCTGAATGTTGAGCTTTAAGCTAACTTTTTCACTCTCCTCTTTCACTTTCATCAAGAGGCTCTTTAGTTCCTCTTCACTTTCTGCCATAAGGGTGGTGTCATCTGCAAATCTGAGGTTATTGATATTTCTCCTGGCAATCTTGATCCCAGCTTGTGCTTCTTCCAGCCCAGCGTTTCTCATGATGTACTCTGCATAAAAGTTAAATAAGCAGGGTGACAATATACAGCCTTGACGTACTCCTTTTCCTATTTGGAACCAGTCTGTTGTTCCATGTCCAGTTCTAACTGTTGCCTCCTGACCTGCATACAAATTTCTCAAGAGGTAGGTCAGGTGGTCTGGTATTCCCATCTCTTTCAGAATTTTCCACAGTTTATTGTGATCTACACAGTCAGAGGCTTTGGCATAATCAATAAATCAGAAATAGATGTTTTTTCTGGAACTCTGTTGCTTTTTCGATGATCCAGTGGATGTTGGCAATTTGATCTCTGGTCCCTCTGCCTTTCTAAAACCAGCTTGAACATCTGGAAGTTCACGGTTCATGTATTGCTGAATCATGGCTTGGAGAATTTTGAGCATTACTTTTCTAGTGTGTGAGATGAGTGCAATTGTGCGGTAGTTTGAGCATTCTTTGGCATTGCCTTTCTTTGGGGTTGGAATGAAAACTGACCTTTTCCAGTCCTGTGGCCACTGCTGAGTTTTCCAGCAAACTCAATTGCTGGCATATTGAGTGCAGCACTTTCACAGCATCATCTTTCAGGATTTTAAGTAGCTCAGCTGGAAATCCACCACCTCCACTAGCTTTGTTCATAGTGATGCTTTCTAAGGCCCACTTGACTTCACATTCCAGGATGTCTGGCTCTAGGTGAGTGACCACACCATCGTGATTATATGGGTCATGAAGCTCTTTTTTGTACAGTTCTTCTGTGTATTCTTGCCACCTCTTCTTAATATCTTCTGCTTCTGTTAGGTCCATACCATTTCTGTCCTTTATTGAGCCCATCTTTTCATGAAATGTTCCCTTGGTATCTCTAATTTTCTTGAAGAGATCTCTAGTCTTTCCCATTCTGTTGTTTTCCTATATTTCTTTGCATTGATCACTGAGGAAGGCTTTCTTATCTCTCCTTGCTATTCTTTGGAACTCTGCATTCGAATGCATATATCTTTCCTTTTCTCCTTTGCTTTTCTCTTCTTTTCACAGCTCTTTGTAAGGCCTCCTCAGACAGCCATTTTGCTTTTTTGCATTTCTTTTCCATGGGGATGATCTTGATCCCTGTCTCCTGTACAATGTCACAAACCTCTGTCCATAGTTCATCAGGCACTCTATCAGATCTAGTCCCTTAAATCTATTTCTCACTTCCACTGTGTAATCATCAGGGATTTGATTTAGATCATACCTGAATGGTCTAGTGGTATTCCCCACTTTCTTCAATTTAAGTCTGAATTTGGCAATAAGGAGTTCATCATCTGAGCCACAGTCAGTACGCGGTCTTATTTTCTCTGACTGTATAGAGCTTCTCCATCTTCGTCTGCAAAGAATATAATCAGTCTGATTTTGGTGTTGACCATCTGGTGATATCCATGTGTAGAGTCTTCTCTTGTGTTTTGGAAGAGAGTGTTTGTTATGACCAGTGCATTCTCTTGGCAAAACTCTATTAGCCTTTGCCCTGCTTCATTCTGTATTCCAAGGCCAAATTTGCCTGTTACTCCAGGTGTTTCTTGACTTCCTACTTTTGCATTCCAGTCCCCTATAATGAAAAGAACATATCTTTTGAGCGTTAGTTCTAAAAGGTCTTGTAGGTCTTCACAGAACCGTTCAACTTCAGCTTCTTTAGTATTACTGGTTGGGACATAGGCTTGGATTACCGTGATATTGAATGGTTTGCCTTGGAAACGAACAGAGATCATTCTGTTGTTTTTGAGATTGCATCCAAGTACTGAGATTTGGGTTGGATATTTAAATTTTAAAATATCTTTTCTTATATGGACAATGGTAGGTGAGCTTCACAGATAGGAAGAATAATCCTTGCCTCGTTATGCCCATGTCTCCCCTAAAACACATGCCCTGTATTGAAGGGCAATATTTTGTACTTCCTAAACTATATCCTAAAAATTCAGGCCTATGACACTTGTTATGATGTCACTAATGTCCCACATTGATATTCTCTCTTCTTTTCACCCATGATTCCAACTGCTTGCAAGAGATGAGCCTAAATAATGCTTGCTCCTAAGTAAATTATTTGGAAATAGAACCCATAATGTGAGATTTACTATGATACTCTTAACTTTGTAGTGAATTGAAGTGTTTGTAGTGTCTGTAAAATTGACTGATAGTTTCTCATACTGCCAGCAGTTCTACAGAGAATAAGACTTTTATGTTCAGAAAACCAGCAAGGTCAAACAACTACAAAAGGTGGACTGGAAATGCCAGTTCTTATTTTGTAAAAATACTGAAAGCAGCTTACAAATGCTTTGCTTCAAGGAAGCAAATGTGTAAGGAGAAGGAGAATGCTGACAGAAAGTGAGGAAGACAAGGGAAAACAGATTCATGGGGCACTGGCTTGGAAAATAATAAATGCAAATTAGTTTAGATAATCTAGTTAATGGCTTTTAATATTTTATTTGGGGAATGAATGTGCTGTTTCATATGTCCCACTTTGGCAAATGAAAAAATAAACTACCATACATTAGGAAGCAAAAACTTAAGCCTACCCTTGTCAAGTGGGGAGAAAATAATATTCTTTAAATCTAATTGGTCCGTTTCTTCATTCTCTAGAACTGAGACTAAATTGTCAAATTTGCATAAAGAAATACTTCATATGAGGATTGGAAAGAAAGTTCTTTCTCCTCCCACCATGTGTATTAATGATCAGAGTAAAGTTTTCTCCTCTGCATGTCTTTGACAGAGTACATAATTCTTTCTTATGAAAATGAAAGAGCTATATTTTGTTATGGGCTTATTCTCCCCATATAAATATATTCCCTATAATATCAAGGCACAGTATTAACATGTTGAACAATTATTTCATATAATTTTACTATGTATTCCAAAAAATGTTGGAGTTCATTTCCCTAAGTATGTCTTTTTGTAAATCATTCCCCACTTCCTCTCTCCAATTTTCAGGTCTTTAGGTTAAGTCATAACTCTTCCTTAGTAACCTTCTCACTCAGTCTTATCAGGTAGTCACTAGTTACGTGGCATGTTATAATTCCTGACAGACAAATTTGTCCATTTGCTTGCTTCTGATTCCCATGATATCCCAATAATTGCATTGTACATTAGCAAGTTTCTAGGCAGGCCTGTGGGGCTCCTCTACTGAGAGTCTTAATTAAACTTGTTCTAAATTAAAACAACCTTTGCTGAGACACTTGTCAGACCAGCTTTACAGGCTTTCCTGGGACACAGGAGTCAATGCCATGATCAGTGGAAGCAGGACAGGGATCAGGACCTAAGCAGTAAACTTGATGATTCACAGGGAGGTAATTTATTACACCAACTAGACCCACTAA
Source organism: Bos taurus (assembly GCF_002263795.3). NCBI lineage: Eukaryota > Metazoa > Chordata > Mammalia > Artiodactyla > Bovidae > Bos > Bos taurus. The sequence continues at coordinate 10,241,722 of NC_037357.1, forward strand.
TATGATGGAGGAGAAGTAGGGATGCAGAGGGATAATGAAAGAAAGTAAAATATTGAGGCAAAGAAAGAAAGTGATGTAATTACATAGTGCTACTGTATGTCTCCCACACCTCTGAAAAATAGACCACCAAAATAAAAGGTACCACAGCTTTATTTTATAGTGCTAAGAAGATGGACCTGGTGGCTCAGACAGTAAAGAATCTGCCTGCAATGCAGGAGACCTGGGTTCAGTCCCTGGGTTGGGAAGATCCCCTGGAGGAAGGCATGGCAACCCACTCCAGTATTCTTGACTGAAGAGTCCCTATGGACAGAGAAGCCTGGCAGGCTACAGTCCCTGAGGTCACAAAGAGTCAGACACGACAGTGACTAAGCCCAGCCCAAGAAGATGGAACAACAGTTAAATGTCAGATCTTTTGATTTACTGAGGTTGGGGCTGGCCCTTGTCTTCCAAGCCTCATCCACATTAAAAAAAAAAAAAAAAGGAAGAAAAATTACCTCAGGACTTCTTACCACTTCATGATACCAGCTCATAATCAAACTCTTCTTGTAACTCATTGACCTTGTGGGGTCTTCCTTCTTTACTTGACTCAGGAAAACTATTCTCAAGAAAGAAACTAATTAATCCAATTACACTAACATATAAATGAATGATGGGCTTCCCTGGTGACTCAGTTGGTAAAGAATCTGCCTGCAGTGCAGACCTGGGTTTGATCCCTGGGGTGGGAAGATCCTCTGGAGGAGAGCATGGTAACCCACTCCAATTTTCTTGCCTGGAGAATCCCAATGGACAAAAGAGGAATCTCTATGGACAAATATATATATACATATACATATATATATATATACACACACACACATATACATATATATATATATATATATATACACACACATATATACACTTATATGTATATAAGTGTATATATGTATATACAGTTATTGGAGAAAGCAATGGCACCCCACTCCAGTACTCTTGCCTGGAAAATCCCATGGACGGAGGAGCCTGGTAGGCTGCAGTCCATGGGGTTGCTAAGAGTCGGACACGACTGAGCGACTTTATTTTCACTTTTCACTTTCATGCATTGGAGAAGGAAATGGCAACCCACTCCAGTGTTCTTGCCTGGAGAATCCCAGGGACGGGGAAGCCTGGTGGGCTGCTGTCTATGGGGTCGCACAGAGTCGGACACGTCTGAAGTGACTTAGCAGCATAGTAGCAGTATATACACTTATATGCACACACACACACACACACATATATATATATATATTTTTTGTTATACACCTTAAACCAATACCATAATATGTTTTAGGTCCATCGCATGTCAGTAAAACTGGGGGAAAAGGCTAGTTTTGAATCTGATGTGTGTATTGTGTGTGTGTTAGTCACTCAGTCGTGTCTAACTCTAGCAACCCCATGGGGTGCAGCCCGCCAGGCTCCTCCGTCCATGGGATTTTCCAGGCAAGAATACTGGAGTGAGTTGCCATTTCCTTCTCCAGGAGATCTTCCTGACCCAGGGATTGAACCCAGGTCTCCTGCATTGCAGGCAGACTCTACCGTCTGAGCCACCAAGGAAAATCTTGGGCCGTCCACTGAATAATTGAATGGTCTTGGAAACTTTCTAAACATCTTTCCTTACCTATTAAATGAGCATAATAACTCCTTCCTTATTTTGAGTATTAATGATATAATGCATAGAACTCCCTTAGCTTTAAGCCTGGACCAGAGTAAACACTTAAAAAACATTAGCTATAAATAAGGCTCATTTGCAGGTTGGAAGTATTTCCTAGGCACAATTGTTAATAAAATATACAGCTTTATTGTGTTATCTGAAAGTAGTGTTCCTATAGAACATTTCATAAGCCAAAATGGTGTAAAGCAAAGAAGCAATTACCTTAGGGCACATCTTGCTAACAAACACACAAAGCAAATTGAGATAAGGTGCAGGTATAGACACTTCCCTGGGGCTCAGTGGTAAAGAATCTGCTGCCAAGCAGGAGACACAGGTTTGATCTCTATCCCTGAGTTGGAAAAGTCCCCTAAAGAATGAAATGGCAACCTACTAAAGTATTCTTGCCTGGGAAATTTCATAGACAGAGGAGCCTGGCAGGCTAAAGTCCATGAAATCACAAAGAGTTGAAAAGGGTTGGGCATGACTTATCAACTACATAACAACAACAGGAGATACAAACACAAATCAAAGCTATGGTAGCTTGATGCTGAGATGCTGAGTGGGGAAGGAGCTTAGAGGTGCCAGTCTCTGCTTGGAGTGCCCACTGCCTCTGTAACAGCTCACTGCAAAACAAATGCTGGGTGCTATTTTTGTGTTTTATCATAAAAGAGACAATCCCTTTTGGGCTTCCTTCAGTTAGAGAAAGCAGATACTAATGTAGGTTTTGTAAAAGCAAAGTGGCGTAAAGCAGACTTTCAAAAAGCAGGGTATACCTGTACAGCACATAGATTTGTTTTAATGTATGTGGGTATCTGGAAAATAATATTAATATATTCATGCTTTCTATATGAGACCTAATATTATTTATTTTTGTTGCATTTTGGCAGCTAATGTTTCTTATGAAAATTGGCATAACATAAAACAAAATTTTGTCATAGTCACTCAAGCCTCTCCACAAATTTTATTTGGTTTAAGTCTACTAGATTATCTAAGAGGCAATTATAATCCTCATCACTGTGTTAAAATTTTGTATAGAAAAACAACAATAATAATTTCTGTTTTTTTCTTTCCCTGGAGAAATATAATAAGGAAGAATGATACACTTTGTTAGTGGGTAATATATTTTTGGAATACCTCCTAAATTAGGTTTATTTATTGGAAAGCAAATCTCTCTCTCACACCTTGCCTTAAGGCTGTAGTTATGAGATTGGGTTAAAAGAGGCAATATATCATATTAAGTAGGGAGAAAATCTGAAGCTTGTTTCCTTTGACCCAGGCATAATAGAGAGAAGTACATGATAAAAAAGTGAAATTCTTGTTCTCACATCATAGGAGATTCTAGAGAGAATACGATAGAGTCATCTAGATAAAGTCAGATGTCAGTTTACTTTTCCACACCCCTGACTCCCTCCTCTATTTGATTCTGAACTTTGCACTATGTATCTGTGTGTGTGTTTTGGGAGGATCTTTAGAGATATCTAAGTATGTACCCAGGAAATTGAAGGTATCAGATCTAGTCCCCATTTTCTCAAATACAGTGGGTGCTATGGACTGAATTGGGTCTCCACCCCCAAATTCATATGATGAAGCTTAACCCTCAGTGTGACTGTACAGTATTTGGAGATAAGGTCTTAAGGAGGCAGTTAAGGTTGAATGAGGTCAAAAGTGTCAGACCCTAATCAGCTAGGACTTGTGACCTTTTAAGAACATTTTCTCTCTCTCTTTCTGTCTCTGTCTTCTCTTTCTCTCTCTCCCCATCTCTCATTACTCTCACTTTCTTACTCGCTCATTCTCTCTTTCTCTCCTTCTCTGTATGTATGCACAAAGAAGAAAGTTCACTTGAGGACACAGCAGTAATGCGGCCATATACAGGGAAGGAAGAGAGCTTTCATAGAAACCAAATCTGCTAGCACCTTGATCTCAGACTTGCCAACCTCCAAGAGTATGAGAAAATAAATTTCCATTGTTTAGGCCACCCAGTTTGTGACATTCTGTTGTGACAGCCCAAGCTAAGATAAGGGAAAGGCTGCAAGTCTTTAAAAGCAACACGAAGCCATTTTCACATGGTAAAAGATAAGCAGTTCAGCATCACTGATGCTTGAGCATACCTCTTCTTGAAATAGTCAGATTCCATCTTGTAGGAGAAGCGTGGAGGAACTCTGAAAGACTAGCAATGTATCTGAGTCCACCCAGCACAAACTGAGTCATATAAAGGAAATTCTTGAATTACTAAATCAATCTCAGCCTTATCAGGCTGGAAAATGATGTAGTAGTTCTTGTCGCTACATCCCTCTCTGACCCTGATCCAATGGATGAGACGCTTGAGAAAAATTAGATTGCAAATTTCTGGAGAAATAAGGAAGTTACATTAGCTTTCCATATCTTTACATGGTGTAACTAAATTTTGCCTTGACAGTGCACTTATTTTCTCTTGAAGTTATCTTACTCTTGGGGAGAAAAATGTTTCTTATTAAAGACCACCTCTAAGCATCTGGTAGTTGCTGCTTGAAGTGTTGAACTAAAAAGAATTCTAGGGCTTCATCTTGACTCTGAGGAAATGAATGCCATGATTAATGATATGTGTTAGCCTTAGAAATGGGATGGATAATAGCTCATTTGCTAAGTTGGCTCAGCAGGTAAAGAATTCACCTGCAATGAAGGAGACACAGGAGACGTGGGTTCTATCCCTGGGTTGGAAAGATACCCTGGAGGGAGAAATAGCAACCCACTCCAATATTCTTGCCTGGAAATCGCATGGACAGAGGAGCCTGATGAGCTACCGTCTTTGGGGTCACAAAAGAGTTGGACACGACTTAGCAACTGAGCATGCACACAGTCACTGGCTTATACTAATGTGATGCAGACATTCTCCATGCAGAAAAAACTGTCATCAGTATATGACACTTGACATTTGTTGCTGGTTAGGTTTCCTGCTGTGAAGAAAATGTTACATCCACTTTTGTCTTTCAAAATGGCATATTTTATTTCAAGTGAGGTGTTCTTTTATTTTAGGAAAATGCCTTGATGGCACTTTCTGGACATCCTGGATTATTGAAGAACATTATTCTCTCACAGTAGTGTTCATATCAGGAAATCGAAAGTTTTGGCAAAAGAAACAGATTCTCCACGTTAGGTGCCCCAAACAGCTTCTTTTCTATCATTGCACTGCTGCATTACTGCAGGAGATAGTAGAGGACAGAGGAGCCTGGAGGGCTGCAGCCCACTGGGTCACAAAGAGTCGGACATGACTGAGCGACTGAACAACAACAACTGCTGCCTTTTTTCTTCTTTCCTCAAAATACGCGCATTCTAGATGTCAACTACCTAATGTGATGAAAAAAAAATAATCTATGCCAAGAGCCTTAAAAGCACCCTCACCAGCAGCAGTTTTTACCTGAGACTTTCTTGTGTTGCCCAATCGATTAATGGCTCTTGGTGGGAATTTCACTCAGTGGAGGATAGCTGCATATAAGATAGATATTTAGTGCAAACCAATCATAGTTGATGTGTTCATAAAGACAGCTGTGTCTGCCTTACTGATTTCTTAACTGATTCTTAGGAAACAGTTTCATGTTCATTTTTTAATGTCATAATCAGTTGCCACAGGAGGTGACTTGTTCAGAAATTGCTCAGGGATCTTATTATAAATAGTGCTATTATTTCTATGATTATTATTTATAAACAGGACCTACCCAAGGTTGTATACACTGTTCTCTTCACTCAGTTTGCAATTAAGTTACTTAAATCAACAGTGTTTTAAAAAACCTTCTCAACATTTGGAAGTACACAAGATAGAAGTTGTGAAGCCAAGAAGGAAAATAGATTTGATTACTAGAGAAGGATAAAGAAAATGCAGGAAAATTATCATTGTCTGGCTTTTTCTTTCTTTTTGCTTCCTCAAACAAGTTCATACTTTTTAGATAAATGTAAATTAACTGTCTAACTTCCTTGCATGTAAATGAAGTGAAGTGAAAGTCGCTCAGTCGTGTCCTACTCTTTGTGACCCTATGGACTATACATTCCATGGAATTCTCCAAGCCAGAATACTGCAGTGGATAGCTGTTCCCTTCTCCAGGTGATCTTCCCAACCCAGGGATCGAACCCAGGTCTCCCGCATTGCAGGTGGATTCTTTACCAGCTGAGCCAATAACCTAGACTCTCAATTCATTTATAACATTCCCAGAAAAAAAAACTGCGATGTGAGTAAAATAATCTCATTCTATGTGATAGTCTGATGCTTTGAAAATTAATTTTATTATACATTTAAATCAAAATAACATTAGCAATATATACTATACTGCTAGGTCTTTATCCATGCTCTATTATTATGCATATAGTAAATATAATTACTGTGCAATATTAGTGTACCTAGCTTTCTATACTCCTAGACCACGACCTCTTTGTGGGTAAAGGTCATGTTTTCATCACTTCTTTGTCATAGGCTTTCTTATGAAGAGTAGGAACTCAGCAAATATGTGTTGAATAAATGGTTGGCTCAGTTCAGTTCAGTTCGGTCACTCAGTCGTGTCCGACTCTTTGAGACCCTGTGAATCGCAGCACGCCAGGCTTCCCTGTCCATCACCAACTCCCGGAGTTCACTCAGACTCACATCCATCGAGTCAGTGATGCCATCCAGCCATCTCATCCTCTGTCGTCCCCTTCTCCTCCTGCCCCAAATCCCTCCCAGCATCAGAGTCTTTTCCAATGAGTCCACTCTTCGCATGAGGTGGCCAAAGTACTGGAGTTTCAGCTTTAGCATCATTCCTTCCAAAGAAATCCCAGGGCTGATCTCCTTCAGAATGGACTGGTTGGATCTCCTTGCAGTCCAAGGGACTCTCGAGAGTCTTCTCCAACACCACAGTTCAAAAGCATCAATTCTTCGGCGCTCAGCTTTCTTCACAGTCCAACTCTCACATCCATACATGACCACTGAAAAAACCATAGCCTTGACTAGACGGACCTTTGTTGGCAAAGTAATGTCTCTGCTTTTCAATATGCTATCTAGGTTGCTCATAACTTTCCTTCCAAGGAGTAAGCATCTTTTAATTTCATGGCTGCAGTCACCATCTGCAGTGATTTTGGAGCCCAGAAAAATAAAGTCTGACAGTGTTTCCACTGTTTCCCCATTTATTTTCCATGAAGTGATGGGACCAGATAGCATGATCTTCATTTTCTGCATGTTGAGCTTTAAGCCAGCTTTTTCACTCTCCTCTTTCACTTTTATCAAGAGGCTTTTCAGTTGCTAATGACAGTCATTTTATTTTCCTTTTTTATAAAGGTGAGTGTTGAAGTTCCTATAATCATGTATGTTTCCACAATCATAAAAGATAAAAGTAGAGCAGCAATCCATTAAAAATCTGATTACCTATACATCAAGCAGCAGCATAATAATAATAATTTTATCTCTATCATTAAAATGCATAATGATGAGGAGAGTGAAAATGTAGGCTTAAAACTCAACATTCAGAAAATGTTGAGGATGCTTGCTCCTTGGAAGAAAAGCTATGACCAACCACGACAGCATATTGAAAAGCAGAGATATTACTTTGCTGACAAATGTCCGTCTAGTCAAAGCTATGGTTTTTCCAGTCATGTATGGATATGAAAGTTGGACTATAAAGAAAGCTGAGCACTGAAGAATTGATGCTTTTTAACTGTGGTGTTGGAGAAGACTCTTGAGAGTCCCTTGGACTGCAAGAGATCCAACCAGTCCATCCTAAAGGAGATCAGTCCTGGGTGTTCATTGGAAGGACTGATGCTGAAGCTGAAACTCCAATACTCTGGCCACCTGATGTGAAGAACTGACTCACTGGAAGAGACCCTGATGCTGGGAAAGATTGAAAGCAGGAGGAGAAGCGGGTGAGAGGATGAGATGGTTGGATGGCATCATCAATTCTGTAAAAAACTCAATGGACATGAGTTTGAGTAAACTCTGGGAGTTGGTGATAGACAGAGAAGCCTGGTGTGCTGCAGTCCATGGGGTCACAAAGGGTTGGACATGACTGAGCAACTGAACTGAACTGACTGAAAATGCATATAATTAGTTTCAAGATTGCACATGTCTAATAAGATGATTCTACTATATGGGGGACTTTTAAATCTGCCAGAATGTCATGAAAATAGATTCATACATTTTCTTTCTATATAGTTCCAAGAACAAGTTATAAATATAGCTGATTTTCCCTTATAATTGGAAAACATATCTAAGTACAGTGCCTATCAGTTTTACTAATCAACTTCATTGTCTATCATAAATGAGACACCTGTGAATTTATATAAAATAAAATCATACAAGGGAATTTTTTATCATCTTCTACATGGAACAACAGACTGGTTCCAAATAGGAAAAGGAGTTCGTCAAGGCTGTATATTGTCACCCTGTTTATTTAACTTATATGCAGAGTACATCATGAGAAACCCTGGACTGGAAGAAACACAAGCTGGAATCAAGATTGCCGGGAGAAATATCAATAACCTCAGATATGCAGATGACACCACCCTTATGGCAGAAAGTGAAGAGGAACTCAAAAGCCTCTTGATGAAAGTGAAAGAGGAGAGTGAAAAAGTTGGCTTAAAGCTCAACATTCAGAAAACGAAGATCATGGCATCCGGTCCCATCACTTCATGGGAAATAGATGGGAAAACAGTGGAAACACTGTCAGACTTTATTTTTCTGGGCTCCAAAATCACTGCAGATGGTGACTGCAGCCATGAAATTAAAAGACGCTTACTCCTTGGAAGGAAAGTTATGACCAACCTAGATAGCATATTCAAAAGCAGAGACATTACTTTGCCAACAAAGGTCCGTCTTGTCAAGGCTATAGTTTTTTCAGTGGTCATGTATGGATGTGAGAGTTGGACTGTGAAGAAGGCTGAGCACCGAAGAATTGATGCTTTTGAACTGTGGTGTTGGAGAAGACTCTCGAGAGTCCCTTGGACTGCAAGGAGATCCAACCAGTCCATTCTGAAGGAGATCAGCCCTGGGATTTCTTTGGAAGGAATGATGCTAAAGCTGAAACTCCAGTACTTTGGCCACCTCATGCGAAGAGTGGACTCATTGGAAAAGACTCTGATGCTGGGAGGGATTGGGGGCAGGAGGAGAAGGGGACGACAGAGGATGAGATGGCTGGATGGCATCACTGACTCGATGGACGTGAGTCTGAGTGAACTCCGGGAGTTGGTGATGGACAGGGAGGCCTGGCGTGCTGCGATTCATGGGGTCACAAAGAGTCGGACACGACTGAGCGATGATTTGATCTGATCTGATTTTTATTTTATTTTTTAACGTTACAATATTGTATTGGTTTTGCCATATATCAACATGAATCTGCCACAGAGGCTCAGTAAAGTAAATCAAACTGATATTCTATCACCTAGATTTGAAAATTAATTGTTAGGCCTCAAATCTAAATTACATCATTCTAATGTTTTTATTTGCTTTTTCTAAAATTTGTTCTTTCAAATAATCATTTATGTTTGTTCACATCCCAGTACAGAATTTCAGTGCTCCAGTTAGGTTGATAAATAAACTACTGTATTTTTTTTCCAGATATGAATAATTCCATTTCTATTCATAATAATTATGCAACTGTGTAACAGGAGAATTAATGAAGATAAATTATGACCACTTTAGAGATGGCCTTTGACATAACTATAGCATAAAAGTAGGGAGGCATACTATGATAGTGCTCCAATATAATTTAGGTGAAGAAATACTGCATATAGTAACAGTAATATTTTTAATGTATGTTAATTATTACATTACTTTAAATGAAACCTGTGTACAATTGCAAACATTATTTCTTGGGAGTTGATGGATAGCACCAAAAGCAACGTCAGCAATGTCAGTTTTGACCAAAAATAAAAATCTACATTGTAAAGAAAAGCATTATTTAAAAGCATGAAAATACATGTCACATTCAAATTGTTACCATAAAAGCTGACCAAACTGCTTATTTTCTTCCTAAAACTGAACAAAATTGATAAAATATTTTTCAAAAATTTGGAAGCAATAATAATTTTCAGAAAGAATGCTGTAGTCTTAGTTTCAGATTGAAATATATATATGATGGCATGGATACATAGGTGGATAAATTAAATAATCTTACCTATTACACTTTCTAAACCAAATAATTTTTACTATATATATATTTAATTTGGGAAACATCTATAAATAGAGGGAAAAAAATGCCCAAAACACAAATTCATTCATATGATGAGCATAGACATATATAACTTCCACTTGACTTTATTTAGCTCCAGGCCAAAATGGTAGCATCTTTCATATAAACCAATTCATGTGCAGTATATCCCTAAACCTTCTTTCCAGAAAACGTTCTCTGATGAAAACCAATGCATAAGGATTTCCTTTGCTTCATTTTTCTTGGGACTTATGTGTACTTTGTACTATTTGTTCATAACTTAGAGATCCTCTTAATTGTGTGTGCATTTTCACAGATAGGATTATAAGAGTTCTGTGAGCATGGAATGTCCGGTCTGATGTGCCTGCATAAAACAGTGACTCAATGAATGCTTCATAAACATCTTATTAACAGTCCTAAAAATCATGTTGTTGTAATTTGCCACTTATGAAAAATAAATATCAGTTTTCAAGGAAATCCACAAATTCTTAATTCCAGTGCAAAGAAAATTGAAATATACTAGAAATGAAGTAATTTTTTATTCCAAGAATGATAATAATTTCATTAAAATTGACATTTACATATTGTTTTATTAGGTAAAATATTTATTTTAGCAAGCATTGAAATCATACTTAAAGTTTAAGACTGAAATATCAAAATGTAATGTTTCATTGATTAAAAATCGATTATATTAATAAAATATAAGTGATCTAAATGGCATTTAATAATTATATTTTAATGGAAAATATCACTCAATTTTTGTACTATCATCCGCCATGATTCATGACATACTTTCCATGGTACATAAATGGTAGAAGTACTAAATTCAGGGCCACAGATGTGTGGGATGAACAATATATAATCAAGGACACAAGCTGGAGTTTGTAAAGTCTTATTAACCGCAGGAGTAAAACCCTGTGCCTGTATAGTGTACAACTTGGATGATCGAGTAGTAGGACAAGATGCTAATGAAAACAAGTTTTTGGAAGGGTTTAATAACCAAACAGACCGGATTCATTTCGACATTTGGCAAAACTAATACAATATTGTAAAGTTTAAAAATAAAATAAAATTTAAAAAAAGAAAATAACCAAACAGACCAGTTAACTATGTAAAAATATTTCTTTGTTTCTCTTTTTTTTTAATTTTATTTTATTTTTAAACTTTACAATATTGTATTGGTTCTTGATCACACACTATCTATGTCCTCTGAGTCAGTTATTTTTAAAGTAGTCATGAAGGAAATATAATAGAAAACACAAAAGTTTTTGGATAGGTCACTACAGCCCATGTGAGCACTGATTATGAGTCTTAGCATCAGCAGCAATATGCAGCTTTTGAGGGTGAAAACACTGCTCGAATTGGCAAGACATTCTTTCCTTGAAGTAAAATAGTATTCTTCCACTCATAAAAACTCTCAGAAATGTGTGGCTGCTTTGATTTGTGTCAATTTCACTCTAACTGATAATTCTTTACAGCTAAATTTGGCATTTTCAGCAAGAATCACAGCATGAGTGATCCCCACAGTCTTCATAGATTTTATCTTTATCCTATCAAGGAACCTGAAATAATTAAAAAATAATGTTCTTCAAAATGATTGATTTTATCAAACAAGTCTCAGTTGGCTTACAACTTTCTTGACTCCTCAGCTCATAACTATTCCACATACTCTCCATATTGTCAGATCCTCTCCCTATGATTAATTGATCAAAAACAACAACAAACATAAAAGTGTAAATTGCAGAAACTCCATGCCCTTAGTATTTTTTGTAAAACACATTTTCTTGGATAAGTGAGCATATGTGAAGTAATAAATCTATAAAAGCTGTTTATGAGATATTGCTGAAAAAAATCAAATTATAAGTCACACTTTATGTGTAAAATGATAAATGCTCACTAAGATTTTTTCCTTGCTTTGTTTTTCTTTAGCAGTAGTAGTATGGTTTTCTATTTGTTTTGGTTTTGTCTTTGGTTTTCATTTTGCAGAAGACAAAAGTTATTAGTTAGAAGTTTGCTTTTGGTGCAGGAAAGTGCTTGCATAATTATTGTGGCTAGATGAATGTCTGATAACTAACCATAAAAAGGAATATTTTAGACAGCTTAGTAAGAAGCTGAAACTACCAGAGAAGTAATAGTTGTGGGAAGTGGATTAAGATCCTTGAAGTAAATGGACAGATGCTACATAGAAGTATGCTGTCCTGGGACTTCCCTGGCAGTCCAGTGGTTAGGACTCTGTGCAGGGGCACAGGTTTGATCCCTGGTCAGGGAACTAAGATCCCGGATTCTGGGCAGTGTGGCCAAAAATTAAAAAAAAAAAAACAGTGTGCTGTCCTTTATGATAAGGACTAGACACACTTGTTGGAGAAGGCAATGGCACCCCACTCCAGTACTCTTGCCTGGAAAATCCCATGGACGGAGGAGCCTGGTGGGCTGCAGTCCATGGGGTCACTAAGAGTCGGGCACGACTGAGCGACTTCACTTTCACTTTTCACTTTCATGCATTGGAGAAGGAAATGGCAACCCACTCCAGTGTTCTTGCCTGGAGAATCCCAGGGACAGGGGAGCCTGGTGGGCTGCCGTCTCTGGGGTCGCACAGAGTCGGACACGACTGAAGTGACTTAGCAGACACACATGTGGGCACAGATGGCTCAGCGGTAAAGAATTTGCATACCAATACAGGAGTCACAGGAGTTGCAAGTTGGATCCTAAGTCAGGAAGATCCCTTGAAGGAGGAAATGACAACCCACTCCAGTATTCTTGCCTGGAAAATCCCATGGACTAGAGGAGCCTGGTGGGCTACACTCCATAGAGTGGCAGAGAATCAGACATGACTGAATGAGCATGAGCACAAGACACATATGAGCACAGGACATTTGAAATGTGGCTAGTCCAAATTAAGATACGAAAAAAAAAAAAAAAAAGTAAAACATTTCATGCTAGGCATGTAGTAAGAATTGTTCACTCAATTACCAGTCTCTACTTTCTCTACAGTAATAAAAGCTTAGCTGGACATTGAATGCTCTGCTCAAGAGTATGTTTCTTAGCTTCCTTTGCAGCTCAGTGTTTCCATGAAGCCTTTTTCTGGCCAATGAGATATAAGTGAAAGTGACATGTACAATTCCTTTAAAAGGAAATGAAAATGTTTTTTCTGTATCTCTTGCTCTTAACTGTGACTGGAATTTGGACTAGTGGTAGGAGTGGGGTAGGCATCTTATGTTACATTTTCAGGATGGCAGAGCAAAATGATAGAATGATCCTATGTTCTGAAAAAACAAAACAAAAACAAAAACACGGAGGTACCATGTCAGGCTTAGAACACTTATGCTAGGACTGTTTTGTAAGTTTGTTGTTTCTCAGTCGCTCAATCATGTCCGACTCTTTGTGACCCCATGGACTGCAGCACACCAGACTTCCCTGTCCTTCACTATCTCCTGGAGTTTGCTCAAACTCATGTCCACTGAGTCATTGATGCCATCCAACCATCTCATCCTCTGTCATCCTCTTCTGCTCTTGTCCTCAATCTTTCCCAGCATCAGGGTCTTTTCCAATGAGTTGACTCTTTGCATGAGGTGGCCAAAGTATTGGAGCTTCAGCTTCAGCATCAGGCCTTCAAATTCAGGGCTGATTTCCTTTTGTATTGACTAGTTTGACTTCCTTGCTCTCTGAGGGACTTTCAAGAATCTTCTGCAGCACCACAGTTTGAAAGCATCACTTCCTCGGTGCTCAGGTTACTTTATGGTCCAACTCTCATACCTGTACATGACTACTGGAAGTTCTATTTTATCTAATCTCATTTTAACTACTGTATAATATTCCACAATGATTGTGCATCTGCCATATATTATCTACTTTTGGCATATTAGAATGATTGCTGGTAAATAGAATATAATATTTCATTTGTCTAAGAATACATAAAATATGCCATTTGCCAGCTTTTTCTCTATAATGGTTGCACCAGTTTACACTTCCTTTAGGGGGCACTTCTAGGCTAGATCTTCTCCAGAGGATATTCTTGACCTAAGGATTGAACCTGTGTCTCCTGCATTGCAGGTGGATTCCTTACCACTGAGCCACCAAAGAGTCAGACACCACTTAGCAACTAAACAACACCACCATCACTAAGACAAGACTAGGTGGTGAGATATCATTGCAATCAATAATAATATACTCAACTTGCATGTTTAGAACTAAAGAGGGGAAAATCACATCACAAAAGCTCTATAAGGGAAGGAATGGCATCTGTTTTTTTCACTCCATTATAGACCAGTGACTGATACTTAATGCATGCATATGTGCATGCACATTCAATCATGTCTGACTCTTCGTGACCCCATGGACTGTAGCCCGCCAGGCTCCTCTGTCCGTGGGATTCTCCAGGCAAGAATACTGGAGTGGGATGCCATTTCCTCCTCCAGGGGATCTTCCTGACCCAGGTATTGAACCTGAGTATCCTGTTATCCTTCATTGGAAGGTATGTTCTTTACCAGTTGAGCCACCAGGGAAGCCCTGATACATAATGCTGCTGCTGCTGCTAAGTCGCTTCAGTCTTGTCCGACTCTGTGTGACCCCATAGACGGCAGCCCACCAGGCTCCCCTGTCCCTGGGATTCTCCAGGCAAGAATACTAGAATGGGTTGCCATTTCCTTCTCCAATGCATGAAAGTAAAAAGTGAAAGGGAAGTCGCTCAGTCATGTCCGACTCTTAGCGACCCCATGGACTGCAGCCTACCAGGCTCCTCCATCCATGGGATTTTCCAGGCAAGAGTACCGGAGTGGGGTGCCATTGCCTTCTCTGATACATAATAGTAGCTCATAAATATTTGTTGAATTTTAAAAAATGCATGGAGCTTCCCTGGTAACTCAGTGGTAAACAATCCATCTGTGGGAGACATGGGTTAGGGAATGGAGACATGGATTTTCCTGGTCAGGGAAAATCCCACCTGCTGGGGAGCAACTAAGCCCTTGCACTGCAACTGTTGAACCCACATGCTGCAACTACTGAAGCTCGCACACACAAGAGAAGCCACCGCAGTGAAAAGCCCACACACGGCAACAAAGAGTAGCCCCAGCTTGCTGCAACTAGAGAAAAACCCACACAGCAATGAAGACCTAGCACAGCAAAAAACAAAGAAAAAACTTTAATTAGCAAAGTGATATAATAATTTTTAACAGAGTGAATATATAGCTCCTACAAAAATAAAGTTGTACACTCATAAAATATATCACTCCATGTCAACTTGATTCACCATCAGTAAGGAAACCTGATGGGGTATACATTTCTGCTTGAAACACATTTCTTTCAGGTCTTTGCATTACTTGCTCCTTCATTTAGGTCTCTACTCTAATGTTTCCTTCTCAGGGAAGATATTTCTGATCATCTTGTATAATAGAGCATCCCAACCCCTGTGATCAACAGTCATACTAAATTCCCTTCCCTTGTTTCAGTTTTCCTCAAGTGTAAATATTTTCTTCAAGTACTAAAACCACCTGAGAAAAATACAAACATACTGTTATTTATATACACTGACTTTCCCAGTTAGACATAAGTTCCATGAGGGTAGGTATTATAGTCCTCAATCCCTAGAACAGTACAATACCTGGTACAGAGTATGTACTCAGTATATTTGCCAAATGAATGAATGAACCATCCTATAATCAATCAATAAATACGTATTGAAACACTTCATGTAAAGTAACCATACTAGGCACTGACTGTGGAAAAACTCAGATATATCAGACAAACCCATGATCTCCAGTGGCTTATAGTCTGGTAAAGTAGAAAAGACAATGTACACAAAAAAACTAAATAATAATACCAGGCAGTTTCAGGAAAGGAAATGACTAGGAAATAGTCTTAGGAGTTCAGAGGATGGAAAGACCATATTTAGGTTTCACTGAGAAGACAGAACATGAGGTGAGTTGGTACTTAAGTTACAAAGTACTTAAGATACAAAGTGAAAGGTGTTGGCTCTCTATGGGGAGATTGTATGAGCGGTAAGAATCTCAAATAAAATATTTCCTTGGATATGAATATAGCTTTCCAGTTTACAAAGCACTTTCACACATATTTTATCACTTAATCCTCATAATATTTTTTGAAGCCAGCAGAGAAAGAGCCAATGTCCAAACTGTATTTTTGAAGAAACTCAGGTTCAGATGGTAATTTGCGTAAAGTCACTTGACTGGAGTTGGAAATAAAGTCTATATTTTCCGATTCTTAATCCAGGACCTTGTCTTCAATAGCAATAGTCAAAGGGCAGAGCTATTACACACCTAGGATCTTGTCTCTAAATATAATTATGAAGTGTTTCTCTTGGACATGTTTGGATTACTGTCACTGATTGTGTTTCCATTACCTGTGTTTATTTGTGTTTTTCTAATCCCCCCATTAGATTAAGCACCTCCATAAGGGTTGGGTTATGACCTCTATCTCCTTTGTAATTTCCACAGAACACAGTACAATTGAGAATTGGCCCATCTCTGTTGTAAGGCAATATGATGAGAAAGGAAACAAAATAAGTTCTAACAAAATACACTATAAATTAAATTATTTTTAGATTTAGCTACAGAGATGTATACACGCAGAAACACATAGCCTACATAATTTCATCAAGAGGAGATGATCGCCTACTGCTGTGACTACTCAGATCCTTCAAGACATTTATTTATATATTATCCTCATCACAGACTGAAGGTCAGAGAAACTGACATTTCAGTTGCAGGCTTTTATAAGCAAAGGGGAATCTTCTATTTTGTGTGTGGGGAGGGCGGGACGGAATCTCCTGTTTTTATTGTATCCATCAGATGCTAAATTCCTTAGCTATTGCTCTGCACAAAATATGTGAGAAGACCAGGAAGAGAACATTTTATTGTTATATAAAGTTTTGCTTAAGATACTGCTAAACTGAGTAACCTGGCCCAGATTTTCACATTTGACTTGAAAATAGAGAAAAAAATTGTTTCTGTTTTAATCCATGTCTAGGATGCTTCTTATATTTCTCCCTTTCTTTTTCTTTTGGCAGATTAGAGACATAAATTATTCCTATATCTTAGACATTGTAGTTACAGTTAGTGTCATATTACATAATATTTTAAAATCATGAATGAAGTTAAATTGAAATATTATCTAACAGTAATATGAAAAGTAGCCACAACATGGCTAGAGCTATAACATTAATATTTGACTACATATTTGTCAATTTTTGACTCTAAAACAGTTTTCAAAACTTGCATTAGGAAAAATATATGTCTATAACTATTGTTAAGGAACAAGAAAGAGCTTCCACATTTGTTTTTTTTTCTTTTTTGTTCTTTTTCCTGGGACTTCAAGTACAGAGAACTGAGATATTCATAACACACCATCATCTTCAATCTATACAAGGCAACTCTCTTTATTTCCCCTATTCATTCATGATCTCCATTCCCATTCCCCCCACAGACTACCTCTATAATATATTCAAATACATTCCCTTGAAAGTGTTCTTAATGTTTTAAAATGTTAGCACTGTTGTGTGTATACATTTGATGTAATAAATTATAATACACTATAGAAATCATTTAATATTTATTTATGTTTTAATTTTTTGTTGAAATATAGTTGATTTACATGCTGTGTTAGTTTCAGGTATAGAGTAAAATGAGTCAGTTATATATATATATATTTATATTTATATATGTGCACACTTTTTAACATTTTCTTTCATTATAGGTTATTACAAATACTGAGTAGAGTCTCCTGTGGTATAAAATAGATCCTTGTTGGTTATCTATTTTATATATAGTAGGGTATATATGTCAATCCCAAACTTCCAATTTATCCCTCTCCCATCTTACCCTTTGATAATCATGTTTGTTTTCTATATCTCTGAGTCTATTTCTGTTTTGTAAATAGTTTTAAAATTAAAAAAAAATTCAAACACCTTTTCTAATTTTAAAACCTTTAGCTAGAACAAATAATTTCACAATTTGTATGGAAATACAAAAAACCTCGAATAGCCAAAGCAATCTTGAGAAAGAAGAATGGAACTGGAGGAATCAACCTGCCTGACTTCAGGCTCTACTACAAAGCCACAGTCATCAAGACAGTATGGTACTGGCACAAAGACAGAAATATAGATCAATGGAACAAAATAGAAAGCCCAGAGATAAATCCACACACCTATGGACACCTTATCTTTGACAAAGGAGGCAAGAATATACAATGGAGAAAAGACAATCTCTTTAACAAGTGGTTCTGGGGAAATTGGTCAACCACTTGCAAAAGAATGAAACTAGAGCACTTTCTAACACCATACACAAAAATAAACTCAAAATGGACTAAAGATCTAAACATAAGACCAGAAACTATAAAACTCTTAGAGGAGAACATAGGCAAAACACTCTCTGACATGCATCATGGCAGGATACTCTATGATCCATGTCCCAGAATATTGGAAATAAAAGCAAAAATAAACAAATGGGATCTAATTAAAATTGAAAGTTTCTGCACAACAAAAGAAACTATAAGCAAGGTGAAAAGACAGCCTTCAGAATGGGAGAAAATAATAGCAAATGAAGCAACTGACAAACAACTAATCTCAAAAATATACAAGCAACTCCTGCAGCTCAATTCCAGAAAAATAAACGACCCAGTCAAAAAATGGGCCAAATAACTAAACAGACATTTCTCCAAAGAAGACATACAGATGGCTAACAAACACATGAAAAGATGCTCAACATCACTCATTATCAGAGAAATGCAAATCAAAACCACTATGAGGTACCATTTCACACCAGCCAGAATGGCTGCTATCCAAAAGTCTACAAGCAATAAATGCTGGAGAGGATGTGGAGAAAAGGGATCCCTCTTACACTGTTGGTGGGAATGCAAACTAGTACAGCCACTATGGAGAACGGTGTGCAGATTCCTTAAAAAACTGGAAATAGAACTGCCATACGACCCAGCAATCCCACTGCTGGGCATACACACTGAGGAAACCAGAAGGGAAAGAGACACATGTACCCCAGTGTCCATTGCAGCACTGTTTATAATAGGCAGGACATGGAACTAACCTAGATGTCCATCAGCAGATGAATGGATAAGAAAGCTGTGGTACATATACACAATGGAGTATAACTCAGCCATTAAAAAGAATACATTTGAATCAGTTCTAATGAGGTGGATGAAACTGGAGCCTATTATACAGAGTGAAGTAAGCCAGAAAGAAAAACACCAATACAGTATACTAACGCATATATATGGAATTTAGAAAGATGGTAACGACAACCCTGTATGCGAAACAGCAAAAGAGACACAGGTGTGTAGAACAGTATTTTGGACTCTGTCAGAGAGGGAGGGGAGGGATGATTTGGGAGAATGGCATTAAAACATGTATAATATTATATAAGAGACAAATCGCCAGTCCAGGTTCAATGCATGATACAGGAAGCTTGGGGCTGGTGCACTGGGATGACCCAGAGGGATGGGATGGGGAGGGAGGTGGAGGGGGGGGAGTTCAGGATAGGAACATGTGTACACCCATGGTGGATGCATGTTGATGTATGGCAAAACCAATCCAATATTGTAAAGTAAAAAAATAAATTAAAAAGAATAATAAATAAATAAATAAAACCTTTAAAGTAAAAATCATATATATTTAATGTTTACAACATGATAATTTTATACATGTACTTCCTGGATGGCTCAGAATTAAAGAATTCACCTGCACGTGCAAGAGATGTGGGTCCAATTTCTAGGTTGGGAGGATCCCTTGGAGAAGGAAATGACAAACCACTCCAGTATTCTTGCCTGGGAAATCCCATGGGCAGAGGAACCTGGTGAGCTAAAATCCATGGGGTTGCAAAGATTTGGACACAACTAAAAGAACAATTTTATACATATGTATATAAAAACAACCACAACAATTTTATACATATGTATCTGTTCATTAAGTTCATTCACTCAGTCATGTCCAAATCTTTGCCATCCCATGGGCTGCAAAAGGCCAGGCTTCCCTGTCCATCACCAACTCCCAAAGCCTGCTCAAACTCATGGCCATTGTGTCAGTGATGCCATTGAACCATCTCATCCTCTGCTTTCCCCATCTCCTCCTGCCATCAATCTTTCCCAGCATCAGGGTCTTTTCCAGTGAGTCAGTTCTTTGCATCAGGTGGTCAAAGTATTGGAGCTTCAGCTTCAGCATCAGTCTTTCTAATGAATATTCAGGACTGATTTCCTTTAGGATGAACTGGTTGGATCTCCTTGCAGTCCAAGGGATTCTCAAGAGTCTTCTCCAACACCACAGTTCAAAAACATCAATTCTTTGGTGCTCAGCTTTAGTTATTTTCCAACTTTCACATCCATACATGACTACTAGAAAAAACATAGATTTGACTGGATGAATCTTTGTTGGCAAAGTAATGTCTCTGCTTTTCAATATGCTGTCTAGGTTGGTCATAACTTTCCTTCCAAGGAGTAAATGTCTTTTAATTTCATGTCTGCAGTCACCATCTACAGTGAAGTTGGAGCCTCCAAAAATAAAGTCTGTCACTGTATACATTGTTTCCCCACCTATTTGCCATGAAGTGATGGGACTGGATGCCATGGTCTTAGTTTTTGGAACGTTGAGTTTTAAGCCAACTTTTTCACTCTCCTCTTTCACTTTCATCAAGAGGCTCTTTAGTTCCTCTTCACTTTCTACCATAAGGGTGGTGTCATCTGCATATCTGAGGTTATTGATATTTCTCCTGGAAATCTTCATGTCAGCTTGTCCCCATCCAATCTGGCATTTCGCATGATGTTCTCTGCATAGAAGTTAAATAAGCAGGGTGACAGTATACAGCTTTGACAAACTCCTTTCCCGATTTGGATCCAGTCTATTGTTCCATGTCCAGTTCTAACTGTTGCTTCTCGACCTGCATACAGATTTCTCAGGAGGCAGGTCAGGTGGTCTGGTATTCTCATCTCTTGAAGAATTTTCCACAGTTTGTTGTGATCCACACAGTCAAAGGCTTTGGCATATTCAATAAAGCAGAAATAGATGTTTTTCTGGAACTCTTTTGCATTTTCTATGATCCAACAGATATTGGCAATTTGATCTCTGGTTCCTCTGCCTTTTCTAAATCCAACTTGAACATCTAGAATTTCTTGGGTCATGTACTTTGAAGCCTCACATGGAGAATTTTGAGCAGTACTTTGCTAGTGTGTGAGATGAGTGCAACTGTGCGGTAATTTGAACATTCTTTGGCATTGCCTTTCTTTGGGATTGGAATCAAAGCTGACCTTTTCCAATCCTGTGGCCACTACTGAGTTTTCCAAATTTGCCGTCATATTGAGTGCAGCACTTTCACAGCATCATCTTTAGGACTTGAAATAGCTCAGCTAGAATTCCATCACCTCCACTAACTTTGTTCATAGTGATGCTTTTAAGGCCCACTTGACTTCGGACTTCAGTATGTCTGACTCTTGATGAGTGATCACACCATCATAGTTATCTGGGTCATTAAGATCTTTTTTGTATAGTTCTTCTGTGTATTCTTGCCACCTTTTCTTAATATCTTCTGCTTCTGTTAGGTCCATACAATTTCTGTCCTTTATGGTGCTCATCTTTGCATAAATATTCCCTGGGTATCTCTAATTTTCTTGAAGAGATCTCTAGTCTTCCCCATTCTATTGTTTTCCTCTATTTCTTTGCACTGATTACTGAGGAAGGCTTTCTTATCTCTCCTTGCTATTCCTTGGAACGCCACATTCAGATGAGTATATCTATCCTTTTGTCCTTTGCCTTTAGCTTCTCTTTTCTCATCTATTTGTAAGGCCTCCGCAGACAACCATTTTGCCTTTTTGCATTTCCTTTTCTTGGGGATGGTCTTGATCATTGCCTCCCGTACAATGATAGGGGTAAATACCAGAAGAACACAATTTCTGCTGTAGTGTATTAACATGCACAGACAATCCATGTAGGCTGAATAATGAAATTAGAGAACTAAATAATTTTCTATTACTCTGGGATCTTGTTTTTTAATTTAAGAGAAACATGCATTATAGAGCTTTTCCTCTGTCAGTTTGAATTTAGCTTCCTATCAATCATGAACTTAGTGAAGAACTAAGAATAGAATAAAGTCACCATTCCTTCATCAAAAGTTCAAAGTCTAAAAAGTTTTATAAAGAAAACTAGCATGTGGTTTTATCCAAAGGAAAGCAGGTCAAAATGACTCAGAAATGTCTTCAAAAAAGATTGCCTTATCTTTTTTTTTTTTTTTTTTCTCTCTATTCATCATAATTGCTTGTAAGGAATTCCCTAATGGAATATACAGTTGTTGGTTTTTCTGATGTAGATGAACCCATATCAAACCATCAAGGATTTCTTGTCATTAAATTTCACTGAACATTTTCTTCCTGCAACTGCTAGTTCTCCTAGGTTATTGTAAAATATCTAAGTGTTTGTTCAATCCTCCTGGTGAACCTATAGTGGGTGAATAAATGTTCAGATCTTGCTATAATAACTACACTTCATAACAGTTCTTCAGCTTTGAGCTGAAAAGACCCCTCATAAAATTTGTCATTGCAAATCTGTTGCGTTTAGAGAAAGTTTGTTGACTTTTGAAATTTTACTAAGAATGTGATTTTTCTTTACTCATTTCCTTCTGTGTGATGTAAAATTCAATTAAAGCTATGTTAAGTATTTGGCAACGATTAATCAAGTAAGCTTCAGTTTCATAGGCTTACTTTTAAGAGATTTGTATTATTTTTCCATTTTGATACTAATGCATGTCTATTCTGTGTAAAATATATGCACAGAAAACTTATGTATAATCATATTTTATAAGGTTCTAAATACAACATTTTCCTTAGCTCTAAGTATGGAAAATGGCTAGTTCAAATCTGTCATTATACTCATGTTTCCTGATGAATGTCAAACACAAAATATGTTTCCCTGATCTCTCCAATTCGAACAGTATCTTAGGTAAATGACTTATCTCCCCTTGACTTACTGTAGATGAAATGTAAGTTTTCCTGTCCTTAACAGGAATGAGTACACTTTACCCATAATTGCAATGAAGAGAAAGGGACAAAAACTAGATGCAGAAGGGGGCTATCAATTTCCTCATAAGTGTATTTCACAGCTCTGAAGGTCCATAATATGCTCTAATGGCTTCAATATGTGTGTCTCTGGACTGACTCCTCCATTTGAGTGTAGCCTCAATTTCTCTGCCTAGCCTCAATTTCTTAGTTGTTAAGGTATCCATAAGTATCCATAGGTATCCAAACAATATCCATAAGTTTGGATATAAGTTTGGATTTTCAGCAATTTAGAGTCAGGAATCAGGGAAAAATTCCCATCAAATTTGCCTCTTGGAATCAGCTTACTAGGTAAGTAAAGAGTATAGGCTTTATGAGACCTATTGACTAGAGTTTAGGGGAACTGAGTCTACCACTTAATAGCCATGACCTTAGGCAAACAAATCACTTAATCTTTTTGAGCCTCAGTCCCTTTATAAGTAAAATGACGATAGCTATATTTGCCTTACACGTACTGTTGTAAGAATAAAATGGAGTAATACATGTGTAAGATGTATAGCGTAGTGTCTTGCATATCATATGCATTTAATAGATCACTGTTTTACATGTTGGGTGTGGTAATAGTAATTTTTCATGACATATACAGTACTATTCAGGTCAGCTTTGTTCACCAAACATTACATACCTACAGAGTGTCAGACCCTATGCTAAACAAAACTCTGGTAACGTAAAGATAAATAAGACATGATTTTTGTCTTCAAAGGTCTCACTGTCTATAATAACTCATAAACAAGCAATTCAGATACAGAAAGATATATGCAATGGCAGAGATACACTCATTTTATGGGAGTAGAACAGAAGGTGGTTTGAGGGAGGCAAAGGAAGACTTCTGAGTGGAAGGAAAATACTTAAACTGCATTGTAAGTCTAAGCTCTGGAGTGTGCTGTGGCTGACTGGGAACTGTGGACTAACTGCTCCCGAGGGAATGCTGTCTAATGGACAAGCACACTGTCTGTGAAGCCAGAGGGTCTGGAATCAGCTCCATCACTTATTAGCTCTCTGACCCAGAGCAAGTTACTGAAGATCTCTATCCCTTACCTCCTTATCAGTAAAATGGAGATAGCACTAATACCAAAGTCATAGGATTTTGAATGTTAACAAGTGCTTAGAAAACAGCTTGATAAAGATTATATGTGTTAAATGAGCAGCCCTATTATAATATCTTTAAAGCAAATCGATTCAGTTCAGTCACTCAGTCATGTCCGACTTTTGTGACCCCATGGACTGTAGCACACCAGGCTTCCCTGTCCATCACCAACTCTCGGAGTTTACTCAAACTCATGTCCATAGAGTCAGTGATGCCATCCAACTATCTCATCCTCTATTGTCTCTTTCTCCTCCTACCCTCAATCTTTCTCAGCATCAAGGTCTTTTCCAGTGAGTCAGTTCTTCACATCAGGTGGCCGAAGTATTGGAGCTTCAGCTTTAGCATCAATCCTTCCAATGAATATTCAGGACTGATCTCCTTTAGGATTGACTGGTTGGATCTCCTTGCAGTCCAAGGGACTCTCAAAATTCTTCTGCAACACCACAGTTTAAAAGTGTCAATTATTCGGTGCTCAGCTTTCTTTATAGTCCAGCTCTCACATTCATACATGACTACTGGAAAAACTGTAGCTTTGCTAATATCACAATAAAAATCTAATCATTTACATTTGCATATACCTGGAGTGACAGAGGAGAAGGCAATGGCACCCCACTCCAGTACTCTTGCCTGGAAAATCCCATGGATGGAGGAGCCTGGTGGGCCGCAGTCCATGGGGTCGCTAAGAGTCGGACAAGACTCAGCGACTTCACTTTCACTTTTCACTTTCCTGCATTGGAGAAGGCAATGGCAACCCACTCCAGTGTTCTCGCCTGGAGAATCCCAGGGACGGGGGAGCCTCGTGGGCTGCCGTCTATGGGGTCGCACAGAGTCGGACATGACTGAAGCGACTTAGCAGTAGCAGCCAGAGTGACAGAAATAAAAGTGCTTTCAAAATTGCCTACTATATTAGCATGTAATTGTACCTAATTTACCAGTGATAGGTGATGTCAGCAATCAGGAAGAAGTTGCATATGATTCCTGACTCTAAGGAATAGAAAATATTTTAAAAATGAGAAATAATAGTGTTAAGCAAGTGAGCTAAAAAAATTCTTTTCTTGTATATATAGCCAAACTACTGATTATAACTTTACCTCATTATAAGAATTAAACTTTACAATCTAAACATATAATTCTAGGTAGATATAAACCTTTAAAAAGTGATTTTCAAACTGTTGTCAGGTTCTCAGGTAATAGTTTACAGTACTGCAGCAAGGAAATATTTTCTCCTATCTACTGAAGATCTGAACTACCCATTCATTGCTTTTACCCAAATGCTCTATAAGGGCTCTGTTTTAAAAATCTATTTGGGAATTGATTTATAAATTAAAAAAATATTTTCATGGCCTAACACCTGATAATCGCTTTTTAAAACTTTCAGTTGTCACTTTTATCAGTCTTAAACCTTCCCATCGATTGCATCATTGTAAATATATCAAGTAACTTTTACTGACAGCAAGACAGTTATTTCGAAACTGCTCTTTATCCAAGAAAATCCATGAGATGAACCTTCTATCAAGACTTCTATGAAATGAGATAATTACTACTTTATTGAACATAGACAATCTTCTCAAAGGCCATCCAGTAAAAAGAAATTGACTTTATACTTTGAAGATTCAGACTCTTAAAGCAGTCTGTCTTTTCTGGGATAGTGTACAATGTTTGAAATGTCATCTATTTCTCCATTCAAAGTTCTACATGTTATAATGCATCTTGAAATACAGTGAAAAAATGATGTGTGGAGTGTTTCAGTCATCCATTGCTATGCAGCACATTGCCCCAAAACTAGACAGTTTAATAAAGCAAGTATGTATCATCATAATACTTTCTGAGGGTCAGGAATTTGGGAGCAGCTTAGCTGAGTTGTTTTAGCTCAGAGTCTTTCATGGGATTATAGTCAGACTGTTGCCATCTCAAGGCTGGAGAATCTACTTCTAAGCTTATAACACGGTTGCTGACAAGCCTCTATTCTTTGATAGCTGTTGACCAAAGACATTAATTGATTACTGTCTCCACTCATGGACCTCCCCATAGGGCTACTCACAATATAGCAGAGATCCAAAAGACAGTTGGAGGAAGGGAGCAAGGATGCCAGAAGGTGGGATCATGTTGGAAGCTATTTGCCACACTGTGTCTCAGAAATTACCTGATACTTAGACTACAAAAACTTCCCATAAAACA
Source organism: Bos taurus (assembly GCF_002263795.3). Lineage (NCBI taxonomy): Eukaryota > Metazoa > Chordata > Mammalia > Artiodactyla > Bovidae > Bos > Bos taurus. The sequence continues at coordinate 10,267,856 of NC_037357.1, forward strand.
TCTCCTAGGTCCCCTCTAAGGTAAATGAATATTTAAAATTTGCAAAACCTAGGATTGTTTATTATCTCCTTCAATTCTTTTGAATTGTACTATCAAAATCATTCTAACTAACTCATTCTTGCTTTTTCTCACCTTGATGGTCAGTAAAATCTTTTATTGAAATTCTATTTCATCTGCATTAACTGAAAAGCATTTTCTATTCTGGAAGAGTATATGTTTATTAAGAAAATGTGCTTAACTGTAATATCTCTTTCAGTTCACAGTTTGTTTATCATTAAGAACTTTTATGCAATTAGAAAACCAAACAACCAAATGGATCAAAATATAATAAGTATTACAGTTAAGACTTTCTTTGAGAGTGCTTTTGATGCCTTCTATTTCAAGTTTAGTGGAATAGTTGGAGAAAAGTTAATTTTTTATTACACTTCTGCTATCTAGTAGAGTCAGCTCAGAATTTCTGTATTGATGCTATCGTTAAACATTAGCACCCAAAGCATAGTTAGATAATAAAAAAGTTGAACTTTGTGTTCATTGTTCTCACTGAGTTTAACCTGAAGATGCTTCATGGTCTTAGAAAGTTCAGCTCATCAACAGAACTAGAGCAGTATAACCTTCAAGAGCCACTGGAGCACTTTTTGATTTAAAGCTTATAATTTATAGGCTTTGGAGAAGAGCATTGTAGCAACCAGCTTGGCCTGCTGCTAATAGCATGTGGGCAATTTATGGCAAATAAATGAAAATCAATGATAAGTTCAAATCACAACCATTAGCTATTAACATTTTCTGGTGCAGATGAATATCACTGGGCTTAGCATGGCTCATTTATTTCCAGTACTCCCTATCCTGTCATCATGGGATCTGTTTTATATTGTTCTATTTTCTTAGTCCTCAAGTACAGAAATGTTCTGAAGCAAAGATTCTGGCAGATAAACATTATTCAAATTATTCATTCCATAAAGCAATCAAATGACAAATATAGATTACAATAGACATTTTATATTGAGGAGTTTATTTAAATTTTGTTTTAAAGCATACATTTTACCATATATTTAGGTATACTATAGATCCATGTATTGCTTGTGAGCACATAATGGTGTATGAGAGCATATTCCTTTATTACAATGAGGTGTCCCTGACACTAGAAATTATCATGGGATTTACTGTCTGAAATTGACCAGTGTGATAAAGAAATTGAAATTATGAGTGAATATCTTTAAAGGAGGGTTAAATAATAATTTTAACTCTTGTTGAAAAACAGTTTAAGTATTAGTTTAATTCTATATATTTAAAGTCAAATAATCATAGTGGAGTTGTTGATTTAGAATGTTGCAAGGGTCAAAGGTCATTAATGTTTTTAACAACAATGATCATTATACATGGCATGAAGTTAGATATATAGAAGTGGAAAGAGATGATTTGTAAATGAACCAGTTTATGTACATTCAGCTTCTTTTCTTTTTTTTTTAATTTATGTATTTTTTAATGAAGGATAATTGCTTTACAGAATTGTGGTGTTTCCTGTCAAACCTCAACAAGAATCCATCATAGGTATACATGTATCCCTTTCTTTTTGAAACTCCGTCCCATCTCCCTCCCCATCCCACCCCTCTAGGTTGATACAGAGCCCCTGTTTGAATTTCCTGAGCCATACAGCAAATTCCCATTGTCTATTATTTTTGTATTGGAATATAATTGCTTTACAAAGTTGTGTTAGTTTTTTTCTTAATATACAGCTTCTTGTTGACAAACATATACATAAACACATACACACGCAAACTTAGACTGCTCTTATGTTTTAAAACTACAGAATAATTAAATGTAAAGTTCAAGTCAGCCAGGCATAAATGTATATAACTCATGCATCTTTCATTGGCTTGTATAAAACTTGCTTTGGATAAAAATAAATCAACTTTAAATGTTACCATTTTATTGGGGCTTTCAGACTATCATCTTCATTCTAATAGCCAGATAATATGAAGCCTGAAAGACAATATAGTGCATATTCTAACTTCTTACTTTAGGTATAATTTTTTTTTTATTTGTGGAAAAATACAAGAGTATTTGACAAATTAATGACCCAATTGAGAAAACTTAGGGCCTAATTCATAGCAGCAGAACTCCCTTCAGAATAAATCAGAATAAATCTTTTTTAATGTAAGTCAAGCAGAAGACATGCAATTACTTAGGTAGATACAAAATAGGATAAGTAGATACATTTGAAAGCATTAAGTGTGTTACACGAACATCAGACATCATGGATATCATGGAAAAATAAGATTCTTAGGAAATCCAGGATGAATCAGGTGATACCTTAAGGAATTAATAGAAAGCCCTTAAGAGATTAGATATTCTGACTTTCCTCCCTGCCATGAGGCAAAGTTAGCCAATTATTCATGCCCCTATCGAAGAAGTACAATAGTGTTGTCTATTCTATCATCTCCCTGACAGTTAAGAACATTCAAGACATAAGCTTCACTATGCAGAAAACAACTGAATAACAAATGAACAACTTTTCCACTAATCCTCTTCTACTTATGAAAGCTTTCATATAATTTAGTAAGTTCAGAAATTAACTATTAATTTCCTTTAAAAAGCTATTTCTCCTCCATATATCAAGGAATCATACAAACATGCTCTCCTTTCCCAAGTTGTTGTCTAAGTTAGAAACCTGTGAGTTATCCTGAAGTTATTCTATCTTCTGTACTCTTCACTTTCAGTCAGTCATGAAAACTAGTTCATTCCTTCTCCAAATAATAATAGCTGGCTATTGATCTGCCCCTCTGATTACCCCACTATTTGTTGTTGATATTTGTTTTTTTTGTGTGTGGAAATATATTCAGTATCAATCTTGGCATTATTCAGTATTCTTTTCTAGGTCTGCTTTTCTAACTTTACACTCCTTCTGACTGCATCGAGTCCTATGATTTCAATTAATATTTATATGCTAATATCTCTAAAATCTATGAATCCTGTTCAAATCTCTGCCCTAAATCCAATACATACATATTCAATTGCCTATTGAATATATCCACATGGATGTCTTACAGGGACACCAAACCCTTATTAAGAACTGAGCTGAACTCTTTGCTTTAAGATTTATTCTTCTTCTGGTTTTTCTTTTTTCAGTAAATGGCAAAACTATCTACTCAGTCACCCAAACCAGAAACTGGGAATCATTCTAAATAAAATTTAACCATTTTGTAAGAAAGAATAAAATGCTACAAGTTGGTTATAATGCTTTTTTCCTTAAAAAAAAAAAAAAGCTGATTTTAGTGATATTTTTCTTCTCAACTTTTAAAAGATACTTTTAATATTGGTGACTCCATGCAGCTTGCAGAATCTTAGTTCTCCAACCGGGGATTGAACCTGGGCCCTCATCAACGAAAGTGCAGAGTCTTAGCCACTGGACCAACAGGAAATTCTCTCTTCTCAAATTTATGTTAAATATACAACTAAGCAAAATACTAAGCATTTAAAAATATTTAAAATACTAAGCATTTTAAATGATAAGCATTTAAAAATACAGTATTTGTGTTATCAAATACTATATTTTTACAGATATCTGATGAGTTATCTCTAAGTACTACCTAAGAACGAATGATGTCTACATGCCACTCCTTTCTCCAAGAGATCTTCCTGATCCAGGGATCAAACCTCGGTCTCCTGCATTGCAGGTAGATTCTTTACCATCTGAGTCACCAGATAAATAATGGCTCAAGAATGAATGATGGCTCAATGTAATGATAGTTGCTCTACACATAGATAGACTTTTGCTAACTTTCATATTAATGATTTGTCTCTTTGATTGAGGTTTAACTAGGCTATGTATTTATATCTAATCATTTCAACATGTATTTGTGTTATCATTCAATATTTACTATATTATAAATATGTTGATCACACAAGTTTCTATATAGATTGGAAAACTATTTCCACGTAGATTATATCTGAATCAAATAAGTAAAAAACTAGAATATTATAAAATGGATGTTTTATTTCAAAAAAGTCAGCAGATGAGTAGTCCATGATAAAATAATTAACATTTTTTTGAGCAGCCTAAAACATCTATTTATGCTTTATTGACTATGCCAAAGCCTTTGACTGTGTGGATAACAATAAACTGTGGAAAATTCTGAAAGAGATGGGAATACCAGACCATCTGACCTGCCTCTTGAGAAACCTATATGCAGGTCAGGAAGCAACAGTTAAAACTGGACATGGAACAACAGACTGGTTCCAAATAGGAAAAGGAGTACGTCAAGGCTGTATACTATCACCCTGCTGATTTAACTTACATGCAGAGTACATCATGAGAAACGCTGGGCTGGAAGAAGCACAAGCTGGAATCAAGATTGCCGGGAGAAATATCAATAACCTCAGATATACAGATGACACCACCCTTATGGCATAAAGTGAAGAGGAACTCAAAAGCCTCTTGATGAAAGTGAAAGAGGAGAATGAAAATGTTGGCTTAAAGCTCAACATTCAGAAAATGAAGATCATGGCATCTGGTCCCATCACTTCATGGGAATTAGATGGGGAAACAGTGGAAACAGTGTCAGACTTTATTTTTCTGGGCTCCAAAATCACTGCACATGGTGACTACAGCCATGAAATTAAAAGACGCTTACTCCTTGGAAGGAAAGTTATGACCAACCTAGATAGCATATTCAAAAGCAGAGACATTAATTTGCCAACAAAGGTCTGTCTAGTCAAGGCTATGGTTTTTCCAGTGGTCATGTATAGGTGTGAGAGTTGGACTGTGAAGAAAGCTGAGTGCCGAAGAATTGATGCTTTTGAACTGTGGTGTTGGAGAAGACTCTTGAGAGTCCCTTGGACTGCAAGGAGATCCAACCAGTCCATTCTGAAAGAGATCAGCCCTGGGTGTTCTTTGGAAGGAATGATGCTAAAGCTGAAACTCCAGTACTTTGGCCACCTCATTGGAAAAGTTGTCTCATTGGAAAAGACTCTGATGCTGGGAGGGATTGGGGGCAGGAGGAGAAGGGGACGACAGAGGATGAGATGGCTGGATGGCATCACTGACTCGATGGACATGAGTCTGAGTGAACTCCGGGAGTTGGTGATGGACAGGGAGGCCTGGCGTGCTGCAATTCATGAGGTCGCAAAGAGTCGGACATGACTGAGCGACTGAACTGAACTGACTGAACCTAACAGTGCCCCTGGGTTGGGAAGGTCCACTGGAGAAGGGAATGACAACCCACTCCAGTATTCTTGCCTGGGTAAATCCCATGAACAGAGGAACCTGTCAGGTGACAGTCCATGGGGTCACAAAGAGTCAGACATGACTGAAACGACAGCACAGCACAGGACAGCACAGCCTAACTGGATAATGCCTAACATGAAGCTTAAGAGTTTCCTTTGGTCACAATGTACAGGTAGTAAATAAGATAGTAAATGGAATTTTCATATTACTCTGCAAAGAACTAAGTTTCTATACTTCAGATATTGGAATTTTCATGTCATATTTACAATAAAATATGAAATATTCTGAATAGTATCTCAATAGTATTTTTATTTTATATAATAGCATTATAGTATCTAACATTCTGTTTTAAAATCATTGTGGATCATATTTTCATCTTTTCATGCAGCAAACTATTCTGAGATTATCTTGTTATTTGCTTTAAGCTAAGCATCTACTTCAGTTCACTATCTTTTTGGTATTCTGTCAATGGATTCTTATTTAAGCAAGTTTTTGTCATAAATTAATTTAGGAAACTATTGTTATAGAATGATTTTTCTCAGAATGTGAGTATTTCCTAACTCTGAGAAAAGTTCATCAGTTGCTCCCATTGCCTTTGGGGTAAATTCCAAATGTGTTATGCTATGGTACTTTCTGATCTGGCTACAGCTCAATCCTCACTGAGGATCCTCTTACCATCTCCCCCCCTCCCCTTTGTGCTCCCAGTACAGCCATGCAAAAGTTAAGATTTATTTTTTATAGTATATAATTCAGCAGTTTCTCTCTTTTTATAACATACAAGAGAGTAGTTCTTATAATATTTACAAAGTTGGGCAACCAGTACCACCATCTATTTCCAGATCATTGTCATCATACCACCCACCCTTCCCTGCCTTACTTGTCAGTAGATATTCCCCATTTTCTCCTCTCTCTAGCCCCTGGAACACACAACTTTTAGACTTCTAAATTGGATGGGAAAACAAATGCAAAAAAAATGCATTTATACTTTTGTAAACCTATGTTATTAAATTTATGAGTGCTCTTTATTTTTTCACATGGAATCAAGTTACTACCTAGTGTCTTTCATGTAATTCTGAAAGACTATAGTCATTAGGACAGGTTTACTAGTGATGAACTCTCTACATATTTTAAAACATGGCAAGTCTTCATTTCTCTTTATTTTTAAAGATATATAATTTTAGTAGATATTTTCTTCCTTTCATCACTTTGATTATGCCATCCCAAACAGTCCCAACTATTTTCTGGACTCTGTTTATTAACATTAATTTTATTGAGAATTTATTGTATGTGATGAGTTTCTTTTCTATTTCTGCTTTTAAGACTCTCGTTGTCTTTGCTTGACAGTTGATTATGATGTATCTAGGTATCATCTCTGAGTTTCTCCTGCTTAGAATTATTTGAGCATCTTGAATATGTAAATTAATGTTTTTCCTGAAGTTTAGGAAATTTTCAGCTAGCAGTTAATCAGATATTCTCTGTTCCTTTATCTCTTTCCAGTAATTCTATGACTCCAGTTATGCCTATGTTGACATTCCTGATGATGTTCCACAGAGCTCTGAGGTTCTGTTTATTTTTCTTAATTGTATTCTTTTATTTTCTCAGACTTGATAATCTCAACTGATTCATCTTCAAGTTCACTGATTCTCCTCCTGCCTGACCAAATCTTCACTTAAAGCCTTCTAGTGAGATTTTTCATTTCAGTTATTATAATTCTCAATTTAAAAATTTCTATTTGGTTTTATCTTTTTATTGATATCCTCTTTTGATAAGACATTCATACTTTCCAATTTCCTTCAGTTCTTTAGATATGACTTTATTTAGTTCTTAAATATATTTTCAATAGTTGTAAAGTCTACATGGTACATGCTAAGTCACTTCAGTCATGTCCCACTCTACAGGACCCTTTGGATTGTAGCCCGCCAGGCTCCTCTGTCCATGGCGAAAATACTGGAGTGGATTGCCATACCCTTATCCAGGGGATCTTCCCAACCAAAGGATCAAACCTGTGTCTCTTCTCTCCCCTGCATTGGCAGAGGGGTTCTTTACCACTAGCACCACCTGGGAAGCCCAAAGTCTACATAGTAAATCCAAAATCTGGGACTCCTCAGGAACAGTTTCTAGTGGATAATTTCCCCCACTCTGCACTGATCACAGTTTCTTATTTATTTTTGTGCATGCTAAGTTGCTTCAGTTGTGTCTGACTCTTTGTGACCCTATAGACCATAGCCTGCCAGGCTCCTCTGTCCATGTGATTCTTCAGACAAGAATACGGGAGTGACTTGCTATGCCCTCCTCCAGGGGATCTTCTAGACCCAGGAATCGAACTCATGTCTCATAACTCCTGCATTAGACCCACCTGCATGACTCATAACTTCTTTGTTGAAGAACACTTGGCATTTTGTACAATGTGTTGACTAAGAATATCAGATTCTCTCTCATTCAAGAGTTTGTAGTTACTGCTGCTTGTAATTATTATTGGTTGATTTTGCGAGAACTTTCTGAAATAATTTATGAAAAATCCATATTTTTGTTGTATGTAGCCACTGAAGATAATTTTTCATTTAGCTTTCAGTTCACTTCAGTCACTCAGTCCTGTCCGACTCTTTGCGACCCCATGAACCACAGCATGCCAGGCCTCCCTGACCATCACCAACTGCCAGAGTCTACCCAAACCCATATCCATTGAGTCGCTGATGCCATCCAGCCATCTCATCCTCTGTCATTCCCTTCTCCTCCTGCCCTCAATCTTTCCCAGCATCAGGGTCTTTAAAATGAGTTAGTTCTTCGCATCAGCTGGTCAAAGTGTCAGAGTTTCAGCTTCAGCATCAGTCCTTCCAATGAACACTCAGAACTGATCTCCTTTAGGATGGACTGGTTGGATCTCCTTGCAGTCCAAGGGACTCTCAAGAATCTTCTCCAACACCACAGTTCAAAAGCATCAATTCTTCAGCATTCAGCTTTCTTTATAGTCCAACTCTCAGATCCATACATGACTACTGGAAAAACCATAGCCTTGACTAGATGGACCTTTGTTGGCAAAGTAATGTCTCTGCTTTTTAATATATTGTCCAGGTTGGTCATAACTTTCCTTCCAAGGAGAAAGCATCTTTTAATTTCATGGCTGCAATCACCATCTGGAGAGATTTTAGAGCCCCCCAAAATAGTCAGCCACCATTCCCACTGTTTCCCCATCTATTTGCCATGATGTGATGGGAACAACTGCCATGATCTTAGTTTTCTGAATGTTGAGCTTTAAGACAACATTTTCACTCTCCTCTTTCACTTTCACCAAGAGGCTCTTTAGTTCTTCTTCACTTTCTGCCATAAGAATGGTGTCATCTGCATATCTGAGATTATTGATAGTTCTCCCGGCAATCTTGATTCCAGCTTGTGCTTCATCCAGCCCAGCATTTCTCATGATGTACTCTGCATATAAGTTAAATAAGCAGGGTGACAATATACAGCCTTGACGTACTCCTTTTCCTATTTAGAACCAGTCTGTTGTTCCATGTCCAGTTCTAACTGTTGCTTCCTGACCTGCATACATATTTCTCAAGAGGCAGGTCAGATGGTCTGGTATTCCCATCTCCTTCAGAATTTTCCAGTTTATTGTGATCCACAGAATCAAAGGCTTTGGCATAGTCAATAAAGCAGAAGTAGATGCTTTTTCTGGAATTCTCTTGCTTTTTCGATGATCCAGCAGATGTTGGCAATTTGTTCTCTGGTTCCTCTGCCTTTTCTAAAACCAGCTTGAGCATCTGGAAGTTCACGGTTCATGTATTGCTAAAGTCTGGCTTGGAGAATTTTGAGCATTACTTTGCTAGTGTGTGAGATGAGTGCAACTGTGCGGTAATTTGAACATTTTTTGGCATTGCCTTTCTTTGTGTGGAATCAAAGTTGACCTTTTCGAGTCCTGTGGCCACTACTGAGTTTTCCAAAGTTGCTGGCATATTGAGTGAATCACTTTCACAGCATCATCTTTTAGGATTTGAACTACCTCAACTGGAATTCCATCGCCTCCACTAGCTTGTTCTTAGTGATGCTTCCTCAGGCCCACTTGACTTCACATTCCAGGATGTCTGGCTCTAGGTAAGTGTGAGTGATCACACCATCATGACTATCTGGGTCGTGAAGATAATTTTTGTACAGTTCTGTGTATTCTTGCCATCTCTTCTTAATATCTTCTGCTTCTGTTAGGTCCATACCATTTCTGTCCTTTATTAAGCCCATCTTTGCATGGAATGTTCCCTTCAAGAAAATCTCTAATTTTCTTGAAGAGATCTCTAGTCTTTCCCATTCTATTGTTTTCCTCTATTTCTTTGCATTGATCACTGAGGAAGGCTTTCTTATCTCTCCTTTCTATTCTTTGGAACTCTGCAATCATATGCTTATATCTTTCCATTTTTCTTTTGCTTTTCACTTCTCTTCTTTTTACAGCTATTTGTAAGGCCTCCTCAGAGAGCCATTTTGCTTTTTTGCATTTCTTTTTCTTGGCGATGGTTTTAATCCCTGTCTCTTATACAATGTCATAAACCTCCATCCATAGTTCTTCAGGCACTCTGTCTATCATCTCTAGTCCCTTAAATCTATTTCTGACTTCCACTGTATAGTCATAAGGGATTTTATTTAGGTCATACCTGAATGGTCTAGTGGTTTCCCCCACTTTCTTCAATTTAAGTCTGAATTTGGCAATAAGGAGTTCATGATCTGAGCCACAGTCAGCTCACAGTCTTTTTTTTTTTTTTTTGCTGACTATATAGAACTTCTCCATCTTTGGCTGCAAAGAATATAATCAATCTGATTTTGGTGTTGACCATCTGGTGATGTCCATGTGTAGAGTCTTCTCTTGTGTTGTTGGAAGAAGGTGTTTGCTATGACCAGTGTATTCTCTTGGCAGAACTCTATTAGTCTTTGCCCTGTTTCATTCTATACTCCAAAGCCAAATTTGCCTCTTACTCTGGGTGTTTTTTGATTTCCTACTTTTGTATTCCAGTCCCCTATAATGAAAAGGACATCTTTTTTGGGTGTTAGTTTTAAAAGGTCTTGTAGGTCTTCATAGAATCGTTTAACTTCAGCTTCTTTAGCGTTACTGGTTGGGGCATAGTCTTGGGTTACCGTGATATTGAATGGTTTGCCTTGGAAACAGAGATCATTCTGTCATTTTTGAGATTGCATTCAAGTACTGCATTTCATACTCTTTTGTTTACCATGATGGCTATTCCATTTCTTCTAAGGGATTCCTGCCCACAGTAGTAGATATAATGGTCACCCGAGTTAAATTCACCCATTCCAGTCCATCTTAGTTCGCTGATTCCTAGAATGTTGATGTTCACTCTTGCCCTCTCCTGTTTGACCACTTCAAATTTGCCTTGATTCATGAACCTAACATTCCAGGTTCTTATGGAATATTGCTCTTTACAGCATCAGACCTTGCTTCTATCACCAGTCACATACACAATTGGGTGTTGTTTTTGCTTTGGCTCTGTCCCTTCATTTTTTCTGGAGTTAGTTCTCCACTGATCTCCAGTAGCATATTGGGCACATACTGACATGGGAAGTTCATCTTTCAGTGTCCTATCTTTTTGCCTTTTCATATTGTTCATGGGGTTCTCAAGGCAAGAATACTTAAGGGGTTTGCCATTCCCTTCTCCAGTGGACCACATTTTGTCAGAACTCTTGACCATGGTTGCTGCTGCTGCTGCTAGGTCGCTTCAGTCCTGTCTGACTCTGTGTGACCCCATAGACAGCAGCCCACCAGGCTCTGTGGTCCCTGGGATTCTCCAGGCAAGAACACTGGAGTGGGTTGCTATTTCCTTCTCCAGTGCATGAAAGTGAAAAGTGAAAGTGAAGTCGCTCAGTCGTGCCCGACTCTTAGTGACCCCATGGACTGCAGCCTACCAGGCTCCTCCATCCATGGGATTTTCCCGGCAAGAGTACTGGAGTGGGGTGCCAAGTCTGCTAATGATTTAATAGAGATTTCTTTAGATCGTTTGGACCAACAAGTCTCCCAGTCTTTGCTGAGGGACTCTGTGGGCATTTTAAAGAATTCATTCCACAATCTACCAGTGAATTGACAACTCTAACTTAACTTTATTGTGGCATAAGACAGCAAAGTAGAAGGACATGTGCTCATCTTTTCCTGTGAAAACTTCAAAACTACAACTCGCTGCTGAACAACCATTGACTGGAGAATATTGGATCCCACCAAAAAAAGATATCCCACATCGAAGGGCAAAGAGAAGCCCCAGCAAGATGGTAGAAGGGGCAAAATTGCATTTAAAATCAAACCCCTTACCTTCCAGATATGCTCAGAGGACTCAAACAAACTTCGTGCACACCAGGACCCAGAGACCCCACAGAGACTGAGCCAGAACTGTGTTTGAGTGTCTCCTGTGAAGGTACGGGTCAGCAGTGGCCTGCCGCAGGGGCAGGGGCTCTGGGTGCAGCAGACCTTGGTATGGCATAAGCCCTCTTGGAGGAGGTCACCCTTAACACCACCATAGAGCCACTAGAACTTATACAGGACTGGGGAAACAGACACTTGGAGGGCACAAACAGAACCATGTGTGCACCAGGACCCAGGAGAAAGGAGCAGTTGACCCCAAAAGGGGCTGATCCAGACTTGCCCATGATTTGTCCAGGAGTCTCTGGCAGAGGCTTGGGTTGATGATGGCCTGCTGCAGGACTGGGGACACTGCAGTGTGTGCATGTGACCTTTTGAAGGAGGTAGCCATTATCTTCATTACCTCCACCATAGTTTGGCCTCAGGTCAAACAACAGGGAGGGAACACAGACCCGCCCATCAATAGCAAATTGAATTAAAGATTTACTGAACATGGCCCAGCCCATCAGACCCAGTTTCCCCCTCAGTCACTCTCTCCCATCAGGAAGCTTCCATAAGCCTCTTATCCTTATCCATCAGAGGGCAGACAGAATGAAAACCACAATCACAGAAAACTGACCAAACTGATCACATGGACCACAGCCTTGTCTAGCTCAGTGAAACTATGAGCCATGTCGTGTAGGGCCACCCAAGATGGAAAGATCATGGTGGAGAGTTCTGACAAAATGTTCACTGGAGAAGGGAATGGCAAACCACTTCAGTATTCTTGTCTTGAAAACCCCATGCACAGTATGAAAAGGCAAAAAGATATGACACTGAAAGATAAAATTGCCAGGACACTGGGTGCCCAATATGCTACTGGAGATCAATGGAGAACTAACTCCAGAAAGAATGAAGGGACAGAGCCAAAGCAAAAACAACACCCAGTTGTGGATGTGACTGGTGATGGAAGAAAAGTCTGATGCTTTAAAGAGTGATATTACATAAGAACCTGAAAATGTTAGGTCCGTGAATCAAGTAAATTGGAAGTGGTCAAACAGGAGATGGCAAGAGTGAACATCGACATTTTAGGAATCAGGGAATTAAAATGGAATGGAATGAGTGAATTTAATTCAGACGACCATTATATCTACTACTGTGGGAAGGAATCCCTTAGATGAAATGGAGTAGCCCGCATAGTAAACAAAAGAATCTGAAAAACAGTACTTGGATGCAATCTCAAAACTGATAGAATGATCTCTGTTCATTTCCAAGGCAAACGATTCAATAGCACAGTAATCGACGTCTGTGCCCCAACCAGTAATGCTGAAGAAGCTGAAGTTGAACAATTCTATGAAGACCTACAAGACCTTCTAGAACTAACACCCAAAAAAGATGTCCTCCTCATTATAGGGGACTGGAATACAAAAGTAGGAAGTCAAGAGATACCTGGAGTAATAGGAAAATTTGGCCATAAAGTACAAAATGAAACAGGTCAAAAGCTAACAGCATTTTGCCAAGAAAATGCACTAGTCATAGCAAACACCCTCTTCCAACAACACAAGAGAAGACTCTCCACACGGACATCACCACATGGTCAATACTGAAAGCAGATTGATTATAGTCTTTGCAACTAAAGATGGTGCAGCTCTATAGAGTCAGCAAAAACAAGACCAGAAGCTGACTGTGCTTCAGATCATGAGCTACTTATTGCAAAATTTAGACATAAATTGAAGAGAGTAGGGGAAACCACTAGACCATTCAGGTATGACCTAAATCAAATCCCTTATGATTATACAATGGAAGTGACAAATAGATTCGAGGGATTAGATCTGATAGACAGAGTGCCTGAAGAACTATGGATAGAGGTTCATGACATGGTATAGGAGGCAGTGGTCAAGACCATTCCTAAGAAAAAGAAATGCAAAAAGGCAAAATGGTTGTCTGAAGAGGCCTTATAAATAGATGAAAAAAGAAGAAAAGTGAAAGGCAAAGGAGAAGAGGAAAGATATAACCATTTGAATGCAGAGTTCCAAAGAATAGCAAGCAGAGATAAGAAAGCCTTCCTCAGTGATCAATGCAAAAAAAAAGAGAGGAAAACAATAGAATGGGAAAGACTAGAGATCTCTTCAAGAAAATTAAAGATACCAAGGGAACATTTCATGCAAAGATGGGCTTGATAAAGGACAGAAATGGTATGGACTTAACAGAAGCAGAAGATATTAAGAAGAGGTGGAAAGAATACACAAAAGAACTATACAAAAAGATTTCATAGCCCAGATAACCACGATGGTGTGATCACTCACCTAGAGCCAGACATCCTGGAATGTGAAGTCAAGTGGGCCTGAGGAAGCATCACTGTGAACAAAGCTAGTGGAGGTGATGGAATTCCAGTTGAGGTATTTCAAATCCTAAAAGATGATGCTGTGAAACTGATTCACTCAATATGCCAGCAAATTTGGAAAACTCAGCAGTGGCCACAGGACTGGAAAAGATCAGTTTTCATTCCAATCCCAAAGAAAGGCAATGCCAAAAAATGTTCAAATTACCACACAGTTGCACTCATCTCACACACTAGCAAAGTAATGCTCAAAATTCTCCAAGAGAGGCTTCAACAGTACATGGACCGATAACTTCCAGATGTTCAAACTGGTTTTATAAAAGGCAGAGGAACCAGAGATCAAATTGCCAACATCCTCTGGATCATCATAAAAGCAAACGGGTTCCAAAAAAACATCTACTTCTGCTTTATTGACTATGCCAAAGCCTTTGACTGTGTGGATCACAACAAACTGTGGAAAATTCTTCAAGAGATGTGAATACCAGATCATCTGACCTGCCTCCTGAGAAATCTGTATGCAGATCAAGAAGTAACAGTTAAAACTGGACATGGAACAACATACTGGTTCCAATTTGGGAAAGGAGTACGTCAAGGCAGTATATTGTCAACCTGCTTATTTAACTTATATGCAGAGAATATCATGTGAAATGCTGGGCTGGATGAAGCACAAGCTGGAATCAAGATTGCCAGGAGAAATATCAATAACCTCAGATATGCAGATGACACCATCCTTATGGCAGAAAGCGAAGAAGAACTAAAGAGCCTCTTGATGAAAGTGAAAGAGGAGAGTGAAGAAGTTGGCTTAAAACTCAACATTCAGAAAACTAAGATCATATCATCCAGTCCCATCACTTCATGGCAAATACATAGGGTAACAATGGAAACAGTGAGTGACTTTATTTTGGGGCACTCCAAATTCACTGCAGATGGTGACTGCAGATATGAAATTAAAAGATACTTTCCCTTTGGAAGAAAAGCTATGACCAACTTAGACAGCATACTGAAAAGCAGAGACATTACTTTGCCAGCAAATGTCCATCTAGTCAAAGTTATGGTTTTTCCAGTGGTCATGTACAGATGTGAGATTTGAAATACGAAGAAAGCTGAGCACCAAAGAAGTGATGCTTTTGAACTGTGGTGCTGGAGAAGACTCTTGAGAGTCCCTTGGACTGCAAGGAGATCCAACCAGTCCATCCTAAAGGAAATCAGTCCTGAATATTCATTGGAAGGACTGATGCTGAAGCTGAAACTCCAATACTTTGGCCACCTGATATGAAGAACTGACTCACTGGAAAAGTCCTTGATGCTGGGAAAGACTGAGGTTTGGAGGACAAGGGGAGGACAGAGGATGAGATTGATGGCTTCACCAACTCAATGGACGTGTGTTTGAGTAAGCTCTGTGAGTTGGCGATGGACAGGGAAGTCTGGTGTGCTGAAGTCCATGGAGTCACAAAGAGTTGGACACAACTGAGCGACTGAACTGAACTGAACTTCCATTTTAAGGTTGCACAGAGCTTTTAGGTCATCCAACAGTAAGATCTTAAAGTCTTTTCAAGACTTTTTTTGAGTAGCTTCATAATTCTAGCTCTTTTCACTGCCCTGGGCATACATGGTACTTCCTAGATTCCCAGGAATATATGGGAACTTTTCAAAGTCCTTATGAACATTTCTTTCCTTCTAAGATATTTGATTATTTCATTGTTTGCCCCTACTGTTGACCAATGCCTTGGAAATCATGTAGTTGAAACACTTTTAATAATTATTTTCAGCAAATCCTTGTGGAGAGGCTTTTAGTATTTTTTTTTAAGTCAGGTCAAATAAGGACAAGCTTTTCATGTAACATCTTCCAGGGAAACATCAGACCTTTCCAATGATGACAATGACCTATGAATGTGGCTTTGAAGGAGCTACAACTCTGTTCTTCCCCCTCACGTGTTTATTGAATATTCCATGTGACTTCTTTTATACTAGGCATTGTGGTAGTGGGGTATCAGGATCTATCAAAATATTAGATATTGTCCCTGTCCTTAAGATATTTGCAACATAGTTCAGGAGAGATAGCAAACTGATTTTAAAAAAAGCAATTAGAAAACTATATAAATCTGCTAATAATGTAATACCTTACTATTGTTAAGAGGTTATTATGTGGCATCTAAAAGCTTTAAATGTATTAACTCATTTAATACAATTATCTTATGAAGTAGGTGCTACTATTATCCTCCTTACAAATGACGAATCTAAGGCATAAAGGGATTACATAATTAACTCATAGTCACATAACAGTCAATGCTAGAGATCTGGTTTAAACAACTGCCAGATATGACTCTAGATCCCATGCTTTTATGTCCAAACCGATTCTGCTTTAAAGCATATAACTTTAAAGTATATGCTTTAAGCATATAACTGAGCATAGAGTCTGGAGAAAGATGAGTGTGTTCTGCAGGGATTATGTACTTGTATGACCTAGGGAAAGTTACTTATTTTTTTTTCCTGAACCTCAATTTCCTCTTGTGTAATATGGAAATCATAAGACTAAGGAAATAGAACCTATCACCTAGGAAAGCAATGTCCAGATAGAATAGCCAAAGACTGAGGGCATAACTCTTGGATATCCTCCCACATAGAATAGGAGGAAGAATCATCAAAGAAGACTGTGAATGAGTGGAAGTGAAGAAAGAGGGAAGAAAAGTGTCCATTGTGTTTTGCAACCAAGAGATGGTTTGGCCACTTTGATAGGAGAAATTCAGGAGAAAGAACAGAAGCCAGATAGCAGGGCATAAAAGAATGCATAGAGTGCTCACAGAATTTGTAATATCTGTTTTAAGAATCTTGATTGTGAAAAAAAAAAGCAGAAAAAAAAATGAGTGCTGGCTAGGTATGTGATCAGAGAATTCATTTTATGATATCAGACTCCAGAAAATGTAGAGATAAAGAAGTTAATGATGCATTTATGACACCACCCTTATGGCAGAAAGTGAAAAGAATTAAAAAGCCTCTGATGAAAGTGAAAGAGGAGAGTGAAAAAGTTGGCTTAAAGCTCAACATTCAGAAAATGAAGATCATGGCATCCTGTCCCATCACTTCATGGGAAATAGATGGGGAAATAGTGGAAACAGTGTCAGATTTTATTTTGGGAGGCTCCAAAATCACTGCAGATGGTGACTGCAGCCATGAAATTAAAAGACGCTTACTCCTTGGAAGGAAAGTTATGACCAACCTAGATAGCATATTGAAAAGCAGAGACATTACTTTGCTAACAAAGGTCCATCTAGTCAAGGCTATGGTTTTTCCTGTGGTCATGTATGGATGTGAGAGTTGGACTGTGAAGAAGGCTGAGCGCCGAAGAATTGATGCTTTTGAACTGTGGTGTTGGAGAAGACTCTTGAGAGTCCCTTGGACTGCAAGGAGATCCAACCAGTCCATTCTGAAGGAGATCAGCCCTGGGATTTCTTTGGAAGGAATGATGCTAAAGCTGAAACTCCAGTACTTTGGCCACCTCATGCAAAGAGTTGACTCATTGGAAAAGACTCTGATGCTGGGAGGGATTGGGGGCAGGAGGAGAAGGGGATGACAGAGGGTGAGATGGCTGGATGACATCACTGACTCGATGGATTTGAGTCTGAGTGAACTCCGGGCGTTGGTGATGGACAGGGAAGACTGGCGTGCTGGGATTCATGGAGTCGCAAAGAGTCGGACATGACTGAGCAACTTCACTTTTACTTTTCACTTTGATGCACTGGAGAAGGAAATGGCAACCCACTCCAGTGTTCTGGCCTGGAGAATCCCAGGGATGGGGAAGCCTGGTGGGCTGCCGTCTATGGGGTCACACAGAGTAGGACACGACTGAAGTGACTTAGCAGCAGCAGCAAGCCAAAAAAAAAAAAAAAAGATGTTTCAACGTCTAAACAGCTTATGGACTACAACTCGTATATTCTTTTTATCTTCTGAAAACTTCATATGTAGGATCATAGAAATATTGTGTGTTAGAAGAAGACTGTAGAAATCATCAAGATGCATTGTTCTTGTTTTGTAGCATGCTGGAGTTCAGAGAGGGTTACCTAAGGAATGTAAATTCTTTTGTATATAAATCCTAGTACACTTTCAGATTCTACCCAAGTCTACCTAGTATTGTTTTTGTTCAGTTGCTCAGTCCCGTCTGACTCTTTGTGACCCCATAGACTTCAGCATGCCAGGTTTCCCTGTCCTTCACTATCTCCTAGAATTTGATCAAACTCAAGTCCATTGAGTCAGTGATATCATCCAACCATCTCAATCTGTTCATCTCATCTTCTCTTCTTGCCCTCAATCTTTTCCAGCATCAGGGTCTTTTCAAATGAGTCAGCTCTTCACATAACTAGCATAGCATTCAGCAAATAAAATGACTGACTTTGAACATTAATCTCTACATGTTATTTAAGCAGTATTCCATGAACAGAAAGAAAATGATCTTCAAGAATATAATGCATATTACTATAACTTTGTACATCCTCAGTTTTTAAAATTATATACTGTACATACAACTGGGGATTTAAAACAACAGGGGCATTGAAATCCATTTCATTCTTTAATTAATTCAGAACTATTGAATGCTTAATTTCGGGGTTATTTCTACCTGAGACATTTTATTTCGGAGATAAGGAATGTTATATTTCAGTAGAAATCTATATGTCTCTCCAGCTTAAGATATTCTATGAAACTGCTAAATGCAAAACCAGTGTTTTTATCCTTTGACTCCTTAATATAATATTAATCTTACATAAGTAATTTAAGATTCTTTAACAAGCAAAAGCAACTCTGAAATATTTCTAAGTAAGCTAGAGTATAGGCTTCTCTAGTCCCTTCTCAAACAGTTTCATTGAAGTAATTTTAATGTAAATGTTGCTAAACCCATGCCAGAATATTCTCTAGTTGAAGTAGCTCCATAATATATTAAAAATAGGCAAAATGGTGAGCACCTTCCTGGTCCCCCAAAATATACAGCTAAATACAAAATGTTCCTCCTTTTCCCCCTTCTAACAATAGGGCTCACCATTTAGAAAAAGCAAGAGAGTTCCAGAAAAACATCTACTTCTGCTTTACTGACTACTGCCAAAGCCTTTGACTGTGTGGATCACAGTAAACTGTGGAAAATTCTTCAAGAGATGGGAATACCAGACTACCTGACCTGCCTCCTGAGAAATCTGTATGCAGGTCAAGAAGCAACAGTTAGAACTGGACATGGAACAATGGACTTGTTCCAAAGAAGGAAAGGAGTACTTCAAGGCTGTATATTGTCACCTTGCTTATTTAACTTCTATGCAGAGTACATCATTTAAAATGCCGGGCTGGATGAAGCATAATCTGAAATCAAGATGGCCGGGAGAAGTATCAATAACCTCAGATATGCAGGCAGAATGCCTGATGGCAGAATGCAAAGAGGAACTAAAGAGCCCCTTGATGAAAGTGAAAGGGGAGAGTGAAAAAACTAGCTTAAAACTCAACATTGCAAAAACTAAGATCATGTCATCCAGTCCTACCACTTCATGGTAAATAGATGGGGAAACAGTGACAGATTTTATGTTTTTGGGCTCCATAATCATCGCAGATGGTGACTGCAGACATGAAATTAAAAGACACTTGCTCCTTGTAAGAAAAGCTATGACAAAACTAGACAGCATGTTAAAAAGCAGAGACATTACTTTGCTGACAAAGATCTGTCTATTCAAAGTTATGATTTTTCCTGTAGTCATGTATAGATGTGAGAGTTGGACTATAAATGAAGCTGAGCACTGAAGAATTGATGCTTTTGAGCTGTGGTGTTTGAGAAGACTCTTGAGAGTCCCTTGGACTGCAAGGAGATCCAGCCAGTCAAACCTAGAGGAAATCAGTACTGAATATTCATTGGAAGGACAGATGCTGAAGCTGAAACTCTAATACTTTGGCCACCTGATGCGAAAACCTGATTCATTTGAAAAGGCCCTGATGCTGGAAAAGATTAAGGCAGGAGGAGAAGGGGACAACAGAGGATAAGATGGTTGGATTGCATCACCGACTCAACCAACATGAGTTTGAGCAGGCTCTGGGAGCTGGTGATGGACAGAAAAGCCTGGCATCTTGCAGTCCATGGGGTTGCAAAGAGTTGGACACAACTGAGAGACTGAACTGAATTGAAGAAATGGCCAAGGCAAGAGGGGATACTGTGACCCTCTTCTCTGTCACCCTGAAAGCAAGAAATAAATCTCTTATATGAAAGCCAAACTCCCTACATCTGGTGGTAGAAGGATGTCCTTATCACTAAAAATAGAAAATTGGTGACTTGATACCTATGTAAACAAAGCTTTTTACTTTTTTATTACCCCTAGTTCGAATTCTGTTTAGATTCTTCTCTAATTGAGCACCCTAAACCTAAGTTTCTTTGGCCTGTGAACTCCTTTCAAATTTGTTGTTTTTTGTCTAAAATATATAAAAGCTTCCTGTGTTCACCAATTCTTAGGTCCCATTTCCATGAGACCTTCATATGCATGAATTAAAAGTTGTTTCATATTCTTTTGTTAATCTATCTTACTCCAGCTACAAAAACTCAAGAGGGGTAGCTGGGAAAATTTACTCTTCCCTGGTAACATCCAAATTAAATTAAGGATGACTGTGTTTGTAATTTTGTATGTAATATATTATGGAAGAGTGGCTTGAATAATTTACTATTTATTTCTCATCATAATCCCAAAATATTATTTAAAGAGACTCGTAAAAATTATATGTGTTACAATTTAAAACTGAAAAGTTGAGGGACTCATTAGTGCTCATCACAGTTCTAGAAATTGAGCAGAGAGTGAACTTTCTGGAAAAAGTTCAGACAAGATTTTCAGAGCTTCTTACTTACATAAATGATTGTCAGAGATTCTCACTTATAGTCTTCATGAAAAGATGGTATTCACATAGAAGATGGTATTTTGTGATGCTGAATGGGAGGTATGATTACTCAGTATGATTGAGTAATAGTTGAATTAGGGCTTTCATAAAATATTCTTAATATCTTAAGACATTGCTGTTATGACTCTTCATGGACTTCAATATTCCTGAGACAAAATCTTCTTCCTTAAAGAATCTAAAGACTGGAAAAGACAGGTCTAATTTCTCTTCTGTCATCCTAAAACATTTCCTAAAGATATGTCCAATATTGCATCATTGTGGAAACAGGCCTTTCTTTCTTCCAGTTGACCAGATTCTAGGTTAACCCACATTGTCTAGTAATAGTATGTGTGCTCGTTCTCAGCCACGTCTTTACAACCCCAAGGACTATAGCCCACCAGACTCCTCTGTCCATGGGATTACTGGAGTGGTTGCCATTCCTCCTCAAGGGATCTTCCCAACCCAGGAAAAAAAAACCCATCTCCTGCATTAGAAGGCAGATTCCTCCAACACTGAGCCACCTGAGAAGCCATAAATTAATAGAGCTTTCAGCAAAGATGGAGATTATATTTCCTCCTACCCAAAATTTCTAAGCCAGTTTTTCATTTATCCATACAAGAAGGATGTAGGGTTTAGGGGACCCTGTACACACTAGTAAAGGTACATTAATTGTTTCATCTGGCAGCTCTTCCAGTAGTCCAGTACCCAGTCCTGATTTATTGATGCCTGTGCTGTACTACTTGTTAAATATTTGCCTGTGCTGTACTACTTGTTAAATATTTTGAATATCACCTTTGCTATGACCCTGATGAGAAGTGAGATTAACCAAACTGAAAATATATTAGAAGCAGGCCAATGTATTACTATGTTTCATAAATATCTGTTTGACATTTAACACCATATATTTTCTTTTAAAGGTTAGGCCTGAGCTCACATTTGTTCAAGGAATAAATAAATTGGAGACCATGCATCTTGTCATAACATATTCCTCATATAAAGCCTAGATGGTTTGAGAATTTAAGTACGTAGTACTGCTCCACTGCTATACGTACAGAGAGCAAAGTTATTTTCCTGGAGAAGGTTAACTTGTGGGTGACTATAAACCTTGGTGAAATTTTTGATAAGTAATCTTTAAAAGGCTAGACTGTTCATTCTGGAAGTGAGAAAAATAGTTGCCAAAGTAGTTTACAGGAAAAGAGAAAAATATTTTGTATCTATCATGTGGGCTATGAATCCTACCTCTATATTCCCACTTTCTCTTTATTATAAAATCAAATCATAATGGGGATAAATTAATACAGTAAAATGAAAAGAAAATGAGATATTATTAAAATAAGAGTTAATCTAAAAAAAGAATAAAATGGGGAATTTTAAATATCTAAGTTAGAAAAGTAGACATTAAAAAGGAACTTTAAGACCAAGTGAAGATTAAAGTCAAGACATTTGAAATGATAAAATAATAAAATTTCAGGTAAAGGATATAGGGCAGATAACAAGATAAAAATTATAAAAGAAAATAAAGACTTATAATAAAGTGAACAAGTTAAAACATGTGATTAAAAATAAAAAATAAAACAGGACTAAAAGCTAAGAATAATTTTAATTAATAAGTTTAAAACAATAAGCTTAATTTGAGATTGACATATACACACTCCCATATTTAAAATAAAATGTTTTTCTGTGAATAAATAAATAAATAAAGCAATAAGAGCAGAAATCAAATAATAGGATACCTTTAAACTTTCACCTTTCACTTATCTTACAAGTCCTTATACTGAGTGAGCTTTTCAAAATTATTATTATTAGCAGGTAAGAGAGAGTAGAGAGAGTAAAGTCACTCAGTCGTGTCCAACTCTTTGCGACCCCATGGACTGTAGCTCACCAGGCTCCTCAGTCCATGGAATTTTCCAGGCAAGAGTACTGGAGTGGGGTGACATTTCCTTCTCCAAAGTGAAAGTGAAGTCGCTCAGTCGTGTCCGACTCTTTGCGACCCCATGGACTGTAGCCTACCAGGCTCCTCTGTCCATGGGATTTTCCAAGAACTCTATAATTCCAAGAACTGAAAAGCTACAAGATATAACAAGCAGTAGGTAGCCAAGCTTCTATAACCTCCCTGGAAAAATAAAAACTGAAACAAGAAGCAAAGAAATTTTACCAGATATGGTTTAATTATTTTAAATATGCCAAAATTAAGGATGAGATTGCTTTTCATACTTCTTCAGTACTAACTATACAAGTTTAGGAAAGTTTGTTAGATTCTTTTCCTTTGTTGAATGGCACAACTTTGCAGAAACAAAAAAAAAATGCGTATCATAAAAATAGTTCTTTTGTTAGCAGTATGACAGATAGTTTGAAGCACCTGATACTAACTTGGCATCTAACTGTGTTCTTAATTCTTGCAAATTTAAGATAATTAATACCTTTGAGGTACTGCATGTGCCTTTTGAAAAGAATGGTTTTTATTTTCACATTAGAAATTCTAGAAAATAATTGTAGCATGCTCAAAAATTTGGATCTTCTTATCTTCCAACCATCTAAAGAAATATTTCACTAAATCATATTTTATTCTTACTTTCTAATAGTGCAGATGCAGAGTTTATTAAGCTCTGGAAATGCTCATTAAGAATGTTATCATGAACATGTGTCAGATTCTAATGTAGGATGGCTCAATTTTTAGAGGTAAGGGATAAACTTAGTAGAAGGCAATGGCACCCCACTCCAGTACTCTTGCCTGGAAAATCCCATGGACAGAGGAGCCTGGTGGGCTGCCGTCCATGGGGTCGCACAGAGTCGGGCACGACTGAAGTGACTTAGCAGCAGCAGCAGCAAGTAAACTTAAACAGTTGATATATTTGAGAGATATCCATTATTTGCCTCCAAAAAAATAACCTATGGTTTTTCCTGGTTGAGACTCCCTAGTTCACTGTTTCTCCTAGTTACAGGTATTTATTTCAGCTCAACTGATGAATATCTTGTATGTATAAGTAAATATGATTAAACCCATTATTTTATTAAAAAGTGAAAGTCAGTATTTCTAGTTTGTTGCTAGGAATGTGCATTGAAATATATAAACTGCTCATGATCAGTCTATGGAATTGATTAGAATCTAAGGTAACAATGGAAACAGTGAGAAACCATTTTGGGGGGCTCTAAAATCACTGCAGATGGTGACTGCAGCCATGAAATTAAAAGATGCTTGCTCCTTGGAAGAAAAGCTATGACCAACCTAGACAGCATATTAAAAAGCAGAGACATTACTTTGCTGACAAAGTTCTATCTAGTCAAAGCTATGATTTTTCCTGTATTCATGTATGGATGTGAGAGTTGGACTATAAAGAAAGCTGAGTGCCAAAGATTTGATGCCTTTGAACTGTGGTGTTGGAGAAGACTCTTAAGAGTCCCTTGGACTGCAAGGATATCCAACCATTCCATCCTAAAGGAAATCATTCCTGAATATTCATTGGAAGGACTGATATTGAAACTGAAACTCCAATACTTTGGCCACTTGATGCCAAGAACTAACTCATTGGAAAAGACCCTAATGCTGGGAAAGATTGAGGGCAGGAGGAGAAGGGGATGACAGAGGATGAGATGTCCATCAGCGACTCGATGGACATGAGTTTTAATAAGCTCCAGGAGTTGGTGATGGACAGGGAAGCCTGGCGTGCTGCAGTCCATGGGGTTGCAAAGAGTTAGACACATCTATAGGTTTTCAGAATCAGAGAAGACCAGTCTGTCAGTAACAAGGGAGGATAAAACAGTTTTGCCCACTATCTAGTTCTATAAATATGAAGCCACTAGCCACTGCCATCACTAAATGAAAGTATACCCTGAAAAGAATTCATGACTGAAAAACAGACTCCTTAGGTATTTAGAGATATCTCAAAATTTAATGGACCCAGATTCATGTATCTTCCTATATATTGAAAAGGAGTAGAATCATTAACTTAGATATCTGATCCTTGTAACTAGCTATAACTTTTTACCAAGATGTATTAACTGCACAAATTCTTTTGCCAAAATTGTATATGTACTGGCTTGTTCCCTACCACTTTGGAGAAGTCACCTCAGAGCCACTGCTGTTTCCTGGGCTATAATCCTCAGTAAGGTCACTGAACAAAACTTAAATCCACAATTCTCACTGTCCACAGGAGAAAAGGCAGTTTGTTGTTTTAGTCATTTAGTGATCTTTGACTCTTTACAACATCCTGTACTATAGCTTGCCAGGCTACTCAGTCCATGGGATTTTCCAAGCAAGGATACTGGAGTGGGTTGCCATTTCCTCCTCCAGGATATCTTCCTGACTCAGGAATGGAGCTGTTGTCTCCTGCATTGCAGGTGGTTCTTGACCACTGATTTACCAGAGAAGCCTAAAAGGCAGTTTAAACTTACACAAAGAAAAGAGGGAACTATTATACTGTTTACTTGCAGCACTCTCCCAGTTTAAGAATTCTTTGTATAATGTACAAAATTCTTTGTATAATGTATAATCTTTTGCTTGTGGAAGTTATTTGAGAAATAGAGATTTGTTTTATTTTGGTGATTGGGGTGATGGAGGGCAATTTGAAGAGTATTTGCCTTTTGCTGGGATAATTTAAAGTCATCCAACTATCTTGGATGTCTCTATTTTACCTTTAAGGCAAGCTACACAAAATAAAGGTAATGACAATGACTGTATTTTCTTGAGTCCATATTATGTCAGCCGCCTTACTAGGTGTTTTGCATACAATAAATTTGCAGTGCAGTGTATTCTCTCCATTTAACAAATGAAGAAACTGAGAGGAAATTGCTTAAGTAACTTGCCCAAGGCACATAGGAGAATTCAGTTTAGTTCAGTTTGACTTAAAGCTCCTGTTATTTCCATCGTTTCATGCTGCATCTCTCAAAATCTCATTTTAAGCAGCTCTTAAATTCATGCTGCTGAATAATGAAGAAAGCATGTCATAGAAAACTGGCTTTAAAAAAAAACATTTTTAAAATAATGATATAGGATAATTAAAAGCAAATCCCACTACTCAATCAATCTTTGTTTTTCTTAGCTCAAACAAAATTCTTCAGCAATTTGATCCCAGTCATATAGAAAGCCAACTACAAGTATTTAAACTTCCCAAATGGCCTGAAACAAATGTCCAGTTTTACCTTCCCCTCACCCTCACTAGGATTTATTTAGAACCCTGCCAGAAAACTCATCAGATGTTCTATGAGTTTATTTTTAACTTACATTCATTTGAGAACAAGATTGGAAAAATTGTTATTTTCTGTCTGACACAGATATAGCTATTAAGTCTCTGTTTTCACTTGGCACTTCAAAAATCAGAACTAAAGTGGCTGTAGATATCCACCTCTCAATACAGACAGATTGGGGTGATGATTCCATTTATGGAAACATGAATAAAATATTACCTATTCTTACCCAAATTCCTATTTTTTGTTGCATTTCAATCTTGATCTTTTGTTCTAAAGATTATGCTAAAATCTGCTTCTTACTCCACCAGTTTTGCAATGGCCTTTGATATAAAGCAGTAAAATTCTGACCTGAGACATAGCTTCACCGACTCAGTGGACATGAATCTGAGCAAATTCTGGGAGATAATGGAGCTCAGAGGACCCTGGTGTGCTACAGTCCATGGGGTCACAGAGTTGGATGTGACTGAGTGACTGAACAAGAACAACAAAGACATAAGAATTAAATTTTTAGTATCATGAAAAGAAAAATACAACTACAATATATTAAGATTTTATTAGCTTTATTCAGTTGTTCTGAAGAAGGAATTCATAGGGCCTGGCCTCCATCTTAGGCCTGTTCATGCTGATCATGCTCGGCCACTTTTCCAATGGACTCTGAACTCTGTGTTTAGTGCCTATGAAAACAACAACAGAAGGATAAGACCCCCTCCAGACAGGGGAACCTTGAAGATCGTATCTAGGTTACTCTTGGCCTAAGAGAAAACGTACACTAATCACCCCTTCCTCCAGACAGGCCATAAATTTTTCTGAATCTATTGGATTGTAACCTCGGGTTTATTGATTATTGGCTAATTGTTTGACTGTTTGAGCACATGAGCACATAGCATGTGAATGATGGGGTTATTGGGATTGTATTTTCCTTGGTTTATGTAAGTCTCAAGGAATTTGGAGTGGTGGGTTCAGACGTACACATGGGGTATAAAAGATTTTCACAAATGCTGGTCGGGCTCCTTGTCTAAGAGGAGACTCTGCCTTGGGCCCGCTGGTGTAATAAACTGCACTCCACTATCTGCATTGTCTTTCTGAGTGAGTTTGTTTCCCGGCACACATGGCTACAACAGTTCATGAATCAGGCAGCATCCAATTCCGGAAATAAAAGGAAACTCCAAAGCACTCTGCAAATTGAAGGTGTTTTATAGACAGAGACACATAGGAGTGAAGAAGCTCTAACGGGGAAATCTGATTTGACTGGCTAATAACAGGATTAATTCCCTTATTTGGTGCACAAAAAAATCTTGGAGACTGGTTGTATAATTTCGGTTGGGCAGCCAGGTTCTGTTGGTCAATTTAAGTTATATTTCTGGAGGAGTCAGCATGCTCAAGAAAAGGAAGCTGTTAGGTTTTGGCTTGTCATTCAGTGGGGTGGAGCAGGTTAACATGAGTAACACTCTCTTAGGTCTAGCATAATTCTTTAAAACTTAATGACACAAGAGTAGACTTTACATGGATAATGACCCTATGCAGTGCATTTGCTTTGTTTCAGTTCTGTTTGCCTGAGCTCTAAGAATTTCTTTGCAACATAAATTTCCCAAATCTTACTGGATTTTCCAAATGGCCCAAATTTTAGATATCAGAATAAGTTTGATCACCTTCTTGGTAATTATATTTACTTGAATACAATTTGTAGCACTTAGTTATAAAAAAAATCCACCTAATGCACTTTTAATTGCTTCATGTAGTACATGGGTGCTCAGTCACTCAGTCGTATTGGACTCTTTGCAACCCCCTGGACTGTAACCCACCAGGGATTGAACCCACGTATCCAGTATATGTCTCCTGCTTTGCTGGCAGATTCTTTACCACTGACCCACCAGGAAAGCACATGTGCTGTAGTAATCTTTAATTCAATTTAAAAAATACTTTAACAATGTTATAAATTTGGTGGAATTGAAAAAGTCACTTAGCACGTGAATGAGCCTAGTCAGCTGCTCAGCACCTCAACTTTCTTTTCAACTTTACATTGGGTGGTCTGTACTTTTCACAAAGCACTGTCTTTGGGAATAAAATGTCTTTCTATAGAAAGCTAGAGTAGTAATAACTTCAGACTTTCTTTTTTTTTAATTTTATTTTATTTTTAAACTTTACAATATTGTATTGGTTTTGCCAAATATCAAAATGAATCCCCCACAGATATACATGTGTTCCCCATCTTGAACCCTCCTCCCTCCTCCCTCCCCATACCATCCCTCTGGGTCGTCCCAGTGCACCAGCCCCAAGCATCCAGTATCATGCATCGAAACTGGACTGGCAACTCGTTCCATATATGATATTATACGTATTTCAATGCCATTCTCCCAAATCTTCCCACCCTCTCCCTCTCCCACAGAGTCCAAAAGACTGTTCTATACATGAGTGTCTCTTTTGCTGTCTCGTACACAGGGTTATTGTTACCATCTTTCTAAATTCCATATATATGCGTTAGTATACTGTACTGGTGTTTTTCTTTCTGGCTTACTTCACTCTGTATAATAGGCTCCAGTTTCATCCACCTCATTAGAACTGATTCAAATGTATTCTTTTTAATGGCTGAGTAATACTCCATTGTGTATATGTACCACAGCTTTCTTATCCATTCATCTGTTGATGGACATCTAGGTTGCTTTCTATACAATAAAGGAGTCTAAGGAGAAGCAGTCTGTCTCAAAGGTGCTTATTTTGGCAGGGCAAACACATTTCCTATATTCGTGCTAAGTCACTTCAGTCATGTTCAACTCTATGTGACCCTATGGACTGTAGCTAGCTAGGTTCTTCTGCCCATAGGATTCTTCAGGAAAGAATACTGGGGTGGGTTGCTATTTCCTTCTCCAGGGGATCTTCCCAACCCAAGGATCGAAGCTGTGTCTCTTATGTCATCTTCATTGGCAGGTGGGTTCTTTACCACTAGTGCCACCTGGGAAGGCCATTGCCTGTATTAGATTGTATATTATAGATTTTTTGAAATTGATGTTTTAAAATGTTTAAAATGTTTTTGTTTATGCTTAACATAATGGTGAGAAGATATCTATTATTATTACGGAAATAAAGACAAGCAAAATGATAATTAATAAAATATATTTATTCATAGTTTCTTCAGCAAGGGAGTCAGTCACTATACCTTAGCTTTGTCAGAGACTCAAAGGCAGATAAGAAGTAGAAAAACTATAGTGGAAAAAAGAGAATGCTTCATTTATGTATGATTGGAAACTGTTGGTATTCAGAAGCTGGATATGTGCTTTCTAGAAGTGAAACATCCTACCTGATTGGTTTGTGGTACACATTTGGCTCTCTCTCATTGTACCTGAATTGAAAGGAGGAAAAATTAGGAAAGCTGGCAGTCATTGACCACGTCTTGATCTTTCTGAATTGACTGCTACAGAGGTTGTAGCTTAGAGTTCTATTTTTATATATGCTCTAGTCATTGTCTGTATATTCAATTTCTCATTATCAAATATTAGTATCATACATTTGTTTAATACTTTTTTGAGTACCCACTAGGTGTCAGGCAGTGTTTTATGTACCAGTGGCAAACAGTGAACTACACAGAACAAAGCAAAAACCCCTGCCCTGAGAGATTGCATTTGAGATAGGAAAGAGATAACATTCAAGATTGGTTGCAGACAAGAAAGAGTTGACATTGACAAAAGGAACTGAGGGAAAAAGCATTCCAGGCAGAAGAAACAGTAAGAGACTCTGAGATTGTGACATGTCTAGCGGATTATATGAATAGCATGGAGTCTGTGTGGCTTGCGTAGAGTTAATAAAGGAGAAGAGTAGAAGGCAATACAATTAGAGGGGCAAATGGACCAGATCAAATAGGGCAGAGTAACCATTTTAACAAATTTAGCTTCAGCTCAGAGACAGATGGGAAGCTATTGAAAAGTTTTGAGTGGAAGTATGGTAAGAAATATGTTTTAACAGGACCACTCTGTTGTCTAGAAAATAGACTGCAGGGGTACCAAAAACCCTAGTTTAGGAGATCAATTAGCAGGCTATTGCAACAATTGAGGGTGGCAAAAGCCATTCTGACTTTTGATTGGAGAATTTAATCCATATATATTTAAAGTAATTATTGCTTTGTAAGGACATATTATTTCCATTTTAGCAATCAACTCTTAATGTTTTCAAATAATTTTATCACCCGGGTATGCATCTCTAGGTCTTAGAATCGTATTTTGCAAACTCATGGTAAAATCATCACTTTCCTCATCACTGTCCTGTGAGTTTCTTATAAATTGGCAGCTGGATCTGGAAACTATATCAGACTTAGATTTTTATCACTTTTACAAGTGAATAGATAGTGTATGGCAAGAGTATAGGAGGCACAAAATATCTGGTTGTCTCTTCTTTTGTAATGTTAGCACTCATTGATACTTAATGCCTATATCTGTTCATTCATTGTGGCTTGAAATAGAAATGTTCTAATATTATTTCTTACTCAACTTTTGGATACTTTTATAAAGCGATAGCACTCCTCATTTGCTATGTGCTTCCCTTTATTTACCACTTTTTAAGCTAATGAACTGCTTTCCTATCATCCTCTAAAGGTGACTGATTTTTTAAAAATATTTGTATAACTTATGATTTAAACATATTTCATGGGGTTCAGTCCTTTGCAGGAATTGTTATTACAGAAGTTTGTGTTATCCCCTTTTTGGTCAGTGGGAGTCTTTTCAAGTTGGTTCCTAAGTCCATCTGACCTACTCGTATTTGGTAGCTTCCCTACTATCTATCATTACAAGAATTTCCAGTTTGTTTTGTATACTTTTTTGAACCTTAACCTGGAATCAACTATTTCTCCAAGAAGCCCTTGTTTTAGATAGTGGTAAATGATATTTCCGGGAGAAATATCAATAGCCTCAGATATGCAGATGACACCATCCTTATGGCAGAAAGTGAAGAGGAACTGAAGGGCCTCTTGATGAAAGTGAAAGTGGAGAGTGAAAAAGTTGGCATAAAGCTCAACATTCAGAAAGCAAAGATCATGGCATCCTGTCCCATCACTTCATGGGAAATAAATGGGGAAACAGTGGAAACAGTGTCAGACTTTATTTTGGGGGACTCCAAAATCACTGCAGATGGTGACTGCAGCCATGAAATTAAAAGACGCTTACTCCTTGGAAGGAAAGTTATGACCAACCTAGATAGCATATTCAAAAAGGAGAGTCATTACTTTGCCAACAAAGGTTCATCTAGTCAAGGCTATGGTTTTTCCTGTGGTCATGTATGGATGTGAGAGTTGGACTGTGAAGAAGGCCAAGCGCCAAAGAATTGATGCTTTTGAACTGTGGTGTTGGAGAAGACTCTTAAGAGTCCCTTGGACTGCAAGGAGATCCAACCAGTCCATTCTGAAGGAGATCAGCCCTGGGATTTCTTTGGAAGGAATGATGCTGAAGCTGAAACTCCAGTACTTTGGCCATCTCATGCGAAGAGTTGACTCATTGGAAAAGACTCTGATGCTGGGAGGGATTGGGGGCAGGGGGAGAAGGGGACGACAGAGGATGAGATGGCTGGATGACATCACTGACTCGATAAACGTGAGTCTCAGTGAACTCTGGGAGTTAGTGTTGGACGGGGAGGCCTGGCGTGCTGCGATTCATGGGGTCGCAAAGAGTCGGACACGACTGAGAGACTGATCTGATCTGATCTGATTGACTATATTCTTCACACGGTATATTTCATAACCATTACTCATTGATTTTGTAACTGAAAATTCATGCCTCTTAATCTCCCTCACCTATTCTTCTCCTCACCCCCTCACCCTCTTTCCCTCTCACAACTTGTTTGTTCTCTGTATCTATCAATCTATTTATGTTTACTTATGTTCATTTGTTTTTTAGGTCCCACATGTAAGTGAAATCATACAGAATGTGTCTTTCTCTGTCTGACTTATTTTACTTATCATAATATTCTCTATGTCCATCTGAGTCATCACAAATGGCACCATTACATTCTTTTTTAGAAAGAAAGTGAAAGTGAAGTCGCTCAGTTGTGTCCAACTCTTTGCGACCCCATGGACTGTAGCCTATCAGGCTCCTCCATCCATGGGATTTTCCAGGCAAGAGTGCTGGAGTGGATTGCCATTTCCTTCTCCAGGGGATCTTCCCGACCCAGGAATCTAACCAGGGTCTCTCGCATTGCAGGTGGATGCTTTACCGTTTGAGCCACATTCTTTTTTTGATAGCCCATCACATACACATACCGCATCTTCTTTATCCACTCATGTATTGATGGACACTTTGATTACTTCCATAGCTTGGCTATAGTAAATTATACTACAGTGAATATTAGGGTGTATATATCTTTTCAGGTTTTTGTTTTGTTTGGATATATATCCAAGAGCATATAATTGCTAGATCACATGGTATTTATATTTTTAACTTTTTGAAGAATTTCCACACTGTTTTCCATATTGGGGGCACCAATTTACATTCCCATCAACAGTGCACAAGTGTTACCCTTTTCCACACCTTCTCACCAACACTTGTTATTTGTTGTCTTTTTGATAATAGTCATTCTGACAAGTGTGAGGTGATATCTCATTGGGGTTTTGATTTGCATTTATCTGATGATTAGTGATGTTGAGCATCTTTTCATTATGTATATTGTGTGTGTGCTAGTCTCTGAGTCGTGTCTGACTCTTTGCGACCCCATGGACAGTAGCACATCAGGCTCCTCTGTCCATGGGTTTCTTCAGGCAAGAATACTGGAGTGGGTTGCCATTCCCTTCTCCAGGGGATCTTCCCAACCTGGGGATGGAACGAACCCAAGTCTCCTACATTGCAGGAAGATTCTTTACTATCTTAGCCACTATTGGCCATCTGTATATCTTCTTTGGAAAAATGTCTATTCAGGTCCTCTGCCCTTATTTTAATTGGGTTGTTTGTATTTTTGATGTTGAGTTGTATGAGTTCTTTATGTATTTTGAATGTAAATCCCTTGTCAAATATATTGTATGCAAGTATCTTCTTCCATTCAGTAGGTCGCCTTTTCATTTTGTTGATAGCTTCCTTACTTGTGCAAAAGTATTTTAGTTTGATGTAGTCCCATTTTAAAATTTTTTATCTTGTTTCCCTTGTCTGAGGAAACATATCCCCCCAAAAATATTACCAAGACCTATGACAGAGGATACTATGTCTTATTTCTAGAAATTTTATGGTTTCAGGTCTTACATTTAAGTTTTTAGCTCAGTATTGTACATGGTATGAGAAGTAGTCCAGTTTGATTCTTTTAAATGTAGCTGTTCAGTTCTTCAAACACCATTTATTGAAGAGGCTGATGTTTTCCCTTTGAATATTCTTGCCTCCTTTGTTATAGGTTAATTGCCGATATAAGTTTAGGCCCATTTCTGTACTTTCTATTTTGTTCCATTTATCTACATGTCTATTTTTGTGCCCATAACATACAGTTTTGATGACTGTAGCTTTCTAGTATAGCTTGAAGTCAGGGAGCATGATACCTTCAGTTTTGCACTTCTTTCTTGAGATTGTTTTGATTATTTGTGGTATTCTGTGTTTTCATACAAGTTTTAGAATTATTTGTTCTAATTCTGTGAAAAATGTCATTGTTATTTTGATAGAGATTATATTGAATCCATAGATTGCCTTAGGTTGTATGGTCATTTTAACAATATTAATTCTTCCAATTCATGAACATGGTGCATCTGTCCTTGGTGTTATCTTCAATTTCATCAGTGTCTTATAGTTTCTGAGTATGGGTATTTTACCTCCCTTGTTAGATTTATTAACAGGTATTTTATTCTTTTAGATGTGATTGCAAATGAGATCATTTATTTTTCTTTCTGATAGTTTGTTCTTTGTGTAGAGAATCACCACAGATTTCTGTATATTGGCTTTATATCATGTAACTGTACTGAATTAATAGGTTATTTCCAGTATTTTATTGGTAGTGTCTTTAGGTTTTCTATGTATAATATCTGCAACTAGTGACAGTTTTACTACTTCCTTTCCAGTTTGGATTCATTTTATTTCTTTTTCTTCTCTGATTACTATGTCTAGGACTCCTGATGCTAATACTATGTTGAACAGAAGTGGTGAGAGTAGCCATCATTATCTTGTTCCTAATATTAGAGAAAAAGCTTTCAGCTTTTCACTGTTGAGTATGTTAGCTGTGGGCTTGTCATATATGGCATCTATTATGTTAAGGTATGTTCCCTCTATACCCACTTTGTTGAGAGCTTGTACCATAAATGGGCGTTGAACTTTGTCAAAATCTTTTTCTGCATCTATTGAGATGATCATGTGATTTTTATTCTTCAGTTTGTTAATGTGTATAATGTTGATTGGTTTGTGAATATCAAAACATCCTTATATCCCTGGAGTAAATCCCACTTGTTTATGGTGTATGTTCCTTTTAATGTATTGATGAGTTCAATATGGTAGTATTTCATTGAGGATTTCTGCAGCTATATTCTTCAATGATATTGGCTTATAATTTTTTCTCTTTTTTTGTCCTATCTTTGTCTGGTTTTGGTGTCAGAGTTGTGCTTGTCTTATAGAATGAGTTCATAAGTGTTCTTTCCTCTGCAATTTTTTGGAGTAGTTTGAGGATAGGTGTTAACTCTTCTTTAAATGTTTGCTAGAATTTACCTGTGAAACCATCTGGCTCTGGACTTTTGTTTGTTGGTGGCTTTTTGATTATTGATTCAATTTTATTAGTGGTAATTAGTCTGTTCATATTTTCTATTTCTTACTGATTCAGTCTTGGGAGGTTGCACATTTCTAGGAATTTGTCCATTTCTTCTAGGTTGTTGATTTTATTGTTGTATAATTGTTCATAGTATTCTCTTATGATCCTTTGTATTTCTGTGGTGCTGGTTGTAATTTCCATTTCATTTTATTTGGGTCCTTTTTTTCTTGATGAATCTGACTGAACATTAATCAATTTTGTTTATCTTTTCAAGGAACCATTTCTTAATTTCATTGATCTTTTCTATTTTATTTATTTATTTTTTTAGTCTCTATGTCTGTGCTCCCTCACTCATGGGCAGAGCCAAGTTACTGGGATCTCTGTCTTTGGTGCCCTTGGATCCAGGTGTCGGCCTGCTGGGGGGGCACCCCCAGGTAGTCCCAGGCCTGATGCTGGCCCTGATTGGTAAAAGCAATCAGGTTCCAGAAATGGTGCCAACTCACTGATAGATGGAGCTGTGTCCTGGGGTCTCTGACTGCAGTCTCCTGGGGATCTGGAGTTGGTATCAGCCCGCATATGGGTGGGGCTGGGGAACAAGGGATTTTGGGACTGATGCTGACCTGTTGGTGAGTTGGGTTGGGTCCTGGACCCTCTGCTTCACTGGGCCAGGTCCTGGGGCAAGTGGGAGCTCAGGTGGTCCTTTAGCAGCCAGTCCACTGGTGGGTGGGGCTGTGTCCTCATCCAGCAAGTTGCTTGGTCTGGGACATCAAATGACTGGTGATGACCATCTGAAGGGCAGGGCTG
This sequence comes from Bos taurus, assembly GCF_002263795.3. NCBI lineage: Eukaryota > Metazoa > Chordata > Mammalia > Artiodactyla > Bovidae > Bos > Bos taurus. Next base: position 10,303,307 of record NC_037357.1, read on the forward strand.
GGTCTAGCACTAAGCTAGAGGGAGGATTCTAAAATGACACATGCCAGAACTAGTGCCCTCCTTGTAAGATAAGATCCCCTAAATACTGCTTGCATTATTTGTGTCCCCAGGGTGAGCCCAAAATGCCTCCTGCCTCTCTGGGAGACTTGCCAAGATCAGCAAGAGGGTCTCACCCAGGCTTCTTTCAAATTACTGTTTTTGCCCTTAGTCCCAGAGCATACGAGAATTTGTGTGCACACTTTAAGAGTGAAGTCTCTGTTTCCCACAGCCCTCTGACTCTTCTGAAAGTAAGCCCCACTGGCCTTGAATGCCAAATGTTCTGGTGACTTGTCTTCTTGGTGCAGGTTTCCCAGGCTGGAGAGCCTCATGTGTGGCTTGGACACTTCGCTTCTTTGGGGGAACCTCTGTAATTGTAATCATGCACCAGTTTGTCAGTCACACAACCCAATGGTATGAGTCTTGATTTATATTCCATCTCTGCCCCTCCACCTGTCTCATTTGTGGTTCCTTATGTCTGTAGTTGTAGAAAATCTTTGCTGGTAGTCTTGAAGTAATTGTCACTGATACTTGCTCTGTAATTAATTGTAATTTTGGTGTGCCCATGGGAGGAGGTGAGCTCAGGGTCTTCCTGCTCTCTCATCTTGGCCACTGTCAAGGTTCTTAAGCATGTATACATCTGTACTGTGTGCATGCATGCTGAGTTGCTTCAGTTGTGTCTGACTCTTTGTGATCCTATGGAATTTAGCCTGCCAGGCTCCTCTGTCCATGGGGATCCTAAAGGCAAGAATACTGCAATGAGGTGCCATGCCCTTCTCCAGGGGATCTTCCCAACCCAGGGATCATACCTGTATCTCTAACGTCTCCTGTATTGGCAAGTGTGTTCTTTACCACTAGTGCCACCTGGGAAGCCCCGTATGTCTGTATTAGTAACCATGATAGGAGTATCAATACGAATTCTTAAGGAGAATGTATATATATATATATATACATATATATATATATATGTCACATTATATATTTATATATATCACATTATATATATATATATCACACTACATATATATATATATATATCTCCTATTCATGTTCATGTTTATAGAATTTTAATTAACTTTCTTTCTGTAAAACTTTTATCTCTTTTCTTCTACACTGAAAACTCTGCTCCTTAAGGACATAGCATGAGGATGGCAAAATTAGAATATGATATAACTGCTCACTTTTAAATCTCTATTTCCATATATATTAGTCTCAGAATACCAATACTATTACCACCTACAATTTGATTACTGAAACACTGAAATAATTTTACATGTACTCTATTCTACACTTATTTTTTAAGTAGTTGTAAAATAGAGTACATGTAAAATTATTTCAATCTTTCAGTTATTATTTCAGTGTTTTGAACATTGAAATTATTTCAATGTTTTGAACTCAACATTCAAAAAAACTAAGATCATGGCAGGTGGTCCCATTACTTCATGGCAAATAGATGGGGAAACAATGGAAACAAAAAATAAAATAAAATTTTATTTTTTTAGGCTCCAAAATCACTGTAGATGGTGACTGCAGCCATGAAGTTAAAAGACGCTTGCTCCTTGGAAGAAAAGCTATGACAATCCTAGACAGCATATTTAAAAGCAGAGACATTACTTTGCCAATAAGGTCTGTATAGCTGAAGCCATGGTTTTTCCAGTGGTCATGTATGGATATGAGAGTTGGATTATAAATAAAGCTGAGCACCAAAGAATTGATGCTTTTGAACTGTGGTGTTGGAGAAGACTCTTGAGAGTCCCTTGGACAGCAAGGGGATCCAACCAGTCCATCCTAAAGGAAATCAGTCCTAAATATTCATTGGGAGGACTGATGTTGAAGCTGAAGCTCCAATACTTTGGCCACCTGATGAGAAGAACTGACTCTTTGGAAAAGACCTTAAGGCTGGGAAAGATTGAAGGCAGGAGAAGGAGATGACAGAGGATGAGATGGTTGGATGGCATCACTGATTTGATGGACATAAGTTTGAACAAGATCTGGGAGTTGGTGATGGATAGGGAAGCTTGGCGTGCTGCAGTCCATAGGGTTGCAAAGAGTTAGACATGACCAGATGACTGAACTGAACTGATTGTATCTTTATTGTCAAAACATATAATCACCAAAGAATATCCTCTTTCTCTCTTAGTACCTCATTTACCCTTAGTTATGCAGGTAACTAAATATTTAATGCTTAAAACAACCTATTCTTACTTTAAGGTCTCTCTAGTCATTTTGTGTGTGGAGCTTGTTTTCTATTATATTCCTTAGGAAGGATTCATGGGCACAATATTTGCTGGGTTCCTCTATTTTGATAAAACTTTATGCACTTTATAGCTTAAAGTTAGCTTTGATGAACATAAAACACTTGGCACACATTTCTTTCCTTGAATATTTAAAACTACTACTAGTTTTGTGTAGCATAAATCATTGCTCTCAAGAAAGTCTGATAATAATTTAATTTTCCTTTCTTTGTAAGCTTTTTTTTCCACTTGCCCAAAGGATATTATGTTATGTAAATCTCATAATTTTAATAAAACATATTATGGTGTTTATAGTCCTGTGTCAATATTCCCATGTGCACAGTATGCTCTTTCAATATGTACTTTCAAATATTTTTAATTATTTTTAGGAACATTCTATTGAATTAGGCTTTTTAGTTTTTGTTCTGTTCCCTTACTTTGCTTTTCTTCATCAAATATAATATTTTATATCCATTATATTATTATTATTTATTTTTACTTTTTTTCAAACTTTTTATTTATTTTAATAATTTCCCTTTTTGTCTTTTCTTTATTGTAAGAAATTAACTGTTTTATTTATTCACTCATGTGCTTTGTGACTATAGTTTTATTTCAGAAATTACTTTCACTTCTTTCATCTTCTTTATGAATTTTTATAATTCTGATTTTAAATGGATTATTATCTTAAATCTTCTTGCTTATTTTGGAGTAGTATCTTGCTGTTTTGATCTGCTTTTAGAGCACATGTTTCTGGAGCTCTTTTATTGTCTGTACCAAGTTGTATTGCCCATTCTCTATTGTTTTTATAATAAATTTGAATAAGATTTAATCTTGATAATTTTCTCTTTCTTACTTTTATTTTCTGTAAATTTTCTTGATTTTTTTAAAAAAAAGTGGCACTATTATACAGATTGAAATAAGCCAGAAAGAAAAACACCAATACAGTATACTAATGCATATATATGGAATTTAGAAAGATGGTAACAATAACCCTGTGTACGAGATAGCAAAAGAGACATTCATGTACAGAACAGTCTTATGGACTCTGTGGGAGAGGGAGAGGGTGGGAAGATTTGGGAGAATGGCATTGAAACATGTAAAATATCATGTATGAAACGAGTTGCCAGTCCAGGTTCAATGCATGATACTGGATGCTTGGGGCTAGTGCACTGGGATGACCCAGAGGGATGGTATGGGGAGGGAGGAGGGAGGAGGGTTCAGGATGGGGAACACATGTATACCTGTGGCGGATTCATTTTGATATTTGGCAAAACTAATACAATTTTGTAAAGTTTAAAAAAAAAAAAAAAAAAAAAAGAATGTTCTTAAGCTGAGAGAATTCAGCATCACCAAACCAGCTCTCCAACAAATGCTAAAGGATAGTCTCTAGACAGGAAACATAGAAAGGGTGTATAAATTCAAATGCAAAACAAAAAAGTAAATGGCAATGGCATCATAATTATCAATAATTACCTTAAATGTAAATGGTTTGAATGTCCCAACCAAAAGACAAAGACTGGATGAATGGATTAAAAAATAAGACTCCTATATATGCTGTATACAAGAGACCCACCTCAAAACAAGGGACACATACAGACTGAAAGTGAAGGGGTGAAAAAAGATATTCCATGCAAATAGAGACCAAAGGAAAGCAGGAGTAGCGATACTCATATCAGATAAAATAGACTTTGAAATAAAGGCTGTGAAAAAAGACAAAGAAGGACACTACATAATGATCAAAGGATCAATCCAAGAAGAAGATATAACTATTATAAATATATATACACCCAACATAGGAGCATGGCAATATGTAAGGCAAATGCTAACAAGTATGAAAGGGGAAATGAACAATGACACACTAATAGTGGGAGACTTTAATATTTCACTCACACCTATGGATAGATCAACTAAAAAGAAAATTAACAAGGAAACACAAACTTTAAATGATACAATAAACCTAATTGATATCTATGGGACATTTCACCCCAAAACAATGAATTTCACCTTTTTCTCAAGTGCATAAGGAACATTCTCCAGGATAGATCACATCCTGGGCCGTAAATCTAGCCTAGGTAAATTCAAAAAAATTGAAATCATTCCAAGCATCTTTCCTGACCACAATGCAGTAAGATTAGATCTAAATTACAGGAGAAGAACTATTAAAAATGCCAACATATAGAGGCTGAACAACATGCTGCTGAATAACCAACAACTCAGAGAAGAAATCAAAAAAGAAATCAAAATATGCATAGAAACAAATGAAAATGTAAACACAACAACGCAAAACTTATGGGACACTGTAAAGGCAGTGCTAAGGGGAAGGTTCATAGCAATAATGCTTACCTCAAGAAACAAGAAAAAAGTCAAATAAATAACCTAACTCTATACCTAAAGCAACTAGAAAAGGAAGAAATGAAAAAACCCCAGGGTTAGTAGAAAGAAAGAAATCTTAAAAATTAGGGCAGAAATAAATGCAAAAGAAACAAAAGAGACCAGAGCAAAAATCAGCAAAACCAAAAGCTGGTTCTTTGAGAAGTTAAATAAAATTGACAAACCATTAGGCAGACTCATCAAGAAACAAAGGGAGAAAAATAAAATCAACAAAATTAGAAATGAAATTGGAGAGATCACAAAAGACAACACAGAAATACAAGGGATCATAAGAGACTATTAATAGCAGTTCAGTTCAGTTAAGTTCAGTTTCTCAGTTGTGTCGCAGCACACCAGGCCTTCCTGTCCAACACCAGCTCCCAGAGTTCACTGAGACTCATGTTTATCGACTCAGTGATGTCATCCAGCCATCTCATCCTCTGTCGTCCCCTTCTCCTCTTGCCCCCAATCCCTCCCAGCATCAGAGTCTTTTCCAATGAGTCAACTCTTCGCATGAGGTGGCCAAAGTACTGGAGTTTCGGCTTTAGTATCATTCCTCCCAAAGAAATCCCAGGGCTGATCTCCTTCAGAATGGACTGGCTGGATCTCCTTGCAGTCCAAGAGACTCTCAAGTAGAGTCTTCTCCAACACCACAGTTCAATATCAGCAACTTATATGCAAATAAAATGGACAACTTGGAAGAAATGGACAAATTCTTAGAAAAGTACAACTTTCCAAAACTGAACCAGGAAAAAATAGAAAATCTTAACAGACCCATCACAACCATGGAAATTGAAACTGTAATCAGAAGTCTTCCAACAAACAAAAGCCCAGGATCAGATGGCTTCACAGCTGAATTCTACCAAAAATTTGGAGAAGAGGTAACACTATCGTACTCAAACTCTTCCAGAAAATTGCAGAGGAAGGTAAACTTTCAAACTCATTCTATGAGGCTACAATCACCCTAATACCAAAACCTGACAAAGACGCCACAAAAAAATGAAAACTACAGGCCAATATCACTGATGAACATAGATGCAAAAATCCTTAACAAAATCCTAGCAAACAGAATCCAACAACATATTAAAAAGATCATACATCATGACCAAGTGGGCTTTATCCCAGGATGCAAGGATTCTTCAATATCCACAAATCAATCAATGTAATACACTACATTAACAAACTGAAAGATAAAAACCATATGATTATCTCAATAGATGCAGAGAAAACCTTTGACAAAATTCAACATCCATTTATGATAAAAACCCTCCAGAAAGCAGGCATAGAAGGAACATACCTCAACATAATAAAAACTATATATGACAAACCCACAGCAAACATTATCCTCAATGGTTAAAAATTGAAAGCATTTCCCCTAAAGTCAGGAACAAGACAAGGGTGCCCACTCTCACCACTACTATTCAACATAGTTTTGGAAGTTTGGGCCACAGCAATCAGAGCAGAAAAAGAAAAAAAAAGAATCCAGATTGAAAAGAAGAATAAAACTCTCACTGTTTGCAGAGGACATGATCCTCTACATAGAAAACTCTAAAGACTCCATCAGAAAATTACTAGAGCCAATCAATGAATATAGGAGAGTTGAAGGATATAAAATTAACACAGAGAAATCCATTGCATTCCTATACACTAACAATGAGAAAACAGAAAGAGAAATTAAGGAAACAATTCCATTCACCATTGCAATGAAAAGAATAAAATACTTAGGAATATATCTACCTAAAGAAACAAAAGACCTATATATAGAAAACTATAAAACACCGGTGAAAGATATCAAAGAGGACACAAATAGATGGAGAAATATACCATGTTCATGGATTGGAAGAATCAATACAGTGAAAACGAGTATGCTACCCAAAGCAATCTACAGATTCAATGCAATCCCTATCAAGCTACCAATGGTATTTTTCACAAAACTAGAACAAATAATTTCACAATTTGTATGGAAATACAGAAAAAAACCTCGAATAGCCAAAGCAATCTTGAGAAAGAAGAATGGAACTGGAAGAATCAACCTGCCTGATTTCAGGCTCTACTACAAAGCCACAGTCATCAAGACAGTACGGTACTGGCACAAAGACAGAAATATAGATCAATGGAACAAAATAGAAAGCCCAGAGATAAATCCACGCACATATGGACACCTTATCTTTGACAAAGGAGGCAAGAATATACAATGGATTAAAGACAATCTCTTTAACAAGTGGTTCTGGGAAAACTGGTCAACCACTTGTAAAAGAATGAAACTAGAACACTTTCTAACACCATACACAAAAATAAACTCAAAATGGATTAAAGATCTCAATGTAAGACCAGAAACTATAAAACTCCTAGAGGAGAACATAGGCAAAACACTCTCCGACATACATCACAGCAGGATCCTCTATGACCCACCTCCCAGAATACTGGAAATAAAAGCAAAAATAAACAAATGGGACCTAATTACACTTAAAAGCTTCTGCACAACAAAGGAAACTCTAAGCAAGGTGAAAAGACAGCCTTCAGAATGGGAGAAAATAATAGCAAACGAAGCAACTGAGAAACAACTAATCTCAAAAATATACAAGCAACTCCTACAGCTCAACTCCAGAAAAATAAATGACCCAATCAAAAAATGGGCCAAGGAACTAAATAGACATTTCTCCAAAGAAGACATACAGATGGCTAACAAACACATGAAAAGATGCTCAACATCACTCATTATCAGAGAAATGCAAATCAAAACCACTATGAGGTACCATCTCAAGCCAGTCAGAATGGCTGCAATCCAAAAGTCTACAAGCAATAAATGCTGGAGAGGGTGTGCAGAAAAGGGAACCCTCTTACACTGTTGGTGGGAATGCAAACTAGTACAGCCACTATGGAGAACAGTGTGGAGATTCCTTAAAAAACTGGAAATAGAACTGCCTTATGATCCAGCAATCCCACTGCTGGGCATACACACTGAGGAAACCAGAAGGGAAAGAGACACGTGTACCCCAATGTTCATCACAGTACTGTTTACAATAGCCAGGACATGCAAGCAACCTAGATGTCCATCAGCAGATGAATGGATAAGAAAGCTGTGGTACATATACACAATGGAGTATTACTCAGCCATTAAAAAGAATACATTTGAATCAGTTCTAATGAGGTGGGTGAAACTGGAGCCTATCATACAGAGTGAAGTAAGCCAGAAAGAAAAACACCAGTACCGTATCCTAACGCATATATATGGAATTTAGAAAGATGGTAACAATAACCCTGCATGTGAGACAGCAAAAGAGACACTGATGTATAGAACAGTCTTTTGGACTCTGTGGGAGAGGGAGAGGGTGGGACGATTTGGAAGAATGGCATTGAAATAAGTATAATATCATGTATGAAACGAGTTGCCAGTCCAGGTTTGATGCACGATACTGGATGCTTGGGGCTGGTGCACTGGGACAACCCAGAGGGATGGTATGGGGACGGAGGAGGGAGGAGGGTTCAGGATGGGGAACACATGTGTACCTGTGGCAGATTCATTTTGATATATGGCAAAACCAATACAATATTGTAAAGTTAAATAAAATAAATTTTTTTAAAAAAGAATATAAAATGGAGAAAAGACAATCTTTTAACAAGTGGTGCCGGGAAAACAGGTCAGCCACTTGTAAAAGAATGAAACTAGAACACTTTCTAACACCATACACAAAAATAAACTCAAAATGGGTGAAAGATCTAAATGTAAGACCAGAACCTATTAAACTCCTAGAGTAAAACATAGGCAACACACTCTCCAACATAAACCACAGCAGGATCCTCTATGACCCATCTCCCAGAATATTGGAAATAAAAGCAAAAATATACAAATGGGACCTAATTAAACTTAAAAGCTTCTGCACAACAAAGGAAACTCTAAGCAAGGTGAAAAGACAGCCTTCAGAATGGGAGAAAATAATAGCAAACGAAGCAACTGACAAACAACTCTTCTCAAAAATATACAAGCAACACCTGCAGCTCAATTCCAGAAAAATAAAAGACCTAATCAAAAAGTGGGCCAAAGAACTAAACAGACATTTCTTCAAAGAAGACATACAGATGACTAACAAACACATGAAAAGATGCTCAACATCACTCATATCAGAGAAATGCAAATCAAACCACAATGGGGTACCATTTCACACCAGTCAGAATGGCTGCTATCCAAAAGTCAACAAGCAATAAATGCTGGAGAGGGTGTGCAGAAAAGGGAACCCTCTTACACTGTTGGTGGGAATGCAAACTAGTACAGCCACTATGGAGAATAGTGTAGAGATTCCTTAAAAAACTGGAAAAGAAACTGCCATATGACCCAGCAATCCCACTGCTGGGCATACACACCAAGGAAACCAAAATTGAAAGAGACACATATACCCCAATGTTCATTGCAGCACTGTTTATAATAGCCAGGACATGGAAGCAGCCATACGAATGGATAAGAAAGCTGTGGTACATATACACAATGGAATATTACTTAGCCATTAAAAAGAATACATATGAATCAGTTCTAATGAGGTGGATGAAACTGAAGCTGATTATACAGAGTGAAGTAAGCCAGAAAGAAAAACACCAATACAGTATACTAACACATATATATGGAAATATATATGTTAGTTTATATAAATATATATAAATATTTAGTTTATATAAATATATATGTTAGTTTATATAAATATATATATATATGGAAACACATATATATACACATATATATGTGTGTGTGTGTGTGTGTGTGTGTATATATATCAAAGAAGGTAATGGCACCCCACTCCAGTACTCTTGACTGGAATATCCCATGGACGGCGGACCCTGGTAGGCTGCAGTCCATGGGGTCGCTAAAAGTCGGGCGCGACTGAGCGACTTCACTTTCACTTTTCACTTTCCTGCATTGGAGAAGGAAATGGCCACCCACTCCAGTGTTCTTGCCTGGAGAATCCCAGGGATGAGGGAGCCTGGTGGGCTGCCGTCTCTGGGGTCACACAGAGTCAGACACAACTGAAGCGACTTAGCAGCAGCAGCAGCAGTGTGTGTGTGTATATATATATATATATATATATATATATATATATGGAAACATATACATATGGAAACATATATATGTTTTTTATATATATATATGGAAATATATATATATATGGAAATATATATGTGTTAGTATACAAATATATATATGGAAAAACACCAATACAGTATACTACCACATATATATAGTAAGATGGTAATGATAACCCTGTATGCAAGACAGCAAAAGAGACACAGATGTATTGAACAGTCTTTTGGACTCTGTGGGAGAGGGTGAGGGTGGGATAATATGGGATAAGGGCATTGAAACATGTAAATTATATGTGAAACGAATCACCAGTCCAGGTTTGATGCATGATACAGGGTGCTCGGGCCTGGTGCACTGGGATGACCCAGAGGGATGGGATGGGGAGGGAGGTGGGAGGGGGATTCAGGATGGGGAAAATATGTACACCTATGGCAGATTCAAGTTAATGTATGGCAAAACCAATACAATATTGTAAAGTAAAATAAATACACAGAAAAAAAAAAAAGGAATGTTCTTGTACTTAATAGATTTCCTTCTCCTGTTGTTTTCTTATAGTGTTCCAAAATATTGCTATTTGCTGTCCTGAATTTCCTACCTCTATTTTCTCGTCCCACCTTGAATAGCTTCTCTTTCTCTATTGTCCCTGTTTTGCTCAATTTTTATTCCGTTTCCAGAAGTTTCTCCTCAGCATAGGACTTGTTCTAGATGCGAGCATATGTGAGCATATGCGAATGTTCATAGGAGTTAGACTAATAGACTAGCTTCAATTCTTCTTATCATGGACTGCTTACATGCATTTGCTATTGGAGAGGGAAAAACCCCTTCTATTTTCAGCTGCTGTTATCCAGTTGGCCATCTGTGCTTTCTAGTGTATATCTCTTAGCTATTTCAGATTCTCCAATCTCAAGTTGATTGGACATCGCCCTTATTGCTTTCCTAATATCATTCAGATTTGGTATCAACTAATTTTATCACCTGCTTATATTCTGTTGTAAGTGCTGTTCATAGTTATTTAGTTCTGTTATCTAGTTTTTCTCTCTCTTTTTATTGGGTATATGGAGAAACATAAATATGTTGTTGCTGTTTCTCCTTCTTCTTGTTATTGTTCAGTCACTAAGTCATGTCCAGCTCTTTGCAACCCCGTGAACTATATCATGCCAGGCTTCCCTGTCCTTCTTAGCATCTGATAAATAAACTTCAATTCCAGTTTTATTTTAATTAAAGTAAGGGCTTTATAAATACTTGGGAGGGGGGCCTTTTTTCAAATTAAATGTTACAGTGATCTGCAAAGTAAAACAAATATATACACACACACACACACAGAGTTAAAAACAAAATATAAATAAAATGTAAAAGTATATATATTGGTATATAATTAGTATAACTGATTATAAATATATTAGGTGAGAGTAATTAAGCTATTCTCATGCCTCAGCATCTAAAATTTTGGCTTTCTCTTTATTTGGGAGGTTAAAAACAGAAAATTCTGATTTACTCATCTAAGAAGATGAAATGATAACATGATAACAGCCTTTTTTTAAACAACTTGCCTTGCAGTCTCAAGTATCAATTCCAACTGATTTGGTTTCTTGTCATAAGCATTTAAATTAGACAAGAAAGAAAAAAAAAACATTTTCAGTAAGTACTAAAACCAATACTATATCATAGTTTTTTTTTTTTTTCCTTCCTTTTTGACTATTGAAATTACTGTTGAATCAAATGTGCTGAGCAGATGTTTCTATGCCTTGCCAGACATTTAATTGAGTGTGGCTTGGATACACTATAGTTATAGATTGGCTTATACAACTTACTTTCATAATCATGGATTGAGTATTTTAAAGACCAGTTTAGCACTGTAAGCTTAATCAATGGCACACTTACAAAATTCTCAAGTATGTTCTAGAAATGTCAGGAGCTGTTTTCTTCCCAGATCCACAGAAAAATATGGTAATTTGAACATGAGTAAACAGGATAAGGGTCTCAACAAGAAGTTAAAATGTAGTGTCTTACATATTAGAGTGTACATTTTCTGTTAAAAGATAAATTCATTAATATTAAGACAAATAAAACTTAGGTCAAACATTCCTAGAACTTCTAGGCATGGTCCATCACAGTTTTAAACTTGGTGAATTCGATAGAATATGTACTCATGGAAATTTTATTTTATGTCTCTGAATTGGAATATGTAACCCAATAAATTATTTTATCTTAAATGTTGATTTTCATGTGAGTATAACTAATATAATAACAGGAAATAGGATTTAAATTCAATTGGTATTTTGAAGATCTTCTACCTCCTAGGACTATTTTCATAACCTTGTGAAAGTGATTCTCTTTGTTAGGATACCATTTATCTATAATAGAAAATAAAAATGACAGAATCTGTCAACCAAAGCTTGAAAGTTGTTAATTTTGTTTCCTTCTTTTTCCTGTATCAGAGTGATTTTACCCATCTATAAAGATATCCTTTAAATTGCTTTTGAGGCATTACTTTACTACAGTACACAGTTTAGGTAATCAGTGATGAACCATAGTCTTCTATGGTTATTTTTTCCTTCTTTTTCTCCTTTTGCTAAATTATTTTGTTGTGTGTGTGTGTGTCAAATAGTACAACCAGCCAGTCTAGCTTTTTCATAGATGTAGAATGTGTACTAAATGATCATCTTCAAATTAAATATGTTCTGCTCATTGTCCATCTCCTTAATTTAATAGTAAAGAAAGGACATTTTATTAACATTTGTACTTCATTTTTAATCAATACAATAAAGTATGGTTTTCAAAATACCTTTGAAATAGAATCTCAACAATGTCTATTGAAAAACTATGATTAAAAGGAGATAAGACACTAATTATCTAAATAACTCTAGAAATAAGCTGAATGGGGACAGTAGCAGAGGAAAATAATTAACCTGAAACTAAAATGAAACATTTCAAATACATTCAGACCTGTCACAGTGTTTCATAGGATTTGAAACTTTGGTAAATCAGTCATATTCTGTTGTAATATGTTGATTCATCTTAGCGTGATATTTGTTGTCATTGAAATGGGTGGGCTTTGCGCTCTATGCTCCCTAGAATTTGATTCTTTCATCTCTGAACAGTATGACTACAGCTGGAAATTTCTGCCAGTCAGGAGTTGAATAGAAACTAAATTTTCAGAGATATGAAATCTAGTCTTTCCAACTGGACTTTTTCTCTGAGATCTATAACTATGCTTAATAAGAAATGAGATGTCAGTTCAGTCAGTTCAGTTCAGTTGCTCATTCATGTCTGACTCTTTGCGACCCCATGAATTGCAGCATGCCAGGCCTCCCTGTCCATTACAAACTCCGGGAGTTCACTCAAACTCACGTCCATCGAGTCGGTGATGCCATCCAGCCATCTCATCCTCTGTAGTCCCCTTCTCCTCCTGCCAGAGAAAGACAAATTTTATATGATTGCATGAGGCCCCGTGTTCTCCATGGCACCTCCAGTTGGAACTTAATTTCTTGAGGCTTCCCTGATGGCTTAGACCATAAAGAATCTGCCTGCAATGCAGGAGACCTGGGTTCAATCCCTGGGTTGGGAAGATTCCCTAGAGAAGGGCATGGCTACCCAGTCCAATATTCTTGCCTGGAGAATTCTGTGGACAGAGGAGCCTGAGCCTAGTGGACTATTATCCATAGGGTTGCAAAGAGTCAGACATGACTAAGCAACTAACACTTTTACTTTCACTTGTATGTAGAACCTAAAAAAGCCAATCTTATAAAACCAGAGAGTAAGAATGGTGGTTATCAGTGCCTGGAGGTGGAAGAATAGGAAAGATGTTTAAGGGTACAAACCTGCAACTAGTAGATAAATAAGTTCTGGAAATCTAATGCACAGCATAGAGAACAATACATATTGCCCTACAAACATCAAACTTGCTAAGAGACCAGATCTTAATTATTCCCATCGCAAAAAAGAAATGACAATTATGTAACATAAGAGTGTTAGCCAACACTACAATGACAATCATATTGCAATATATAAATGTATAAAATCAACATGTTGTACACTTTACGCTTACATGATGTTGTATGTCAAATATATTTAAATTTAAAAAGTAGATAAGCACAGATACATAAGAAATTTCAAAGAAACAGCATGCCTATGCACAGACATGATCTTTCTGAAAATAGAACTATTATCAATAATGTATTCTGAAGAAATCAGCCAATTTCTCCACAGTCATGCGTATACATTAAACATCAGTCCTAACAATTTTTATTTTATATTAATTGAGTTGCTGCCTTCTCTTTATGTAGTCAAGAACATGATTAGTTGACCTGGCCTTCTCCAGTAAGATTTTATAATATCACTTGGCTTCCTTCTAAACGTATGAAACATCTTCAGTGGCATGGCTTTTATATAGAAAGAAGCCAAGTAACATTGTATATATGAATAAAGCCAAGGCAAACACATACAAATTTCACTGTCAGAACAGAAAACATACAAAAAATCAGTTTTTCTGTGACAACCACCTTTCAACAACCTGCATAAATTTCCAATTCTATTCCCAGTAGCTATTATGCTATAACTTGTAGCATAATAGTTAACCATATTTAGTGGTTGATTTTAATGAAGGCTAATCTTTTTCTAGGTCACTCATCAAGAGACAATATAGTTTAGTGGTTTTAAAACATAGGCTCCATAGTCAGTTTTGCCATGATTTAGTCTGACTGACACAGACTATGTGATTCTAGGCACCTTGAATAACTTTTTTGTCTCACATGCCTTATCTGTGATAAGGGAATGATTATAGAACTATTGTGAGAATTAGAAGAGCTAATACATGTACATAGTATAATATATATGTGTTTAACACATAGCTTGACATACTAAGCACTGCATTATTTCACATATATTTTAACATATATATATTTCATATAACATATATTTATATTGCACATATAAATCTTAGCGTTATTTCATATATTTTCAATAGAGCACATTTGTTATAATAATTATTTCATTTTTAAAGAGTAAGTTAGACTTAAGTGTCAATGTTATCTTGTGTTTTTTTTTCTTTTTAATTAAAAAAATTATTTAGTTAGTTTTGGTTGCACTGGGTCTTTGTTGCTGCACACAGGCTTTCTTTATTGCAGTGAGTAGGGGCTACTCTTCGTTGTGGTATGCAGGCTTCTCATGGCAGTGGCTTCTCTTGTTGCAGACCACTGGCTCTAGGTTTGCAGACTTGAGCGGTTGCAGCACATAGGCTCAGAGTTGTGGCTACAGGCTTAGTTGCTCTGAGGCATGTGGAATCTTCTCATATCAGGGATCAAACCCGTGTCCCCTGCATTGGCAGGTGGATTCCTATCTACTGTGCCACCAGGGGAGTCCCTCAAAAGTATTTTCAACGTAGATATTGGAAGTCTTTAGAGTTTTCAGGTGGAGGCTCTTTATTGCATTCAGCCAGGCGAAGACTGATCTCTGTTGAGGTCTTTGTTTAAATATCTTCAGAGTCGACCTTATGAACTGAGGAGGCAGAACCTAGGTTTCATACTTCCCAATAAAAGATTCCTTTCTTATATACTACAAGGAAAGTGGGTGTAATCTGAGTTGGCATTAAACTCATCTGGGAAACAATTCTGCAGATTCAATGTATAGCCAGAGTAACAAAAATGGCAGATTTGTCGTTTTATTTGCATAGTTATTAGCAGTGACCATTCAAGCATAAAAGTAAGTTTTCTGCTGCTACAACAGTTTTGGTTTCTGTTTTTCAACCATAAAACTAATTAAGAATAGCAAAGGGCTAAACTAGGTTTTTAGGTGGAAGGTGAGAAAGATAAAGTTTGGTTCTTTCCACTACCTATAAATTCTGGAACATTCTCTATTCTATTTTATTGTCAGCTAATTGACAAATATTTTAAACATTATATCTAAACTGAAGTGGTAAGCTCTATTGAAATATACAGCTTCCTCTTTAATATAATTTCTTCTCTAATCCCTAGCACTTTCTAAAACCATTCACTATTTTCTTTCACTATAAAACCTGCACTACTGCTTCAGTAACATTAAATTTAAAAAAAGAAGAAGAATATATAACTAAGACCATGCCATAAAGCCTATACAAAACACAAAGGTCCAACATTTCAAAGGATAGCCTTTACTATTCTGAAAAGCAGAACACAGAGGAAGCTTTCTGAAATATCCATCCTTTGAGATTAATTGGATCAAATATTCTAATGGACTCTATTACATTTAGAAGTCTGTTTTCAGCAAAGGACTGCTCCTCAATGGACAGCTGTTATTCATATTCTTCCTTCTGGGTTGATGCTATACTACTCAGGGCAGATCCTAGACAATTCAATATGTTAGATGATTGTTCATCTTTATTCTTATACTTCCCTTTCTGAGCCCTACTGACATTTTTAAAAATTCTTTCACAAGAGTGTCATGATTCTGACATGGAAAATAAACGTCAAAATACCTCTATCAATTAAGCTTTATTATATTATATATCTTCTGTCCTCAGTGCACATGCTATATGAAATGTGGCATATGTTGATAGCAATACTTAACTGAAGATCCAAGATTTTCAAGTGATAGAATTTAGGATCTTATAAGCACAACTAAATATGCCATTATTTTTAGATTAGCAGATAAAGAAGTTGTCATAGACATAATGAATCAGGATTTCAGCTGCATTTTGAAGAAAAACACAACAATATTTGGCCACCTCATGCGAAGAGTTGACTCACTGGAAAAGACTCTGATGCTGGGAGGGATTGGGGCAGGAGGAGAAGGGGACAACAGAGGATGA
Source organism: Bos taurus (assembly GCF_002263795.3). Lineage (NCBI taxonomy): Eukaryota > Metazoa > Chordata > Mammalia > Artiodactyla > Bovidae > Bos > Bos taurus. The sequence goes on from NC_037357.1 coordinate 10,319,802, forward strand.
GATGGCTGGATGGCATCACTGACTCCATGGATGTGAGTCTGAGTGAACTCCGGGAGTTGGTGATGGACAGGGAGGCCTGGTGTGCTGCGATTCATGGGGTTGCAAAGAGTCAGACATGACTGAGCGACTGAACGGAACTGATCCTGGTATAATATCCTGACCATCACATTGTTTTGCAAATAATAGCTGTTTATTACATAGAAATTGAATGGGATTACAATGCATAGAAGTGTGGAGTTAAAGAGATGTGAGTTAGGGGATCAGTCCTAAGATGGTGGAGGAATAGGATGGGGAGACCACTTTCTTCCCCACAGATTCATCGAAAGATCATTTGAACACTGAGCAAATTCCACAAAACAACTTCTGAACTCTGGCAGAGGACACCAGGCACCCAGAAAGGCAGTCCATTGTCTTCAAAAGGAGGTAGGGCAAAGTATAAAACAAAAAGAGAGACAAAAGAGTTAGGGATGGAGTCCCATCCCGGGGAGGGAGTCGTAAAAGAGAAGAAGTTTCCAAACACCAGAAAACCCTCTCACCAGTGGGTCTGTGGGGAGTTTGGGAATCTCAGAGGGCAACATAACCAGGAGGAAAAATAAATAAATAAATAAATAAAACCCACAGATTACATGCCTAATGGCAACTCCCAGCAGATAAGTAGCCCAGATGCTTGCATCCGCCACTACCAAGTGGGGGCTTAACAGGGAGGTGCAGGCTGCATTGTTTAGGGTAGGGACTGGGCCTGAATGCCCTGAGGGCAATCTAAGGGAGCTAACATGAGATAACAACCCAAACAGTGGGATAGCCAGAGAGAGAGAAAGAGAGACAGAGAATTTTCCCACGAAAAGCTCTAACCTAAGGCACTGCCAGGCCCACTCACAGAACAAAGGACTAAACAAATACCAGAGGAGAGCTAGCAGACTGTGGACCAGCCCATCCCCTGCCGGAGGCAGAGAGGCAGGCGGGTGACAGACAAAGCCAGGAAGTGGCAATCTCGGCCCCAAAGATGGCATCCTCTACCAGACTGTGAGCCAGCTCCCAGTTGTTAACTAAGTCTTCCTGGGATCCTAGACAGTTGACATCTGCCAGGAGGGTCACAACCAGAGATCAGCTCTCCAGAGGAGACACACGACACACCTGAGCTGGCACTCCTGCTGCGCACCCAGGAAACCAAGCAGATGGGACGAGAGAGGTGATAAGATGCCCCGCCCCACATTGGGAGAGTGTGCTCACCAAGCACCTGGTCGCCTGAGCTGCTCAGACCTGGGAAGGGCACAAAACACAAGCCCAACCGAGTCTGTGCCTTTGCGGAGTACCTGAGAACTTAAACCTGAGTGGCTTAAACCTGGGAAGTGCACGCAACCCAGGGCCCACTTTAGACAGTTACCCTGCAGAGCAACCTGGAGCCTGAGCAGTGTAGACTGGGAAAGCACACACGCTATGAGCAAGGGCAAACCCAGTGTGGCCGGGACACTGCGAGCACTCCCCACACACGTCAGTGGTGTTTGTTTGCAGCGTCCCTCCCTCCCCACAGCACGACTGAACAAGTGAGCCTGAATAAGTGACCACCTTCGCCCCCTTGTGTCAGGGTGGAAATTAGACACTGAAGAGACTTGCAAACAGAAGAAGCCAAAATAAAGAAGGAATTGCTTTGGAATTGACAGGTGCAACGGATTAAAACCCTGTAGTTACCACCGGCTACATTGGAAGGAGCCTATAGACCTTGAGAAGTATAAGCTGGAACAAGGAACTATCTGAAACTGCCCACACTGCCCACACTGCCCACAACAGCTCCAGAGAAATTCCTAGATATATTTTTACTATTATCACGTTTTTTTATTTTTTAATCTTTTAAAAAAAATTAAGTCCCTTATTACTCTTTAATTTTCATTTTTATAACCTACTATTACCTTGCAGGAAAATACCCTATTTTTAAAGCAAATTTCATATATATTTTGTAATAATTTTTGTGATTTTGTTTTGTTTTTTTAATATTGTATTTTTGAGAGTCTAGCCTCTATTCTAACCTCTTTCTGGTATTTATTATCAATATTATACCTTTAATAATATAATCATCAGTACCAATTTTTACTTAAGAGTGTGATTACTGGCTTGATTACCCTCTCCCCCTTTTGACTCTCCTTTTTCTCCCCTAGATCACTTCTATCTCCTCCCTCCCCCTTGTCTTCTCTGTGCAACTCTGTGAATCTCTTTTGGTATTCCAGGCTGTGGAGAACACTTAGGCTAGATCTATCTCTCTCCTTCTGACCACCCCCCCCCCTTCTCCTGGTTACCTTTATCTCCTTCCTCCCTCTTCTCTTCTCTATGTAACTCCATGAACCTCTGTGGGTGTTCCAGGCTGTACTGGCTAGATTGCTAACTCTCCTTTTGATTCCCCCTCTCCACCTCCTGGTCACCTTTATCTCCCTCCTCCCTCTTCTCTTCTCCATGTAACTCAACAAACCTTACTGGGTATCCCTCACTGTGGAGAATCTTTTCCCCATTAACCTAGATGTTTTATCATTGGTGCTGCATCGATGGAGAAGTCTTGAGGCTAGAGAAAGAATAAGACTGAAAACCAGAGGCAAGAGGCTTAAATCCAAAACCTGAGAACACCAGAGAACCCCTAACTCCAGGGAACATTAATCGATAAGAGCTCATCCAAAAGCCTCCATACCTACACTGAAACCAAGCTCCATCCAAGAGCCAACAAGTTCCAGAGAAAGACATGCCATGCAAATTCTCCAGCAATAAAGGAACATAGCTCTGAACTGTAATATACAGGCTGCCCAAAGCCACACCAAACCCATAGACATCTCAAAACTCACTACTTGACACTTCATTGCACTCCAGAGAGAAGAAATCCAGCTCCACCCACCAGAACACCAACGCAAGCTTCCCTAACCAGGAAACCTTGACAACACTCATCCAACCCCACCCACAGGGAGAAAACTTCACAATACAGAGGAACCACCAACTGCCAGAATACAGAAAGGCCACCCCAAACACAGCAATCTAAATAAGATGAAAAGGCAGAGAAATATTCAGCAGGTAAAGGAACATGATAAATGCCCACAAAAACAAACAAAAGACGAGGAGATAGGGAGTCTACCTGAAAAATAATTCAGAATAATAATAGTAAGAATGATATAAAGTCTTGAAAACAAAATGGAGTTACAGATAAATAGCCTGGAGACAAGGATTGAGAAGATGCAAGAAATGTTTAACAAGGACCTAGAAGAAATAAAAAAGAGTCACTATATAATGAATAATGCAACAAGTGAGATAAAAAAACACTCTGGAGGGAACCAACAGTAAAATAACTAAGGCAAAATATAAGTGAGGTAAAAGATAGAATGGTGGAAATAAGTGAAGCAGAGAGGAAAAAAGAAAAAAAGAATTAAAAGAAATGAGGACAACCTCAGAGATCTCTGGGAGAACGTCAAATGCCAGAGCATTCAAATCATAGGAGTCCCAGAAGAAGAAGACAAAAAGAAAGGCCATAAGAAAATACTTGAGGAGATAATAGTTGAAATTTTCCCTAAAATGGAGAAGGAAATAGCCACCCAAGACCAAGAAACCCAGAGAGTCCCAAACAGGATAAACCCAAGGTGAAACACCCCAAGACACATATTAATCAAAATAACAAACATCAAACACAAAGAACAAATATTAAAAGCAGCAAGGGGAAAACAACAAATAACACACAAGGGGATTCCCATAAGGATAACAGCTGATCTTTCAATAGAAACTCTTCAGACCAGGAGGGAATGCAGGACATACTTAAAGTGATGAAAGAAAATAACCTACAGCCCAGATTACTGTACCCAGCAAGGATCTCATTCAAATATGAAGGAGAAATCAAAAGCTTTACAGACAAGCAAAAGTTGAGAGAATTCAGCACCACCAAACCAGCTCTCCAACAAATGCTAAAGGATCTTCTCTAGACAGAAAACACAAAAAGGGTGTATAAACTCAAACCCAAAACAATAAAGTAAATGGCAACGGGATCATACTTATCAATAATTACCTTAAACGTAAATGGGTTGAATGCCTCAACCAGAAGACAAAGACTGGCAGAATGGATACAAAAACAAGACCCCCTATATATGTTGTTTACAAGAGACCCACCTCAAAACAAAGGACACATACAGGCTGAAAGTCAAGGGCTGGAAAAAGATATTTTAAGTAAATGGAGACCAAAAGAAAGCAGGAGTAGCAATACTCATATCAGAAAAAATAGACTGAAATAAAGGCTGTGAAAAGAGACAAAGAAGGACACTACATAATGATCAAAGGATTAATCCAAGAAGGTATAACTATTATAAATATATATCCACCCAACATAAGAGCATGGCAAAGTGTAAGGCAAATGCTAACAAGTATGAAAGGGGAAATTAACAGTAACACATTAATAGTGGGAGACTTAATACCCCACTCACACCTATGGCTAGATCAACTAAACAGAAAATTATCAAGGAAAAACAAACTTTAAATGATACAGTGGACCAGTTAGACATAATGGATATCTATAGGACATTTCACCCCAAACCAATGAATTTCAACTTTTTCTCAAGTGCACCTGGAACTTTCCCCAGGATATATCATATCCTGGGCCATAAATCTAGCCTTGGTAAATTCAAAAAAATTGAAATAATTCCAAGCATCTTTTCTGACCACAATGCAGTAAGATTAGATCTCAATTAGAGGAGAAAAACTATTAAAAATTCCAACATATAGAGGCTGAAAAACACACTTCTGAATAACCAAAAAATCACAGAAGAAATCAAAATACTCATAGAAACCAATGAAAATGAAAACAGAACAACCCAAAACCTATGGGACACTGTAAAAGCAGTGCTAAGGGGAAGGTTCATAGCAATACAGGCTTACCTCAAGAAACAAGAAAAGTCGAATAAATAACCTAACTGTACACCTAAAGCAACTTGAAAAGGAAGAAATGAAGAACCCCAGGGTTAGTAGAAGGAAATAAATCTTTAAAATTAGGGCAGAAATAAATGCAAAAGAAACAAAAGAGACCAGAGCAAAAATCAACAAAGCCAAAAGATGGTTCTTTGAGAAGATAAATGTAATAGACAAACCATTAGCCAGACTCATCAAGAAACAAAGGGAGAAGAATCAAATCAACAAAATTAGAAATGAAAATGGAGAAATCACAACAGACAACACAGAAATACAAAGGATCATAAGAGACTACTATCAGCAATATATGCAAATAAAATGGACAACTTGGAAGAAATGGACAAATTCTTAGAAAAGTACAACTTTCCAAAACTGAACCAGGAAGAAATAGAAAATCTTAACAGACCCATCACAAGCACAAAAATCAAAACGGTAATCAGAAATCATCCAACAAACAAAAGCCCAGGTCCAGATGGCTTCACAGCTGAATTCTACCAAAAATTTAGAGAAGAGCTAAATACCTATCCTGCTCAAACTCTTCCAGAAAATTGCAGAGGAAGGTAAATTTCCTAACTCATTGTATGAGGCCACCATCACCTTAATCCCAAAACCAGACAAAGATACCACAAAAAAGGAAAACTACATGCCAATATCATGATGAACATAGATGCAAAAATCCTTAACAAAATCCTAGCAAACAGAATCGAACAACATATTAAAAAGATCATACCATCATGACCAAGTGGGCTTTATCTGAGGGATGTAAGGATTCTTTAATATACACAAATCAATTAATGTATATACCATATTAACAAACTGAAAGATAAAAACCATGTGATTATCTCAATAGATGCAGAGAAAGCCTTTGACAAAAAACAACTTCCATTTATGATAAAAACCCTCCAGAAAGCAGGTATAGAGGGAACATACCTCAACAAATTAAAAGCTATCTATGACAAACCCACAGCAACCATTATCCTCAATGGTGAAAAATTGAAAGCATTTCCCCTAAAGTCAGGAACAAGACAAGGGTGCCCACTCTCACCACTACTACAACATAGTTTTGGAAGTTTTGGCCACATCAATCAGAGCAGAAAAAGAAATAAAAGGAATCCAGATTGGAAAAGAAGAAGTAAAACTCTCATTGTTTGCAGATGACATGATCCTCTACATAGAAAACTCTAAAGACTCCACCAGAAAATTACTAGAGCTAATAAATGAATATAGGAAAGTTGCAGGATATAAAATTAACACACAGAAATATCTTGCATTCCTATTCACTAACAATGAGAAAACAGAAAGAGAAGGAAACAATTCCATTCACCATTGCAATGAAAAGAATAAAATACTTAGGAATATATCTACCTAAAGAAACAAAAGACCTGTATATAGAAAACTATAAAACACCGATGAAAGAAATCAAAGAGGACACAAATAGATGGAGAAATATACCATGTTCATGGATCGGAAGAATCAATATATGAAAATCAGTATACAAAACAATATACAGATTCAATGCAATCCCTATCAAGCTACCAATGGTATTTTTCACAGAACTAGAACAAATAATTTCACAATTTGTATGGAAATGCAAAAAAAAAAAAAAAACCTCGAATAGCCAAAGCAATCTTGAGAAAGAAGAATGGAACTGGAGGAAACAACCTGCCTGACTTCAGGCTCTACTACAAAGCTACAGTCATCCAGACAGTATGGTACTGGCACAAAGACAGAAATATAGACCAAGGGAACAAAATAGAAAGCCCAAAGATAAATCCACACACCTATGGACACCTTATCTTTGACAAAGGAGGCAAGAGTATACAATCGAGAAAAGACAATCTCTTTAACAAGTGGTGCTGAGAAAACTGGTCAACCACTTGTAAAAGCACAAAACTAGAAAACTTTCTAACACCATACACAAAAGTAAATTCAAAATGGATTAAAATCTAAACATAAGACCAGAAACAATAAAACTCCTAGAGGTAAACATAGATAGGCAAAACACTCTCCAACATAAATCACAGCAGGATCCTCTATGACCCACTTCCCAGAGTAATGAAAATAAAAGCAAAAATAAACAAATGGGACCTAATTAAATTAAAAGCTTTTGCACAATGAAAGAAACTATAAGCAAGGTGACAAGACAGCCTTCAGATTGGGAGAAAATAATAGCAAACGAAGCAATGGACAAAGAATTAATCTCAAAAATATACAAGCAACTCCTGCAGCTCAATTCCAGAAAAATATATGAACCAATCAAAAAATGGGCCAAAGAACTAAACAGACATTTCTCCAAAGAAGACATACAGATGGCTAACAAACACATGAAAAGATGCTTAACATCACTCATTATCAGAGAAATGCAAATCAAAACCACAGTGAGGTACCATCTCACACCTGTGAGAATGGCTGCTCTCCAAAAGTCTACAAGCAGTAAATGCTGGAGAGGGTGTGGAGAAAAGGCAATCCTCTTACACTGTTGGTGGGAATGCAAACTAGTACAGCCACTATGGAGAACAGTGTGTAGATTCCTTAAAAAACTGGAAAAGGAACTGCCATATGACCCAGCAATCCCACTGATGGGCATACACACTGAGGAAACCAGAATTGAAAGAGACACGTGTACCCCAATGTTCATCGCAGCACTGTTTATAATAGCCAGGACATGGTAGCAACCTAGATATCCATCAGCATATGAATGGATAAGAAAGCTGTGGTACATATACACAATGGTAATTACTCAGCCATTTAAAAGAATACATATGAATTAGTTCTAATGAGGTGGATGAAACTGGAGCCTATTATACAGAGTGAAGTAAGCCAGAAAGAAAAACACCAATACAGTATACTAACACATATTTATGGAATTTAGAAAGATGGTAACAATGATCCTATATGAGAGATAGCAAAAGAACACAGATGTAAAGAACAGTCTTTTGGACTCTGTGGGAGAAGGCGAGAGTGGGATGATTTGAGAGAATAGCATTGAAACTAGTATATTATCATATGTGAAACAGATCACTGGTCCAGGTTCAATGCATGAGACAGGGTGCTCAGGGCGGTGCACTGGGATGACCCAGAGGGATGGGATATGGAGTGATGTGGGAGGTGGGTTCAGGATGGGGAACACATGTACACCTATGGCTGATTCATGTCAATGTATGGCAAAAACAACTACAATATTGTAAATTAATTAGTCTTCAATTAAAATAAATAAAGAATTTGACTCATTTGACAGGACCCAAAAATTCTAAAAAAAAAAAAAAAGAGAAAGAGAGAGAGAGATGTGAGTTAGAAGATTTCATGATATACATGAAGAGTATTGGTTCCTAGATGGGATTCATATCTGGAGGATTGTCCTTAGAGGAAAATTATGAAAGTGAAAGTCACTCAGATCAGATCAGATCAGATCAGTCACTCAGTCGTGTCCGACTCTTTGCGACCCCATGAATCCCAGCACGCCAGGCCTCCCTGTCCATCACCAACTCCCGGAGTTCACTCAGACTCACGTCCATCGAGTCAGTGTGCCATCCAGTCATCTCATCCTCTGTCGTCCCCTTTTCCTCCTGCCCCCAATCCCTCCCAGCATCAGAGTCTTTTCCAATAAGTCAACTCTTCACATGAGGTGGCCAAAGTACTGGAGTTTCAGCTTTAGCATCATTCCTTCCAAAGAAATCCCAGGGCTGATCTCCTTCAGAATGGACTGGTTGGATCTCCTTGCAGTCCAAGGGACTCTCAAGCGTCTTCTCCGACACCACAGTTCAAAAGCATCAATTCTTCGGTGCTCAGCCTTCTTCACAGTCCAACTCTCACATCCATACATGACCACTGGAAAAACCATAGCCTTGACTAGACGGACCTTTGTTGGCAAAGTAATGTCTCTGCTTTTGGATATGCTATCTAGGTTGGTCATAACTTTCCTTCCAAGGAGTAAGCGTTTTTTAATTTCATGGCTGCAGTCACCATCTGCAGTGATTTTGGAGCCCAGAAAAATAAAGTCTGACACTGTTTCCACTGTTTCCCCATCTATTTCCCATGAAGTGATGGGACCACATGCCATGATCTTCATTTTCTGAATGTTGAGCTTTAAGCCAACTTTTTCACTCTCCACTTTCACTTTCATCAAGAGGCTTTTTAGTTCCTCTTCACTTTCTGCCATAAGGGTGGTGTCATCTGCATATCTGAGGTTATTGATATTTCTCCCGGAAATCTTGATTCCAGCTTGTGCTTCTTCCAGCCCAGCATTTCTTATGATGTACTCTGCATATAGGTTAAATAAACAGGGTGACAATATACAGCCTTGACATACTCCTTTTCCTATTTGGAACCAGTCTGTTGTTCCATGTCCAGTTCTAACTGTTGCTTCCTGACCTGCATACAAATTTCTCAAGAAGCAGGTCAGGTGGTCTGGTATTCCCATCTCTTTCAGAATTTTCCAGTCATGTCCAACTCTTTGCGACCCCATGGACTGTAGCCTGCCAGGTTCCTCTGTCTGTGGAATTATCCAGGCAGGAATACTGGAGTGGGTATCTGTTCCCTTCTCCAGGGGATCTTCCCAACTCAGGGATCAAACTCAGGTCTCCTGCATCTGGAGGGTTATCCTTAGTGGAAAATTATACGGCTTAGATATTGAACTTAATCATTTCTATTTTTATCAAAAACTTAAGACAAAGAACATACATAAGCTTATCAAATTTGTAGATTCCATAGCTTGACTGATATATATATAATATATCAATATATATATTATATATAATATATATTTATATATAATAATATATTATTTTATATATAATATTACATATTTTATATATAATAATATATTTTATATATTATATAAAATAATATATATTTATATAATATATATATATATAACCAATAAAAAAATCTGACAGGCTGAAATGATAAATCAAAACTACAGTGATAGATTCTACTATTTATTCCAAAGTTTAGGAGAAGGATAGAATTCCTTAAGAGTTGTTTAAGTGAAAAAGATAATTCTGTTGACTCAGAGTGAATGTGGGGGATGTATTGTTGACATGAAAATTGTGAAATAGTCTGCATTCACCTAGATGTAAGGTCCACAATAAAGGAGTTTATTTTCTTCCACTGATCAGACCACATTGTGAATGTTGGGTTCATTTGTGGGAGAAATGTCTTTTTAAAAAACTGGAAATAGAACTGCCTTATGATCCAGCAATCCCACTGCTGGGCATACACACTGAGGAAACCAGAAGGGAAAGAGACACATGTACCCCAATGTTCATCGCAGCACTGTTTATAATAGCCAGGACATGGAAGCAACCTAGATGTCCATCAGCAGATGAATGGATAAGAAAGCTGTGGTACATATACACAATGGAGTATTACTCAGCCATTAAAAAGAATGCATTTGAATCAGTTCTAATGAGGTGGATGAAACTGGAACCTATTATACAGAGTGAAGTAAGCCAGAAGGAAAAACACTAATACAGTATACTAACACATATATATGGAGTTTAGAAAGATGATAACAATAACCCTGTGTACGAGACAGCAAAAGTGACGCTGATGTATGGAACAGTCTTATGGACTCTGTGGGAGAGGGAGAGGGTGGGAAGATTTGGGAGAATGGCATTGAAACATGTAAAATATCATGTATGAAACGAGTTGCCAGTCCAGGTTCGATGCACGATACTGGATGCTTGGGGCTAGTGCACTGGGACGACCCAGAGGGAGGGTATGGGGAGGGAGGAGGGAGGAGGGTTCAGGATGGGGAGCACATGTATACCTGTGGTGGATTCATTTTGATATTTGGCAAAACTAATACAATATTGTAAAGTTTAAAAATAAAATAAAATTAAAAAAATAAAAAATAAATAAAAGGCCAAAAAAAAAAAAAAAAAAGAGTGACATGGTCTTTTTAGCAGACAGGGGATGAGGAAATAAAAGGTCTGCCAACTATATGGGAGGGGTGTTAGAGGAAATCTGGGAATTTCTGCACAGAGAAAGGAGATGTATGGGAAGCACGATAACTAAGTCCACATATGTGAAGAGCTGTCAAGCCTTTAAATACAGATGTTTTTCATTTGTGTTTTCATTGTTTCATTCAACAAATATATGGTGCTGCTGCTGCTCAGTCACTCAGTTGTGTCCAACTCTTTGTGACACCATGGAGTGTATCCACCTGGCTCCTCTGTCTGTGGAATTCTCTAGGCAAGAAAACTGGAGCGGGTTGCCATTTCCTTCTCCACAGAAACTACAGAGAAATGAAATATTAGTAAAAAGTTAATCACTAAACTGAATGATAGGTGCATCACAGTTTTAAGATTCTCTCTACACTTTTTTGTTTGCAGTTTCAGTAATGAAGTTTTTTAAATGATAAAAACTTAAAAAATAATTCATAAAACTGTGAAGCTTACAGCTGAGAAAATCATTGAGCAGACAAAAATGTAGAAAATAAGAGTATAAAAATTAAAGGATCAATCAATCTAACTCATCAGGCAAGTAGTACAGGAGTTTCAGAAAGAGAGAAAAGAAAATGTCATAAAGAGAATTAAAGAAGTTAATAAAATTTCCCAGAACTAAAGGACTAGAGTTTCCAGACAGAAAGAAGCCTCTAAGGTAAACATGTGTGCATTCATGCGTGCTAAGTCACTTCAGTCCTGTCCAACTCTATGCAACCCTATGGACTGCCACCCATCAGACTCCTCTGTCCTAGGGATTCTCCAGGCAAGAATACTGGAGTGGGTTGCAGTGTCTTCCTCCAAGGGATCTTTCCTGAGTTAAGTATAATACATGATGAAAGATTTAAAATGAAACCAAGAATAATGTATTTGACCATGTAGAAAATAGTATTCAAAGGAGTTTTCCAAGTCTATGATATTAGAGAATTTGGAATCATTAATGAAGAGTGCCAAAGGAAACCAAGTAAAATGGAAAAGCAAGACAACTATTAAGTCCAGGAAAAATAATAGATTTTCTAAGAAAGGAAATGTAACCATACTACACACTGGGGACCCAGTCAACATAATACTTAGGTATAGCGCCATCTCTCAGTATACATGGGGCGGGGTGGGGGGACTGGTTTCAGGACCCACATGAATTCCAAAATCTGAGAATGCTCAAGTCCCTTATATAAAGTGATGTAGTATTTGCATTAACCCACACACATCCTCCCATATACTTTAAATCATCTCTGCTGCTACTGCTAAGTCACTTCAGTCGTGTCTAACTCTGTGTGACCCCATAGACGGCAGCCCACCAGGCTCCCCCGTCCCTGAGATTCTCCAGGCAAGAACACTTAAAATGCCTAATACAATGTAAACCATTGCCAGCACATAGCAAACTCAAGTTTTGCTTTTTAGAACTTTCTGGAATTGTTTTTTTTTCCTGAATATTTTCAATCTTTGGTTGGATGAATCTGCTGATGTGGAGCCCATGGATGCAGAGGGTCAGTTGCATTAAAAATAAGGAAAACGTACATAGCAAATGAAAAGTAAACTAGATATTGCTATAACCATATTAAGAAAAAGGAAGGTGAAATGTGGTAGGGACAGTGGTATAAGATGACTAAATTGTTAGGTTCCATAATAGCAATTCAAAAGGAAATATTAAAATTTAACAATCATTTATAGTATTAGCACACCATTTAGAAATCTAGAGGAAAAAACTATATAAGAAAACAATACTGAAGAAAGAAAATGTGGAAGAGATAGGTAAAGCAGAGTACTGCTATTTAACAGTATCATATTTAACTGCTATGATAACTGCTATTTAACTGCTATCATAAATCTAGGAGCATCTTTAAACTATGTACATAATTATTCACAACAGACAAAATATCCCAACTCAAATATCCATCAACAGACTAATGGACAAAAGAAAATGTGGTATATACGTACAACAGAATATTCATCCTTAAAAAGAAGGAAATCCCACCATTTGTGACAATGTGGATGGCACTGCACTAAGTGAAGTCAGTCAGTTACAGAAGGACAAATACTGCATGATTCCACTATATGAGGAATCTAAAATAGTCAGGCTCCCAGAAGGAATAGAATGGCAGTTGCCAGGGAATCGGGGGGAGGGGAAATAGGGAAGTTGATGTTCAATGTGTATAAAGTTACCCCCCCCCAAAAAAAAAACCCCACAGCTATATATACATATTACTTTGATAAAAGTGAAAGAAAAAAAAAAAAAGCTTTAGAAAATGGTGCTTTGCTAAGTGCTACCTGAGAGAAAAAGACTGCCTAATGGAAGCAGTGATGAAAGAACAGGATGGTGAGTGGTTTTACATTTTCATTCTTAGTTCTCCCATATTTATGCTTTGGGATAATGACTACCTGTCCCTTTTTCCAAATAAATCTACAGTTTAATCTCACTGTGTCTTCACTTTAAATCAGGACAGTGCAAAAGCCTTGCTACTGTAAGGCATTGACAAAAATGCATACAAGGTGATTCCCTTACCCTCAGCATTCACTCTTCCAAGCCTTTCTCCCTTTCCTCCTCCAGATCCCCAGGAAAGATAGACTATAATCTAAGGCCTCCTTCCACTTTTTCCTGTGAGTTTCAAAATAAAACCCTGCCCAATGTTGTTGTATAGCAGCAAACAGGAATGACTAACACTAATTTTATGGTGCCTAGGGCTCATTCTTTCCCTAGAAATGTACACAGACTTGGACCTGGACTTTCATTATTTCCATTCCCCAAAATAGTTTTAATAGCTGAGAACTAACAAACGCAGTAGCTAAAAACCTCAGAAAAAATCTGTTCATGAAACAAAACAACCACCTGAAAAGTACATACAACTAAAAGAGAGATAGAACCAGACAACAATAGTACTTCAATCCTTTATTTCCTTAAAAATATTATCATGCTCCACACTGAGAATCTCCCAACCTCCACACGGTTTCCATCCCAGATGCCCTGAGGAAGGGGAGGGGCTTCCCTACCTTCTTGAGTACCATCAATAAAGTACTCTATACCCCACCCCCAGAGGCCTGGTGTGCTGCAGTTCATGGGGTCACAAAGAGTCAGACACGACTGAGTGACAAATGAACTGACTTGATCCACCCTCCCCCCAAAAAATTATCACACTTATTTAGCCCAGACCGGTTGTAAGCTCCATAGATATAGAAGTGAACAAATCAATGTTCCTACCTCATGGAACTTACTTTCTAATTTCTTTCATCTTGTATGCTTGTGCCATTCTATGCATTGTACTGAGGCAATTCCATCCACTCTCATGGCTTTGCTTGGTCGATCTCCTATCAGTAATTGATATGTTAACACCCTATGCAACTCCACTTTAGGCAATGAAGTGTAGTGTTAGTTTATCAGTTGTGTCTGATTCTTTGCAACCTCATGAAATGTGGCCCACCAACCTCCTCTGTCCATGGAATTCTCCAGGCAAGAATACAGGAGTGGGTTGCCATGCCCTTCTCCAGGGGATCTTCCTGACCCAGAGACTGAACCCAGGTCACTCACATTACAGGCAGATTCTTTACCATCTGAGCCCCCAGGGAAGCCCACCTTTAGGCAGAGCTATCCCCTAAAACCAAACTCAAACTTATTCACTTAAGAATCATTTAACTTCATCAGGCACTCTTTTGGGTTTGGGAGATACAGCAGAAAAGGATACAGATGTTTTACCTTTGTTCTCATGGATTCTACCACTTACTGGGAGGGATGAATATTAATTAATGGTTCAGTTCAGTTCAGTTCAGTCTCCCAGTCGTGTCTGACTCTTTGCGACCCCATGGACTGCAGCACATCAGGCCTCCCTGTCCATCACCAACTCGCAGAGTTTACTCAAACTCATGTCCATTGAGTTGGTGATGCCATCCAACCATCTCATACTCTGTTATCCCTTTCTCCTCCCGCCTTCAATCTTTCCCAGCATCAGGGTCTTTTCCAATGGGTCAGTTCTTTGCATCAGGTGGCCAAAGTTTTGGAGTTTCAGCTTCAACATTAGTCCTTCCACTTGCAGTCCAAGGGACTCTCAAAAGTCTTCTCCAACACCACACTTCAAAAGCATCAGTTCTTAGGCCCTCAGCTTCAGATAAATATAAATAAAGTATTAGGAGTTCTAGGAGTGAAAATTACAGAATACTGTGGTAGCAAATAAATGAGGAAGGGGACTTAACATCTTTGAACAATAATTTTGGGTAAGACTTAAAAGATAACAAAGAATTAACCAAACCAAGAGATTAAGAATTAATGTTCAAAGGACTTCCCTGGTGGTCTAGTGGTTAAGACTCTATGCTTCAGTGCAGGGGACATGCGTTCAATCCCTGGTCAGGGAACTGAGATCCCACATGCCATGGAGTGGCTAAATAATAATAATAATAATAAACATTCAAGGTGAGGAAACAGGATATGTGAAAACACTGAGATACTATTGATATCTCCCTATAGGCTCTCTCCTTACAAATGGCTGTCAATCAAATTTCACATGTCTAAAACTGAACTCATTGTTGTGTCCCCAAACTGCACCTTCTCCTGTAGTCATCCTTTAAAATTATCTCCTTTTCTCATTCTACATACTGTCCATCCATCCCTCCTGTACTTCCTTTTATGTATCTCAATTCTGTCTCCTCTTCACCATCTCTAAGGCAGCAATCTCAATTTCATACTCTTATTATCTTTCAACAATATTCTTAAAACCCTCTTACAACTGATTTTCCTACAAAGTTTTTGTTCACCTTTCCTTTCCCCTTACAGTTGACAGAATAAAAGTGTTCAAAAATATTAAATTCTTCACTAGGTCTGTATTACCTATAGAATAAAATAGAAACCCCTATAGAAAGTACCTAAGGCCTTCCCTGATCTGTCCCCTGCCTACTTCTCCAGCTTCATCTCTTATCATGCTTTCTCTTATACCCTTAGATATAGTCAAGTTAAAATACTTACAGCTTCCTATTGTAACATACTTCATTTTCTTTAAGCCTTCTAGAATTCCATTTTTTTCTCCTCTGTATTTTTCTACTGTCTTGAATAATACTGGGTCCTCAGTAAATGTTGGAAGGGAGGAATATAGGAATAGAAAAAGAATAGAGTGAAGGAAGGAAAGAAAAAAGAAAAGAAGGAAATTCGAGGTGGTTTAGAAAGAATGGTGAATGATAGATTCATAATAGGCTATTAATGGAAAAATAATGATATTTAGGATAACATATGTTGACATTCTTATCTGGTTGTATAGGAAAATAATGTCTCTTTTGGCACTGTAGAGATTCATTGTGGAGATTCCTGGTTTGGTTCAGTGTTTCATTCTTTATATTCTACTGATTCTTTGTATTTGCGTAGTGCTTTCTTCAGAGGAAGGCAAACAACAGTAATAATTTTAGTTCTTGTCTCATAACTACACTCTAAATTAGGAAGGCCAATTTTGCATTGTCAAGGTTTCAAAAATATAGAAATTGAGAAATAATACATGATTTTTCCCAGGGTCACATACCTATATGGCATCAGTGGTAGCACACACAAAAAAGATATATTTATTAAAGTCTTGAAATTTTTCAGCAAATTAGTGTTCCACCATGGTTCTCTTCTCTTAAACATCAATTGCAATTTTTTCAATTATTGAGGAAGTTTTTTCTAGTACAATGAATATTTTCACCTGATTTTAAGAAGAATCAAGCAATCACATGGAGGGCTGAAGTCTGAAAATTCAGGGCTAAGGAAATTACATTTTCTCTTCAGTTCTGTTCAGTTCAGTTGCTCAGTCGTGTCCGACTCTTTGTGTCCCCATGAATCGCAGCATGCCAGGCCTCCCTGTCCATCACCAACTCCCAGAGTTCACTGAGACTCACGTCCATTGAGTCAGTGTTGCCATCCAGCCATCTCATCCTCTGTCGTCCCCTTCTCCTCCTGCCCCCAATCCCTCCCAGCATCAGAGTCTTTTCCAATGAGTCCACTCTTCGCATGAGGTGGCCAAAGTACTGGAGCTTCAGCTTTAGCATCATTCCTTCCAAAGAAATCCCAGGGCTGATCTCCTTCAGAATGGACTGGTTGGATCTCCTTGCAGTCCAAGGGACTCTCAAGAGTCTTCTCCAACACCACAGTTCAAAAGCATCAATTCTTCAGTGCTCAGTTTTCTTCACAGTCCAACTCTCACATCCATACATGACCACAGGAAAAACCATAGCCTTGACTAGACGAAATTTTGTTGGCAAAGTAGTGTATCTGCTTTTGAATATGCTATCTAGGTTGGACATAACTTTCCTTCCAAGGAGTAAGCATCTTTTGACAGATATTTTAGCTTTAGAAAGGCTGAGATACTGGGGAAGAGAGAGATGAAGAAATCTTTTCCTTTTAGTAAGCATTTCTGTGATCTCTTAATATACAACTTAGCAAATAGCTATTTACATGAAGTTACAATTATCCTTTATGACCTTTTGAGGTTATATATTATAGTTGTAGATAGCTGGGCTTAGTTTCAATTCAGGGAGTTCAATAAAGATGGGAACCCATTATTTCTGTACCAGTTAAGAGGAGATTTATTTTCCAAAATGAAGACCTACCATATTTTACAGAGCATAAAGAAGATGTCTTTCTGTGGAAGTTCTTTCCTAAGCAACAAGGTCCAGATACATTTTTTACACCTTTTGGAAAAGCAAATAACCCACAGAAACATTCCTTATGCAAGAGCATTCCAATTCATTCAATTGAAAATTACTGTACTTTCTGTTCACAGTAATTCTGGAATAATGGGAAACTGATTATCAGGCATTTTTTCACCTTCATGCTATACCATTGATTCCAAATGCTAATGTCTTTGCTCCAGTCAGGATTCAAAATTTCCAAGAGTGGTTTCATCTTTCTCTCTTCCCATGGGAATATAATTACCAGGACTTTTGTAATTCTCCATAAAATTCCAAATGAAACCACGGGAGGTGCTCACAAGTGATTAAAGTGAAATACTACTATTTTTTAGGAGGTACCTGCCCTAATTTCTAGAAAAATGTAAAATTGACTTTTGATCAATGGGCCGACAGAAGCGCTTTGGTATACTTAGTGCCTCAAGAAAAATTAGATTTAAATTGTCTTGAAGATAACCCCACTGGAAACAATGAGAACAAGAAAATAATGCAAAACAAAACAATGAAATAGTGGAAATCCTGTTATCAGGCTCCAGAGTTGTATTTTTTAAATATTTCTCATTTATATTGCACCTACCAGGCCAATGCTTCCCTAGGTGCCTTACAATATAAAAACACAATTTAAGACCAACAGCTAAAGTAAAAATCCTCAGAACTGTGATTATATTACCCTTTTCAAAAGTCTCAGACTTTCTCCTAACTCTCCACAGAAAAGTAATGGGAAACATTTCTCCCCTCAAAACACAAACATATATTGCAACAAGCTTTGAATATTAGAATTGATGGCAGTAAAGGAGTCCAGTGGTCATGTATGGATGTGAGAGTTGGACTGTAAAGAAAGCTGAGCACCGAAGAATTGATGCTTTTGAACTGTGGTGTTGGAGAAGACTCTTGAGAGTCCCTTGGACTGCAAGGAGATCCAACCAGTCCATCCTAAAGGAGACCAGTCCTGGGTGTTCTTTGGAGGACTGATGCTAAAGCTGAAGCTCCAGTACTTTGGCCACCTCATGCAAAGAGTTGACTCATTGGAAAAGACTCTGATGCTGGGAGGGATTGGGGGCAGGAGGATAAGGGGACGACAGAGGATGAGATGGCTGGATGGCATCACCAACTCGATGGACATGAGTTTGAGTGAACTCCGAGAGTTGGTGATGGACAGGGAGGCCTGACGTGCTGCAATTCATGGGGTTGACTGAACTGAGCTGAAAGGAGTCAGTTAAAATTTCCAGTTTCTCTCCAACATAGGGAGTAAGGCTTTGAACCTAGTAAAGCTAAGTAAATATTTAGCCATCCCATTCTTTGAATTGTGGGAGGAAAAATTATTGTGTTTTTACATATAGTTAATAGTTTTTCATAAACAAATAGTACTTCATTGAATTCCAACTTTTTGTTAGACCTCAGGGCACAAAGATGAATAAGATGTCTACCCTAAAGATATATAAGGCAGAAAACACAATTTACAAAAGAGTATAAATGCTGTGAAGAGCCGACTTATTGGAAAGGACCCTGATAATTGGAAAGATTGAGGGCAAAAAGAGAAGAGGGCAGCAGAGGATACGATGGTTGGATAGCATCACTGACTGAATGGACATGAATTTGAGCAAAGTCTGGGGGAAAGTGAAGGACAGAGGAGCCTGGTAAACTGGTGTACTTCAGTCCCCAGGGTTGCAAAAAGTTGGACACAACTTAGCAACTGAACAATGACAACAATTGATTCTGAATAGGAAATGGAGACAAAACTTAGGGAAGTTGGCAGTTATTAATCAAGTACTGACCATTCTGGGATGACTGTTGCAGAGGCTGTGGATTAGTATTCTGCTGCCATGTATCATCTGGTCATTCTCTGTCTGTGTATTTAAACTCTCACAAATGAGGACCCTTAAGTGCTGGATATAGCTGGTAGTGAAACGATGAACCTGAAAACTTTTCACCCACACCAGCACATTTTTTCGTGGAACTCCAAGGATTCCCAAAACTCTCAGTTTCAGCCTGTTCTTCCAGATCTTTATGCAAGTGTATTTGTCAACATAGGGGTGTGCAACATATTTTACTTAATTTGAAATTTTAATATATTTATTAGTATATTTTAAATATCTAGGTATATGTTATATGAACTTCCATATTTACTTTTCCTCTAGTCCTCCAAACACACTTGATGACTCCGTTCCATTGGCTCCCTCCATAGGTTTCTTACTTATATGAATTCTGGCACTTGAGGCAGTCTACAAAGGCAATGTGAAAGGTAATGCTAAATGTGCTGGTTAGAGATATTCTTGAGGTATAACATTCAGCGTGAATAATAGGGCATAGTTGCTGATAGCTAAGAAGCCACAACTATAAACTACTCATCACAGATCTGACCAACCTTGACACCATTATTATTCAATACATCATTCCACCAGCCTGGATATATTCAATTTTTATTAGGTAGTGTAAGATATATCATATCACTTTCTTTTCTGAAAAATACCTACTCAGTTTTCTACACCGGTACAGAGGAAAAAAATTTGCCACACCAAAATATCTCTTTAGCATATGGATTATTTTGAGCTAAAAACAATCAAGGCCCTGAATACTCAGGAAGAAACTTTGACCTTCCCCCTAACTGCCTGAAAGAATGTAGACAGAGGACCTCTTCCAGAAAGGGAGCTATCACCATCGGTAACTCTACTATGAACTAGGTGTGGTAGACAAGGAGGAGCCTAGCAAAGTCTGTTTGTTAAAATCCCCCTGTGTCCCATTGTCTCTGCATGGCCCAGCAAACATTTGTTTGAATAAAAATAACATCTTAGGCAAAGTTCATTTAATCTTGTGATATGACACCAAAGAAAATTTTGTATAAAAAGATTATTTCTCTATGACCATTAATAGGTCAATGTCAAGATTATAAGAATGCTAAAATCCCTACTTCTTGACATTTATCTATCATCTGTAGATATATGTTAAAAGCTCAATGAAAATATTATAGACTGTTTAGAATGTTTGATACCTAAAAACAGCAGTTGCATTGATTTTAATTTATTCCTCCACCCTTTATATTCCTTCAAAAATAACCCCTGAAGACACACTTCTAGTCACATCCTTCTCCTGAACATGCTCCCAGTTTACCAACTCTGTCTTTTCTCAAGATAAGCCGTTTGCTTGGGACACCACTCTTGAAATCCTTTCCTGTATTTCAAGGCTCAGCGCAAATGTCAACTCCTTGCTAAAGCTCTCCCCAATTTGCCAAATCAGAATTAATCAAATCAATTTCCCTGGAGTCACTGTGCTAACATAGTCACTCCCTAAAATATAATTAGGCACTCACTAGAAGATTGCTATACCAACAACCCAAACCATTTGCTCTGTAGTTGCAAGCTTTTATGCTCCATCTAGGGACAACAAAAAATATTGGAAACAGAGATCTTGCCACGTTTATAAAGCTTTTGTTTACTTTTGTGGAAGTTTTGCACCCATAATCAAGCCAACCTCTGATTTGTGAGCTATGCAGTTGTGTTACCTATTTGTATGTCATTCTCTTCATTGGAAGAGAAAGCCTCCTAAGTAGGAATTACTGCCTTGACTCTCACCATACATGTACTGTTGTTAACTTGTGTGATCATTGTGTCATATTTATGTCAGTTCTCTTTTCTGACCTTGATGATCATTGTCCCCAAGCATAGCTAAGTAATTTGTGATTGGTATCCACTGCTTTGAACAAATTGGAAGGCTGAATTGATTGTGTTATTATAAATTTATCTAGCTTGCAATATAAATGTATTAAAACTTTAGTGCAAAATTTAGGTTCTATGATAACCTAAGCCCATTTCTTCTAAAGCCTAGTTCTGTTACCTGGCTCTCCATAGCTCACTCCATGAGTTATGAGAATTTGTTTTACGGAAAACATTAAATCAATGTATTTTTAGCTTATTGCTCAGACGTGTGTACACTCCAAATCAAGTTATGTGTGTTAATGCCCTGTCAGTTCAGTTCAGTTGCTCAGTCGTATCCGACTCTTTGTGACCCCATGAATCTCAGCATGCCAGGCCTCCCTGTCCATCACCAACTCCCAGAGTTCACTCAGACTCACGTCCATCGAGTCAGTGATGCCATCCAGCCATCTCATCCTCTGCCGTCCCCTTCTCCTCCTGCCCCCAATCCCTCCCAGCATCAGAGTCTTTTCCAATGAGTCAACTCTTCACATGAGGTGGCCAAAGTACTGGAGCTTCAGCTTTAGCATCATTCCTTCCAAAGAAATCCCAGGGCTGATCTCCTTCAGAATGGACTGGTTGGATCTCCTTGCAGCCCAAGGGACTCTCAAGAGTCTTCTCCAATATCACAGTTCAAAAGCATCAATTCTTCGGTGCTCAGCCTTTTTCACAGTCCAACTCTCACATCCATACATGACCACAGGAAAAACCATAGCCTTGACTAGATGGACCTTTGTTGGCAAAGTAATGTCTCTGCTTTTGAATATGCTATCTAGGTTGGACATAACTTTCCTTCCAAGGAGTAAGTGTCTTTTAATTTCATGGCTGCAGTCACCATCTGCAGTGATTTTGGAGCCCAGAAAAATAAAGTCTGACACCATTTCCACTGTTTCCCCATCTATTTCCCATGAAGTGATGGGACTGGATGCCATGATCTTCGTTTTCTGAATGTTGAGCTTTAAGCCAATTTTTTCACTCTCCACTTTCACTTTCCTCAAGAGGCTTTTTAGTTCCTCTTCACTTTCTGCCATAAGGGTGGTGTCATCTGCATATCTGAGGTTATTGATATTTCTCCCGGAAATCTTGATTCCAGCTTGTGTTTCTTCTAGTCCAGCGTTTCTCATGATGTACTCTGCATATAAGTTAAATAAGCAGGGTGACAATATACAGCCTTGACGTACTCCTTTTCCTATTTGGAACCAGTCTGTTGTTCCATGTCCAGTTCTAAATGTTGCTTCTTGACATGCAGATTTCTCAAGAGGCAGGTATTCCCATCTCTTTCAGAATTTTCCACAGTTGATTGTGATCCACACAGTCAAAGGCTTTGGCATAGTCAATAAAGCAGAAATAGATGTTTTTCTGGAACTCTCTTGCTTTTTCCATGATCCAGCGGATGTTGGCAATTTGATCTCTGGTTCCTCTGCCTTTTCTAAAACCAGCTTGAACATCAGGAAATTCATGGTTCACGTATTGCTGAAGCCTGGCTTGGAGAATTTTGAGCTTTACTTTACTAGCGTGTGAGATGAGTGCAATTGTGCGGTAGTTTGAGCATTCTTTGGCATTGCCTTTCTTTGGGATTGGAATGAAAACGGACCTTTTCCAGTCCTGTGGCCATTGCTGAGTTTTCCAAATTTGCTGGCATATTCAGTGATGTGAAAAACAGAGATAGAAGTAGAAGAACTAAACATAACTTTAGAGAAAGTTTGAAATTATTATGGACTCACCTAAAAAAGTCTGTGCCTCTAAGGCCTTTTCCAAAAGTTCCACATTTTTTCATTTCTAAAATATAAACAGGAAACTTCCAATTTAGTTTTTTTGTTTGTTTGTTTAAATATAAATATTTGTAAAAATGAGGTTAGTGTACATGGGCTTCCCTTGTGGCTCAGCTGGTAAAGAATCAGCCTGCAATACGGGAGATCTGGGTTCAATCCCCAGGTTGGGAAGATGCCCTGGAGAATGTAAAGGCTACCCACTCCAGTATTCTGGCCTGGAGAATTCCATGAACTGTCCATGGGGTCACAAAGAGTCGGATGCAAGTGAACAATTTCACTTTCACTTCAGTGTACATAATAAGTAAAAAATTGTCTACTAGGCAGAGAAGAAGTGTATTTTCCTGATAGGAAACTTAGAAAATAATCCTGAAGGAAAGTAGAATGCACACAATAGGAAAATCTCAGATTTGGGTTATTGTCTGCCTTTTTTTCTTCAAATGTTTTTTCTGTATTAACCTTCTTCTTACCTACTTTAGAAACAAGTATCCGATGTTTTATTATTACTTTGCAGTCCCTGAGTCTCTGTTTATTTATCCTTTAACCCATTATCTTTCTTTTTAAAAAAAATTAAATTTATTTATTTTAATTAGAGGCTAATTACTTTACAATATTGTATTGGTTTTGTCATTATCTCTTTGTTTTTCAGATTTCTACTGATCTGTCTTCAAGTTCACTGACTTTAGTCTTTCATCTTCATTCTGCTATAGAGCCCATACCATGAAAGTTTTTACTCTTGATATTGTATTTGTCAGCTCCAATATTTACCTTCAGTTCTCTTTTTAAAAATAATTTCTACATGTTTGCTGAAAACTTTTTCTAATTATTTTAAGAGCATCATATCAATTTCCTGAAAGATGACTAGAGCAGCTGTTTTAAAGTTTTTGGTCATTCTCAAAATTCCCTGGTGGTCCAATGGTTAGGACTCAGTGCTTTGACTGCTGGGGTCCAAGTTTGATCCCTGGTCAGGGAAACTAAGATCTTTCAAGCTTCATGGCACAGCCAAAAATTAAATAAAGTCTTTGGTAATTCCAATATCTTAGTTATCTTGGGATTGGCATCCATATTTTACCTTGAGAATTGGTTACATTTTCCTGGTTCTTTGTATATTGAATAATTTTAGATTGCATCTTGAATATTTTAAAAATTATGTTGTGAGAATATAGGCTATATTAAAATCTTTTGTATGATGTTGGTTTTTTGCTTGTTTTAGGAAAGAGTCAATCCAGTTAGGTTGAAATTAATGTTCTGTCTGTCTTGACTTCAGTGGATAGTAGCTATAAAGTCAGTTAAGAGTACAAGTGTTTGTCCTACTCTTTGGCAAGCCTTTCACATGAGTCTCAAAGATTCATCTGGGACTGAACCTGTGAACCCTTGTCTCCTGCCTCCGCAAGTGGATTCTTTACCACTGTGCCACCTGAGCTACAAATGCTATACAGTAGAGTTTATGTTCTAGCAAAAAAAAATTTTTTTAATTTATTCATTTTAATTGGAGGCTAATTACTTTACAATATTGTACTGATTTTGCCATACATTGCCATGAATCAGCCACGGCGGTACATGTGTTCCCCATCCTGACACCCCCTGACACTTCCCTCCCCATCCCATCCCTCTGGGTCACCCCAGTGCAACAGCCCTGAGCACCCTGTCCCATGCATCGGACCTGGACTGGGGATTCGTTTCTTATATGATATTATACATGTTTCAATGCCATTCTCCCAAATCATCCCCCCCCCAACAGAGTCCAAAAGACTGTTCTATTCATCTGTGTCTCTTTCGCTGTCTCACATATAGGGTAATCGTTACTATCTTTCTAAATTCCATATATATGAGTTAGTATACGGTATTGATGCTTTTCTTTCTGGCTTACTTCACTCTGTATAATAGACTCCGGTTTCATCCACCTCATTAGAACTGATTCAAATGAATTCTTTTTAATGGATGAGTATTGAGAAATTTGTATGCAGGTCAGGAAGCAGCAGTTAGAACTGGACATGGAGCAACAAACAGACTGGTTCCAAATAGGAAAAGGAGTACATCAAGGCTGTATATTGTCACCCTGCTTATTTAACTTCTATGCAGAGTACATCATGAGAAGCGCTGGGCTGGAAGAAGCACAAGCTGGAATCAAGATTGCCAGGAGAAATATCAATAACCTCAGATATGCAGATGACACCACCCTTATGGCAGAAAGTGAAGAGGAAGTAAAAAGCCTCTACACAATGGAGTATTACTCAGCCATTAAAAAGAATACATTTGAATCAGTTCTAATGAGGTGGATGTAACTGGAGCCTATTATACAGAGTGAAGTTAGCCAGAAGGAAAAACACCAATACAGTATACTAATGCATATATATGGAATATAGAAAGATGGTAACAATAACCCTGTGTACGAGACAGCAAAAGAGACAGTGATGTATAGAACAGTCTTATGGACTCTGTGGGAGAGGGAGAGGGTGGGAAGATTTGAGAGGATGGCATTAAAACATGTAAAATATCATGTATGAAATGAGATGCCAGTCCAGGTTCGATGCACGATACTGGATGTTTGGGGCTAGTGCACTGGGACGACCCAGAGGGATGGTATGGGGAGGGAGGAGGGAGGAGGGTTCAGGATGGGGAGCACATGTATACCTGTGGTGGATTCATTTTGATATTTGGCAAAACTAATACAATTATGTTAAGTTTAAAAATTAAATAAAATTTAAAAAAAAAGCCTCTTGATGAAGGTGAAAGTGGAGAGTGAAAAAGTTGGCTTAAAGCTCAACATTCAGAAAACGAAGATCATGGCACCTGGTCCCATCACTTCATGGGAAATAGATGGGGAAACAGTGGAAACAGTGTCAGACTTTATTTTTGGGGGCTCCAAAATCACTGCAGATGGTGACTGCAGCCATGAAATTAAAAGACACGTACTCCTTGGAAGAAAAGTTATGACCTACCTAGATAGCATATTGAAAAGGAGAGACATTAGTGCTCAAACTGTAACCATCTTAGAAGACTACAGGGTAAAGCTTTATGACATTGGATTTGGCAATGATTTCTTGGATCTGCCACCAAAGGAATAGGCAATAAAACAAAAAATAAAATTTGACTATGTATAAATTGTAAATGTTTGTGCACCAAAGGATTGTTCTTTTTATGTATGTTCTTGTGTGTATGTATGTATGAATTGAAAATATTACCTTATCTCAATACCTGAAGATATTTTCTCCTGTTATCTTCTAGAAGTTTCTTGTTTGTCTTTCACATTTAGAAATACAATCCATTTGGTATTGAGTTTTGTCTGTAGTTTGAGGTTTGGATGTCAAATTTCACTTTTTTCCATATGAATATCTTATTAACACAGCACCATTTGTTTAAAGGGCTTCCCTGATGGCACAGTGGTAAAAAAAATTTGCCCACAAGTGCAGGAGATGCAAGATGCAAGATGGGTTTGATCCCTGGGTTAGGGATGATCCCCTGGAGTAGGAAATGGCAACTGGCTCCAGTATTCTTGCCTGGAAAATTCTCTGGGCAGAGGATCCTGGCAGGTTGAACTTCATGGGGTTGCAAGAGTCAGACACGACTGAGCTACTGAGCATGCATGCACACACATTTGTTTAAAAGATTTCCCTTTATCAGTAATATCAGTTTTGTCATAAATCGATTGTTCATATATATTCAGGTCTAGTTTTAGGCTCTACTCTGTTGCATTGGCCTGTTTGTCTCTCCTTGCAACAATACTACAAAATTGTAATTGATGCAGCTTTTAGTAAATCTCATTATATTGTAGTGCAAATTCTTCAAACTTGATTTTCTTTTTTGATTGTTCTTTGGCTGTTCTTGGTCTTTTACATATCTATTTGAATTTTAGAAAATGTTGATTTCCACAATCTTCCTAATTGAGATTTTCTTTGAAAATACATTGAATCTATAGATCAATACAGGAAGAACTAGCATCTTTGAAATATTGCATCTTCCAATTTATGAGCAAAGAATATCCCTCTATATACTTAGGTTTTCTTTGATTTATCTTTATAACATTTTATGGATTGCTGTATAGAAGTCTTCCACAATCTTCAATGTTTCTTTTCCCCCAAGATATTTGATACTTTTTCATGTAATGATAAATCATTAATGATAATCTCTACAATGATAATCATCTCTCTAATATCTCTATAAAAAGATTTTGTTTTGTTGTTTTATATAGAACTGATTTTTAAAAATTGTGTTATATGCAGAAACTATAAGTATGCTTCCAATGATTGATTTATGGATTATTTTGCATTTACCACATATTTATTGTTAGCAGAGGGCATGAGAATTTTATTTCTTCCTTTCCAGTTACTTAATATTATGTCTTTTCCTTTCCTTAGTACATTGGTAAGGACATTCACTTCAATGTTCAAGATTAGTAATAGTTGACTTAGTTGACTAAAGCAAATGCTCTGGGAGCTGAGTCCTAATATTTTAATTGTATATTAAAAATGCCTTCATTTACTTTATTTTTTTTTACTTTAATTTCATGTATTTTGGAATATCCATCTTAAAAAAAAGCAGTAGTAATTGTTACAGGCATGCTTGTATTTTTTAGATCACAAAGGTAAACCTTAATCATCTCAGTTTTAAGTATAATGTTTGCTGTTAGTTTTGAAAGCTTCACTTTATAAGATTAAAGAAGTTCTACTCATTTTCTGGTTCAATCATTTTTTTAGACTACAAATAAGTGTAATATTTTGTCAAATATTTTCAACATTCATTAAGATATTTATGTGATTTTTCTCCTTTAAAGTGTTATTGTGGTACGTTACATTGGTTTTTAAATGTTTAATCAATCTTAGATTCCTGGAAGAAAGCAATTTGGTTATGAGGTGCAATGTTTCTTTTTTTATATTACTGAATTTATTTTGTTAAATGTTGTTTACAATTTTTGCATTAATATATATGAGTGACAGAAGTATATAATTCATCCTTACTTGTAATCTGCCTGTCATATTTTGTTACCAAGATGATTCTGGCATAATATGTAACAAATTGGGAAAGATATTCTTAATTTTTTATTCCTCATAAAAATTTGTGTAAGATTAAAATAAATTTTCCTTAAATATTTGATAAATTTCATCATGTCATTCATCTAGAACTGGAATTTTTGTGGGAAAATTTTCAAACTATAGAGCAATTCTTTTAATATATATGAGAACATTTATAATTCCTATTTATTGTTGCATCCATTTTATAATGTATTGCCTGATAATCAGTCCATCTTTTGTAAATGTTTTAAATATCAGCATGAAGCTATCCACAACATTACATTATGATTTTTTAGTAACTATGAGATTTGTACTAAAGTCCCCTTTTGTATTTGTGCTATTGGTTATGTGTGCCTTGTCCGTATTATCTTGATTAGTCTCATATCCTATATAGTTTAATAGCTTTTTTAAAAAGGAAAAGCCTTTGACTATGTTCATCTCAATTTTAAATTTCTCTCCTATTTTTATTTTGGTGTAATCTTTTTTTCTCATAGTTTCATTGAGTTAAACTTGTTATTTTTTATGATAATTATTGAGAACATCTCTTTTAGGCAGAGTGTTGGTAGAACATCCACCTGTCAATAAGTACAATGAAAACTCTTAAGTTTAGACAGTGTTTCTACTGTTGTGATAAGAACAAATATGTACACATGTATAAGCTATAAAATATCAATGACTGCATATACAAAAGTCATGCTCTTATATTTGCACTTAAAAGTAGCATTGCTTTAATCCTGAGTTTTGGCACCAAGCAAAACAAGCAGTAAATAAAATTGGTATTGCATAATATAAAGATGAATTATAAATGACAAAATTTGTTCTTATAATTTAAAATTATCATTTAAAATTATAATTAATTGTCCCTATTATATTTAATAGCTAATAAGATATTGTTAAAGGAAAACACTTTATATATTTGTACTTTTAGTAGCATATTTCTCTTGCTTTTTGATTAAGGGGCTCCACATTTCCATTTTGCACTTGGACCCACAAATTATGTCAGTGGTCTTGCCTGGATTTAAATCCTTTATCAGCTATGCTTTGCAAATATTTTCTCCCAATCTGTGACTTGCATTTTCATTTTTTAAAGTGTTTTTTGAAGAACAAAAGTTGAAAATGTATTGAAACAAGTTTGCCTTTTTAAATGCTTGCTTTAGTGTCTTATTTGATATTTTCCTAACCTAAAGCCACAAGTATATTCTTTTTCACTTACTTCTAGAATTTTTATATTTCTGACTCCCGTGTTTGGGTCTACCATCCATTTTGAGTTAATTTTTGTTCATGATGAAAGATAAAGGTTGATGGCCATTTTTTTTTATGACACAGTAAACAATTGTTCCAGCATCATTTGCTGAAAAAATTGTCCTTTCTCCTTTGAATTATCTATCACATTTGTAAAAAAAAACCAATTGATAATATAGAGTGGTTCTATTTCTAGCCTTGGTATTCTGTTCCCTTGATCTATATGTCTTTATTTACACCAATTCTATGCTGTCTTGATTCCTGAAGCTTGATAATAAGTCTTGAAATCAGAAAGTGTGAATTCTTTTTGTTCTTTTTAAAAATTGTGTTTTACTCTTCCAGGTCCTTTATATTTCCATAAAATTGTATAATATGTTCACCATGTTCTTTTTTCTATTCTAATTCTCATTAGAATTGTGTCAAATCTATAGATTTAACTTGAGAATGATTGATATCTTAATAACTTTGAATCTTTTCATTCATAAGCATAGTATATCCTCCATTTATTTAGGTCTACTTTAATTTCTTTTAACAATAATTTATATCTTCTAGCACAGAGGTCTTGCATTTATTCATTCCTAGTATTGTATGCTTTTCAATGGTATTATAAATGGTGTATTTTAAAGTTTTACTTCCTAATCATTTGTTGCTAGTATATAGAAAGAGAATTCATTTCTGCATTCTTTTTATCTTGTGACTGTACTAAACATTAATTTTCCCCAGTACCATTGTTGTAGATTCCTTAAGATTTTGATGTAGGTATGTCAAATGGTGATAGAGAGTTTTGTGCCTTTTCCAGTCTGAATATCTGACTTGTTGCTAAGTTATGTCTGACTCTTTGCCACCCCGTGGACTCCAGCACACCAGGCTCCTCTGTCCTCGACTGTCTCTCGGAGTTTGATCAAATTCATGTCCATTGAACAGGTAATGCTGTCTAACTATCTTATCCTCTGCCACCCCTTCTCCTTTTGTCTTCAATCTTACCCAGCCTCAGGGTCTTTTCTAATGAGTCAGTTCTTTGCATCAGGTGGCCAAAGTATTGGAGCATCAGTCCTTCCAATGAATATTCAGGGTTGATTTTCTTTAGGATTGACTGATCTCCTGATCTTGTAGTCCAAGGGACTCTCAAGAGTCTTCTCCAGCAGCAAAATTTGAAAGCATCAATTCTTTGGTACTCAGCCTTCTTAATGGTCCAACTCTCACATCTTTATATGACTACTGGAAAAACCATAGCTTTGACTATATCTTATTAATTTTTTTCCTATTCAAATGAATAGGACAGACAATAAAATATTGTAAAGAATTGATAAGATCAGATATCCCTCACTTGTTCTTTCAACAACATATATAAAGCCTGTACATTTTTCATAAGTGTCTTTTATGAGGTTGAACAAATTATCTTGTATTCCTAATTTAATGTAAACAGTTTAAACCATGTATTGATGTTGAAGCGTTCATATAACTTTTCTCCATATACTTTGATGATCATTTGATTTTCTCAATTCTTTTAATTTGGAGAATTAAATTGATTGAACTTTGAAAAATAATCTTGAATTTTTAGTAAGTCAACAATAACCTTGAATTTGTGACACAATTTCTCATGATTTATGATGCATTGCCCCTGTTATAGAATGGTAGATTCAGTCTACTAGTTTCACTAAATAATTTTGAATCTCTGTTCAAAAGGAATATTGTTTATAGCTTTTATTTTTTTCTTGTAATGCAATACCTAGGTTTGACACTAGGTTATTGCTAGCTTCATAAAATGAGTTGAGATCCTTACCCTTCTTTTGTAATTTCTAGAAGCCTTTGTACACAGTAAGTGTTATTTCTTCCTTAAATGTTCAATAGACTACTAGTGTAACAAAATAATCTGGAGTATAATTTGTGGAAATTTATTTTTATGATGTATTCTATTAATTATATATATAAATTAATTTTTCTATTTTATCTGAAAGATCTTTTAATTTGTATATTTCAAAGAATATGTTTCAACTAAGTTGTACTTATTGTTGTAAAATTTTCCTTATGTTTCCTAATATTCCTTTTCATCCCTACCTACTATAATATGTCTATATTAATATCCCATGTTTCAAACAGATATTGGTGATATGTATTGCTTTTCTTCATAATTCTGGCTATAATTTGATGACATTTATTGATCTTTTTAAGAATCAGTTTTTTGATTCACTGATTTCCCCTATTGTATGTCCATTTACTATTTTATTTAGTCTTGTATTATATTTTTTTCTTCACATCTGCATTATATGGTTTCATTTTTTTCCCTTTCTAGTTTCTTAAGGTGAAAACTTTCCTATTGTATGTCCATTTACTATTTTATTTAGTCTTGTATTATATTTTTTTCTTCACATCTGCATTATATGGTTTCATTTTTTTCCCTTTCTAGTTTCTTAAGGTGAAAACTTTAGTAATTGATTTCTTATTTTATTCTTGTTTGATAGGAACTGTAAATGCTACTAATTTATTTCTGCATACTGCATTTCAGAAATTTTGATAAATTGTATACTTAGGAATTTTCCTTCCCTTGTAATTACCTTATTTTGTCCAGTTATGATCAGAAAATATTACTTATATAATTTTAATTATTTTAAAGTCAAGTTAAACTTAATGTCCCAGAATATGACCTGTCTTACAGAATATTCTATTTGTACTTGAAAAACATGTGTGTATGCTGCTGATGTTGAGTGATATAGTCTAAAAATATCAGTTAGAAAAGTCTCTTAGTAGTGTTGTACAAATCTAATTTTTCTATCAAATACTAAGATTGACATAAAATTTTTAACTATAATTGAGGATATTTCTATTTACCATTTCATTTATATGTTTTCTTCGTGTATTTTGAGACATTGTTACTATTTACATGTTATTTTAGCATTCAGTTCAGTTCAATTCAGTCACTCAGTCATGTCTGACTCTTTGAGACCCAATGGACTGCAGCACCCCAGGGTTCCCTGTCCATCACCAACTCCCGGAACTTACTCAAATTCATGTCCATCGTGTCAGTGATGCCATCCAACCATCTCATCCTATATCATCCCATTCTCCTCCCACCTTCAATCTTTTCCAGCATCAGGGTCTTTTCCAATGAGTCGGTTCTTCGTATCAGGTGGCCAAAGTATTGAAGTTTTAGCTTCAGCATCAGTCCTTCCAATGAATATTCAGGACCACTTTCCTTTAGGATGGACTGGTTGGATCTTGCAGTCCAAGGGACTCTCAGGAATCTTCCCCAAAATCACAGTTCAAAAGCATCAGTTCTTCAGTGTTCAGCTTTCTTTATAGTCCAACTCTCACATCCATACATGACTACTGGAAAAACCATAGCTTTGAGTAGATGGACCTTTGTTGGCAAAGTAATGTCTCTTCTTTTCAATACTGTCTAGGTTGGTCATAGCTTTTCTTCCAAGGAACAAACGTCTTTTAATTTCATGGCTGCAGTCACCATCTGCAATGATTATGGAGCCCAAGAAAATAAAGTCTGTCACTGTTTTCCATTGTTTCCCCAACTGTTTGCCATGAAGTGATAGGACCGGATCTTAGTTTTTTGAATCTTGAGTTTTAAGCCAACTTTTCTACTCTCCTCTTTCACTTTCATCAAGATGCTCTTTAGTTCTTCTTTGTTTTCTGCCATTAGGGTGGTGTCATCTGTGTGTCTGAGATTATTGATATTTCTCCCGGAAATCTTCATTCCAGCTTGTGCTTCTTCCAGCCCAGGATTTTGCATCATGTACTCTGCATATAAGTTAAACAAGCAGGGTGACAATATATAGCCTTTCCCTTTTGTTCCATGTCCAGTTCTAACTGTTGCTTCTTGACCTGCGTACAGATTTCTCAGGAGGCAGGTCAGGTGTTCTGGTATTCCCATCTCTTTCAGAATTTTCCACAGTTTACTGTGATCCACACAGTCAAAGTTTGACATATTCAATAAAGAAAAAGTAGATGTTTTTCTGGAACTCTCTTGCTTTTTCGATGATCCAGTGGATGTTGGCAATTTGGTCTCTGGTTGGTCTGCCTTTTCTAAATCCAGCTTGAACATCTGGAAGTTCATGGTTCACATACTGTTGAAGCCTGATTTGGAGAATTTTGAGCATTACTTTACTAGCATGTGAGATGATTGCAATTGTGCGGTAGTTTGAGCATTCTTTGGCATTGCCTTTATTTGGGATTGGAATTTAAACTGACATTTTTCAGTCCGGTGGCCACTGCTGAGTTTTCCAAATTTGCTGCCATATTGAGTGAAGCACTTTCACAGCAGCATCTTTCAGGATTTGAAATAGCTCAACTGGAATTCTATCACCTCCACTAGCTTTGTTCGTAGTGATGCTTCCTCAGGCCCACTTGACTTCACATTCCAGGATGTCTGGCTCTAGGTCAGTGATTACACCATCGTGATTATCTGGGTCGTGAAGATCTTTTTTGGACAGTTCTTTTGTGTATTCTTGCCACCTCTTCTTAATATCTTCTGCCTCTGTTAGGTCCATACCATTTCTGTCTTTATTGTGCTCATCTTTGCATGAAATGTTCCCTTGGTATCTGTAATTTTCTTGAAGAGATCTCTAGTCTTTCCTATTCTATTGTTTTCTTCTATTTCTTTGCATTGATCACAGAGGGAAGGCTTTCTTTTCCCTCCTTGCTATTCTTTTGAACTTTGCATTCAAATGGGTTCTTATACTGGCATCTATTGGCAATTAATTATGTCTGCGTTTGTCTGAAAAGTCTATATTTTCCTTCATATTTTAATATATATTTTGATAGGTTTATGAATTTAGGTGGACTTTTTTATTTCAATTTATGATTATGTTTCTCCATTGTCTTCTGCCTTGCTGAGTTTTTTATGAGAAGTTTGCTGTTATTTTTATCATTGTTAACCTCCATGTATTTTTTTTTAAATTAGCTGCCTTTAAGATTTTATTTTTTTCTGCCTTTTTAGCAATTGAATTATCATATGCATTGGTGATCATCTTTATATTTAGTCTACATGAAGTTCATTAAGAAACTTGGATATTTGGCTTATTATTTTAATCATATATTTGTAAAAACCTTTGTACTTTTTTCTTCAGGTTTTTTTTTTGCAACCTCCTTTCCCACACACGTGTCTTCCTGAGGCTTCAATTACATGACTATCAAACCACCTAATATCATCCCACAAGTCACTGATGGATGCTCTGCTTGTTTTTTTTTTTCCTTTTTGTAACTTTTTTGTCTTATATCTCTTTGTCTTTTTTTTTTTTATCTCTATGCTTCTTTAAATATAGGTTATATTGTTGTGTTCAGCTAGTTTGCTAATCTTTTCTTGGTTTATGTAATCCACTACTAATCCCACTCAGTATATTTCTTTTACTTCAGATACTGTATTTAAAAGTTTCATTTTGGTTTTCAAAAATCTTCAATTTCTATAATCATTATATTTGCATTTTCTTCAACATCCTTAAATATATAAAGAACATTTCCAATAGCTTTTTGTCTACTACACCAATAGTAGTGTTGGCACTGTTTTCATTGATTGTTCTTTGATTATATTTTTTCTTTTCTTGAATGCCTGGCATTTTTTGAATTAATTACCAAATATGATTTTAACATTGTTGGTTCTGAATTTTGTTATATTCCTCTGTAAAACATTGGTTTTTATTCTGGAAAGCAGTTATATTTGTCAGGAAATTTTACATTTTCAAGGCTTATTTGTATACTGTTTTAGGACATACCCAGGGTTACCTTTAATATAGAGCTAATTTATCCCCACTGTAAGGCAATAACTTTCTGAGAACTCTACCTGATACCCTGTGTATGAGGCCTCACTACTCTGGCTTGTGGGAACACTAACTACTTCCAGACTTTGTCTGATCTTCACAAAATATGCAATCTACACTTCACTGATTGTTTCCTCATCCTTATGGAGATCCAATACATAAAAGGCTAAACCAGTATTCAGCCAAAGATTTTTGGGAACCCCTATGTATATCTTCAGAACTTTCGTTTTCTCTCTATGGAGCTCCCTCCTCTAATATGTGCTTTACAAATTCTGTCTTGCAGTCCTCCATGTTCTGATCTCAGTTTTTTCGACTCAGAAAGACTTCAGGGCCCTGTTTTGGTTTCAACTGCTTGTACTTCAACTTGAAATTTGCCTCCAGAAAGTTAATCAGGGAAATTATACTGCTCTACTTCTTTGTTTCCCTTCTCCTAGAGGTCACTGTTTGCTCTCCCTATGGTCAAACATCAGAAACAAATTTTTCACATATTTTACCTAAGTCTCACATTATTTACAGTTGGAAGACAGTTCCTGTAAAACTCCTTCATAAGTGGAATTAAATACCTCCATCTTTTTACGTTTAACCTGTTCATCTTTATATTAAAATATTTCTTTTGTGAATAGTGAATAGTCATTTTAAAAATTCTGTCAGATAGTTGTTGTTTAGCTAACTTATATTCAGTGCAAGTATTATCATAATTATATTTACATCTGTGTATGCTATTTACATCTACCATCACGCTATTCCTTTGTAAATTTCCTATCTACTTTTAGTCCTGTTGTTTCAATTTGCTTATCTTTTTGTGGGGGGAGGGGATTACTCAATTATTTTAATCTATTCTGTTTTTCCTACTCTATTAGATTTTTAGCTATATAATTATATATAGAATAGTTTTAGTGGTTAATATAGAGATGACAATATACATACTTAACTTATTATAGCTTATAGCTTACCTAAAATGATTTTTTTTTAAGTTTCTCAGTCATTTCTGACTCTTTGTGACCCCATAGACTATAGAGTCCATGGAATTCTCCAGGCCAGAATACTGGAGTGGGTAGCCTTTCCTTTCTCCAGGGGATCTTTCCAACCCAGGAATCTAACTGGGGTCTCCTGCATTGCAGGCAGATTCTTTACCAACTGGGCTATCAGGGAAGTCCATCCGGTCCCATCACTTCATGGCAAATAGATGGGGAAACAATGGAAAGAGTGACAGACTTTATTTACTTGGGCTCCAAAATCACTGCAGATGGTCAGTGCAGCCATGGAATTAAAAAACACTTGCTCCTTGGAAGAAAAGCTATGACCAACCTAGACAGCATATTAAAAAGCAGAGACATTACTTTGTCAACAAAGGTCCGTCTAGTCAAAGCTATGGTTTTCTCAGTAGTTATGTATGAATGTGAGGGTTGGACTATAAAGAAAGCTGAGTGCCAAAGAATTGATGCTTTTGAACTGTGGTGTTGGAGAAGACTCTTGAGAGTCTTTTGGACTGCAAGGTGATCAAACCAGTCAATTGTAAAGGAAATCAGTCCTGAATGGTCATTGGAAGGACTGATGTTGAAGTTGAAACTCCAATTCTTTGGCCACCTGATGCGAAGAACTGACTCATTTGAAAAGATCCTGATGCTGGGAAAGACTGAAGGCAGAAAGAGAAGGGGATGAGAGGATGAGATGGTTGGATGGCATCACTGAGTCAATGGACATGAGTTTGAACAGGCTCTGGAAGTTGGTGATGGACAGGGAAGCCTGGCGTGTTGCAGTCCATGGAGTCGCAAAGAGTTGGACACTACCAAGCTACTGAACTGAACTGACTGACCTTAAATGATTACCTGTTAATAAACAATAAAAAGCTTAAAATCGTTTGGATCCATTTAATGCTTATTGTGCTATTTTTCTTCTCTATATGTTATAAATTTTCTTCTCTATATGTTATAAATTTTCTTCTCTATATGTTATAATTTTCTTCTCTATATGTTATAAACCCCACAAGACTTTGATTTTGTCCCTTTCAATGGTTTATATAATTTATATACTACCTATTTATTCTTTTTCGGTGCTTTTAATACTTTTCAGCAGTTTAGTCATTCCATCAAGGATTATTTTCCCTCGAACAGAGAGCGCATTCACTTCCAAGGTAAATATTTATATATCTGAGGTTAAATATATTTTATTATTTGTCTTTTCATTTATCCTATTTTGGTACTATTTTTCTGTTATTTTTCCTTTAATGAAATTATCATTATTTTTGTCCTATTATGTCTCTTCCTTTAGCTTGTTCTTTCCACTATGCTTTTCAATTTTACCTTTTTTTGCTACTGAAGTTTCCAATGCTCCCATATGGGTTGATGATGATGTTTTGTTTTATGCAAATGAAAGAAGAAAGAGGAATAAATGAGAATTATCATAAATGCAAAATCTGTGTGAGGGTATAATAAATTGGTATTGTGTTTCCACTTCAGTCTCATATTTTTCATGTTTATGTTAAGGAATATACAATGCAGTACTTTAAATTGAAGTAAGACAAACACAGCTGTCTTATTTAGCTCCAATTACCTTATCTCTGACAAAGCAGTTGTTAGCTTTGTTGAGGGAATTATTTTATTGATATTGTTGGGTGGTACACAAAAAGTTGCATATTTAAGTGGTGGACAATTTTTAATTAAGAAAGTGTAAATAAAGAATCAAGTATTTCTTTTTGCTCTGGTATATAATTCATTTAGTTTTTTAAGTTTAAAAATGTAGTTGATTGGCAATTATTTAGCTTGACTAACTCAAAATACTTTGTAAATGTCCTCTTTCATGAATGTTAATTTCACATTTGAAAGTTTATTTGAATATATTCACATAATTCTTTGAATTGCAATAGTCAGACAAATGTTGAGAGGAAGACACTAGGGAGCAAAAAGTTTGAGTTCATTTTGATATCTGATGACTATTACCGGGTTTATCCAATAGTTGCTCTATTCCATTTCTAATATAGCTAATATATCATGCAACAGTCAGAATAATCATATTGATATTTTTACATGAAAAAATATTTATTAAGCACAGTGACATTTACAAAAGAATTTTAAAGATTATTGTGCCTAAAGGCATCAACTTAAGATAATGTGGCATTTTCAGTGACTAGACTAAAAATTATCAGTATATATTTTTCTTAGAAAATTTTGTGTCATAATAATGTTGATTAGTTTGAATTATTAAAATATATTATCCCACATTTTATCTACTTACACATCTTTTGTATTTTGTTTTCATCTGTTGTTTAGTCTTTTTCCCATTTGAAGTAATTATGTCACTCAAGTACTTGGTTGGAACCACCAAATTCCTAATATTCTAGCTAAACATTACTAATGCTCACCATTATTTCCAGTTCTCTGTGCTTAACTAGTCGTATAGAAGACTCTATTTCCCAGCCTTGAAAATTGGTCAAGGCCACATGACTAATGCTGGTTAATTGATTGTGACTGGTAGTAATATGTATCATTTCAGGCCTGACACAGTTAAGAACCAGTGTGCCATGCTGTCTTCACCTGACAAAATGGACCCTGAAGCAGCATGTTGAAATGATGACTCCATAAAATACAGAGAATCAGCCTGAAATACTTAACCACCACAGGGAGAATATTTGCCTGAAAAATCATGGGGAGCTGGAGCAGAATTTGCATGAGTAGAAATAAACTCAGTCGTGTCCAACTCTTTGCGACCCCGTGGACTGTAGCCCGCCAGGCTCCTCCATCCATGGGATTCTCTCTACTGGAGTGGGTTGCCATTTTCTTCTCCAGGGGATCTTCCTGACCAGGGATTGAACCCAGGTCTCCCACATTGCAGGCAGAGGCTTTAACCTCTGAGCCACCAGGGAAGCCCAGAAATAAACTAGTTTAGTGTTAAGTAACTGAGAATTAGGTATTGCTGTTACAGCATAGTCTAGTGTATCCTGACTGCTCTGTGCTTAGTCACTCAGTTGTGTCCGACTCTTTGTGACCCCATGGACTGTAGCCTGCCAGCCTCCTCTGTCCATGGGGGTTCTCCAGGCAAGAACACTGGAGTGGGTTGCCATACCCTCCTCCAGGGGATCTTTCCAATGCAAGGATCAAACCCAGGTCCACATTGCAGGCAGATTCTTTATCATCTGAGCCACCAGGGAAGCCCAAGAATGCTGGAGTAGGTAGCCTATCCCTTCTCCAGGGCAATTTCCTGACCCAGGAATTGAATCAGGGTCTCCTGCACTGCAGGCAGATTCTTTACCAGCTGAGCTACCAGGGGACTGATATGCATCTTAAAGAAGTTAGGTGTAGAATAAGTTGGGTTGGGGAGAGCTTATTGACATATGACTCTGCTTCATTCATTATGTCTCATGTCCTGTCAAATCATGAGACTTCCCTGGTGGCTCAGGCGGTAAAGTGTCTGCCTGTAATGTGAGAGACCCGGGTTCAATCCCTGGGTTGGGAAGATCCCCTGGAGAAGGAAATGGCAACCTGCTCCAGTACTCTTGCCTGAAAATTCCATGGACAGAGGAACCTTGTAAGCTACAGTCCATGGGGTCACAAAGAGTCAGACATGACTGAGAGACTTCACTTCATTTCAAGTGATTTGTAAAATCATACCAATTTTGTTTTTATAACCTGATTTTCCTTTTCCATTTCTACATCTACTTACAAAGCCTCTAAATTTGACCCCACATTAGGTACAAAAGTTATAAATGCATTTTGTGACCAGCCCAGGGTGACATATATTGTTGTAGGGACAACAAAGCTCTCAAGCTCATATTGTTTCATGCTGTTAATTACTATTTTCTGCAGAGGTAAAATATTAAAAAATAAACATATATGAAATGCATCATGCATAACACAAAATATTACTCTTTAAATATTAATTATAAGTGTATAAATTATAATTATAAATTATAATTTATAAAGTAATTATAAATTGCTATTTCTAAAATATTAATTATAATCTAGTGAAACTCACATGTGTCCTGGAAAATCAAGACAGTATTCATCACTTGGTTGCTTATTGTGACCCAATAATAGAGTCATCTGAATTCCGCTTCTGTAAAGAATCATTGTTAAATGAGTAAAATGTCACTATTCTCATTTAAAGACAAAAATAGAAAACATGGAAGAAAACCAGGTTTACGTGATTTACAAAGACTATTTATTATAATATATATTTAGAAGTGTTGTGTGCTTTCAGTTCCTCATGCTTGTCTGTTTATCATTCACCCAACTGATATTCTCATGCCTTAGGTACCAGGACAGAGAAAAAACACAAATTCTGGTTATTGAAAAGAATGATCATATTATATGGAAGGAAGAGCCTGACAGTGAGATAGCTTAAATGAAGGGGATTTATTTTCTGAATACCTCATATCTTCCTTAATGTCATCACAGATATGTTTACATAAACATATTCATTTTACCTTTTTAGGGAAACTCTCTTTGCTTTCTACTTTTTAAAATTATGCTAATAATTATTTTATGTACATTTAAAAAATAATTTCATTTACATTGTTTTTGGCTGTGCTGGGTTTTTGTTTCTGTGTGGGCTTTATTTCTGGTCATGGCAAGCAAAGGCTACCTTTGGTTGCAGTATGCAGGCTTCTTCATTGTGGTGCCTTCTCTTGTTGCGAGCATGGGCTCTAGCACGTTTGGGCTTTGGTAGTTGCAGCTCCCAGGCTCTAGAGCACAGGCTCAATAGTTGTGACACACAGGCTTAGTTACTCTGTGGCATGTGGGATCTCCTTGAATCAGGGATCCAACCCATATCTCCTGCATTGGCAGGCAGATTCTTTACCACTGAGCCACCAAGGAAGCCCTTTATGTGCATTTTTAATTAAACACTCTCACAAATTTTATTTCTTGTGTAGATGCCTCAGGCAAGGAACATATAGAATAAAAGTTAATTCTGAATCTCACACCTCTATGTAGAGTCTTACATTTGAGATTTTAAAAAGAACCTTTCTACCATTTCCAAAATTATCTATTTTATTACACATTTACATGAAGTAATCTAAAGTGTCTCTGCCCTCTAAAAACCTGTCATTTAAAACATGCAGAATGGCCTTACACATTCATTTGAGGCCTTACATAAAAGTGTTAAGACACTAAATAGATACGTGATTCTTTCTCTTGGTGGTTGGTGGTTTGGTTGCTAAGTGATGTCTGACTCTTGCGACTCCATGGACTGTAGCCTGCCGGGCTCCTCTGTCCATGGAATTCTCCAGCCAAAAATACTGGAGTGGGCTGCCATTTCCTTTTCCAGGAGATCTTCCCAACCCAGAAATCAAACCCAGGTCTCCTGCATTGCAGGCAGGTTCTTTGCTATCTGGGCTACGAGGGAAGCCCCATTCCCAGAACAACTATGCTTGACACACTTGTATAATATTTACCATATTGACCTTTATTTTCTACTTATTTGTGTGCTTTTTATTATATCTGTTACTAATCATTGTGCTCCTGAGAAGTTGTATGTAATATAGCTTGGACTACAATCAATAGCAAATAGAAATTCAATAAAGAGTAAATATTATTTAGGTATAAGAAAAATATTTAATTTCTGTCTCTCTGTATAAAATGTAAACCAAAATATTAGGATGACTAAGGTTTTTTCTTCATTCAAATTTAACGTAATCATAATTATTGACCCCTAAGTATATATGATTTGAAGACAACCATTTTAATGTGTGTGTGTGTATTTTTTTTAAAAAACAATTTATTGGCTGTTTCATAATTTTTAATTATATCAGATCAGATCAGATCAGTTGCTCAGTCGTGTCCGACTCTTTGTGACCCCATGAATCGCAGCACACCAGGCCTCCCTGTCCATCACCAACTCCTGGAGTTCACTCAGACTCACGTCCATCGAGTCAGTGATACCATCCAGCCATCTCATCCTCTGTCGTCCCCTTCTCCTCCTGCCCCCAATCCCTCCCAGCATCAGAGTCTTTTCCAATGAGTCAACTCTTCGCATGAGGTGGCCAAAGTACTGGAGTTTCAGCTTTAGCATCATTCCTTCCAAAGAAATCCCAGGGCTGATCTCCTTCAGAATGGACTGATTGGATCTCCTTGCAGTCCAAGGGACTCTCAAGAGTCTTCTCCAACACCACAGTTCAAAAGCATCAATTCTTCGGCGCTCAGCTTTCTTCACAGTCCAACTCTCACATCCATACATGACCACAGGAAAAACCATAGCCTAGACTAGACAAACCTTTGTTGGCAAAGTA
Source organism: Bos taurus (assembly GCF_002263795.3). Classification (NCBI taxonomy): domain Eukaryota; kingdom Metazoa; phylum Chordata; class Mammalia; order Artiodactyla; family Bovidae; genus Bos; species Bos taurus. The sequence goes on from NC_037357.1 coordinate 10,362,005, forward strand.
ATGTCTCTACTTTTGAATATGCTATCTAGGTTGGTCATAACTTTCCTTCCAAGGAGTAAGCGTCTTTTAATTTCATGGCTTCAGTCACCATCTGCAGTGATTTTGGAGCCCAGAAAAATAAAGTCTGACACTGTTTCCACTGTTTCCCCATCTATTTCCCATGAAGTGGTCAGACCGGACAGCTTATAAATTCAATCAAGATTTATCAAGATACCAAAACAGTTCCATACACTCAAACCACTGATCCCACTATGCCTACTAGAGCAGAGAAATCTAAACTTTTTTATATTGCTTGTGAAATTCTTACTGTGTATATCTATTTTCCTTTCTTGGGAGAAAAGCTCTACAAGTTTCATAAAATTCTCAAAAGGACTTGTGAGTCCCAAAATATGCTAATGCTAAAACGTGATAGTTAGCTTTGACCTCTTCTTTACCTTTACCTCTCACATTCCTGTTTTAGTCATTAATGTATTCTTCTAAATATCAGTTAAAATTGTCTTCTCTCTGACCTTACTGTCCTAGTTCAGACCCTCATCATATCTCTTAACTGATTTCTCTGCCTTAATTCTTATAACCTTCTAGGGGAGGAAGCACTTGAAAGTTAGCAATATAAGGAAAAATAGCATTAGAAATGAGAATAAACATAATAGATGAGAGAAAGTTTTAATAAAATTATTATCAGGATCAACAGGGAAATGAAACCTGATAGATATAGCTAGTGGCAAAGTTACCAAAATAAGTAAATATCCATCCCCTTCTCTCACCTCTCCCATCCATGATAGAATTATTTGTTGCTCCTATTGCTGCAGTACTATGGGGATATAATAATTATAACAATTTCTCAAATGTATGAAAATTATTACTTGTTCATCTATTTCTTCCACTAGACTGTGGTATCTTCTAGAATATCAATCATTTTATTCACTTGTCTTATTAATTCTCCCCTCTTCTTACCAGAGTATCAGTACTATGAAGGCAAAGACACAGTCTCCTTTATTCACCATTATATACCCAACATCTAACGTTTTATCTGGCATATGATTGGCAATCAATAAATATTTTTTGCATGTGGGAAATGGCAACCCACTCCAGTATTCTTGTCTGGAGAATAGTATTAGTCTCTCTTGTCTAGAGAACTGTATTAGTCAGTTCTGTAGAGACATTAGCAAAAAGAGGCTAATGATTGGTGAACTTTCTCAAAAAATATTGCTCTTAATTCATGAATAATTATAAACACCATTGTAACCTAAAGATTTTTCTAATGAGAAATTAAATTCCCTAAGGAGAGTTAAAAACTCCTGTACTAATCAGGGAAATTTTAGGTGAGAAGAATATATCATTCAAAGTAGTGTTTTCTAGTAAATTTAACCCAAGGGATAATAAATTTGAATCACCTCAGGTAATTTTTAGGCATTTTTCTTTCAATTTTATCTTGTAATTATATATAAAAAAAAACTTAGGCTAGAACATAAATTCTATTGTATAATATTTGTAGCACAGGTGGTGCTGTGGTACAGAATCTGCCTGCCAATTTGGGAGATGCAGGTTTGCAAGTTTGATCGCTTGATGGAAAGATCCCTTGCAGAAAGAAATAGCAACTCACTCCCAAATTCTTGTCTGGAAAATCCCATGGACAGAGGAGCCTGTGGGCTATAGTCCATGGGGTTGCAAAGAGTCAGACTTGACTGAGTGACTGAGCATACACACACACACACACACACTTAACATAATATCAAATTCCAATGAATATGCATTAACTGATATCAGATTTGTTTTTCATATTTTTATTCAAATATAGCATACATTAGGCAAAGAATGCTAATTTTAATAGGAAAGCTTCATTATTTTTTCATATGTAAAAATACAGGAAACAAACAACTACCCAAATCCAATTATAGAACATCCTAAGCACTCCAGAAAGTTTCCTCAGAGCCTTCATATTCAGTACTTGATGAAGTGTATACAGTGTTCTGATTTTTATCACATTGATAGTAAGCTTAAAGTAGAAAAACAAAAAAATAATAGTATCCTTTAATAGAGATTATATTTATTATGTGAGTTCATTCAATCAACCTCTAATTTTGTTCTTGTTTTGGTTAGATCTTTTGTTTTTCCATACATGGAACAACAGACTGGTTCCAAATAGGGAAAGGAGTACATCAGGGCTGTATACTGTCACCCTCCTTGTTTAAATTATATGCATAGTACATCATGAGGAATGCTGGGCTGGATGAAGCTGGAATCAAGACTGCAGGGAGAAATATCAATAACCTCAGATATGCAGATGACACCACCCTTATGGCAGAAAGCAAAGAAGAACTAAAGAGCCTCTTGATGAAAGTGAAAGAGGAGAGTGAAAAAGTTGGCTTAAAACTCAATATTCAGAAAACTAAGATCATAGCATCCAGTCCCATCACTTCACGGCAAATAGATGGGTAAACAGCGGAAACAGTGACAGACTTTATTTTGGGGGGCTCTAAAATCACTGCAGATGGTGAGTGCAGCCATGGAATTAAAAGTCACTTGCTCCTTGGAAGAAAAGTTATGACCAACCTAAACAGCATATTTAAAAGCAGAGACATTACTTTGCCAAAAAAGGTCTGTCTGGTCAAGGCTATGGCTTTTCCAGTAGTCATGTATGGATGTGAGATTGGACTATAAGGAAAGCTGAGCACCGAAGAATTGATGCTTTTGAACTGTGGTGTTGGAGAAGACTCTTGAGAGTCCCTTGGACTGCAAGGAGATCCAACCAGTCCATCCTAAAGGAAATCAGTCCTGAATATTCATTAGAAGGACTGATGCTGAAGCTGAAACTCCAATACTTTGGCTACCTGATGCGAAGAGCTGGGTCATTTGAAAAGACCCTGATGCTAGGAAAGATTGAAGGCAGGAGAAGGGGACAACAGAAGATGACATGGTTGGATGGTACCCCTGAGTCAGTGAAATCATAGTATCTATGAATAAGGATAGTTTTCTTCCATTCATTTTAATCTTCACTCCCTTCATTTTTCTTCCTGGCCTTCCTTACTACTATGAATTTCAGTACAATGTTGTATAGAAGTGATGTTGATGAAAAACTTTTTTTTTAATCTTTTTAAGCTGTTTTCATCACTTTCAAAATTCCTTCCAACTCAGATCAATCTCATTTTTCTTCAGCCTGCAAATCTGCCTGTAGTCTATCATATCATGCAGTTTTTCTGGTTCCAGTTTTTGTTTGTATTATTAGTTTGCTCTTATTTTCAAAGAAAATTTTATATGAATAAAGAATTTTAGGTTGAAATTTTCAAAAATCTTCTTAGCAACGTAGATATGCAATTCCATTGTTTTCTGATTCTATAGTGTTATAATAGCACAGGAGACTAGGCGAGGCGTGTCATTGAAAAAGCAGAAGGTATCTCAAAGAGTCTTGAAGTGTTTGGAAGATAGAGTCCTGATGGAAGTTTCTTTTCAGGAGCCAGGCATCAATCCTATTATTGCTTTTATCAAGGTAGTTGTTCTTTTTTATTCCTGTTTTTAACATTTTTGTTGTTTCCAGCACTTTAAACTTGGTGTGGTTTTCTATGAGTTCATCTTTCTTTGGGTCCATGGAGTTTCTAGAATTTGTGTCTTGATATGTTTAATGAGTTTTGCAAATTTTCCACCAGTATGTATCTCAATATTGCTTCTGGCCCATGTTCTCTCTCCTCCCATTCTATCACTTCTAATTACCTGCACATTGTGCCATTTAGCGGTGTCCCACCAATTTCTTATGCTCTGTTCTGTCTTTCTATTTGTTTCTCTGTATATAATTTTTTGGGGAGACATTCTATTCACCTTTCTTTGAGATAACTAATTCTATTTTCATTTTTGACCAATCTACTGTTTAACCATCTAAGTTTTTAATTGGCTTACCTGGTGGCTCAGATTACCAATATTGTTTTGTTAACTTCTAAGATGGCTGGATGGCATCACCGACTCCATGGACATGAGTTTGGGTAAACTTCAGGAGTTGGTGATGGACAGGGAGGGAGGTCTGGTGTGCTGCGATTCATGGGGTCACAAGGAGTCGGAAACAACTGAGTGACTGAACTGAACTGAACTGAACTAAAAATGTCCCTTTGACTTTTTTTTTTAGATTCCAGTATCTAATTATAATGTTCATATTTTCATCCATTTTGTTAATCTTTCATTTATTTTCTTTGACATAAGAGCAATTAATTTAGTCATTGTCTGTTAACTTTAATATCTGAATCTACTGCAGGATTTAAAAATTTTATTTTCCACTCTTTATCTTGAGTATTTGCTGCATTTTCCTGCACTCAAACTTCTCATAATTTTTCATTATATGTTTGTGTGTATAAAAGAATTGTAGAGATTGGCACTCTCCCAGCGAGTTCACCCTTTCATTTGTTAGGCAAAAAAAACTGAGTTGCAGATTATGTCAATGAAATCAAGGTCTGACCTGGATAAGGACAAGAAACCAGCTTTAATTAGGCTCAATCCATGTCCAGTTTCAATAATCTCAGTGGTGATATCTGACATATGATGTATCTTTGCAAGCTTCTACTTCCATCAGGACTCTATCTTCCAAACACTTCAAGACTCTTTGAGATACCTTCTGCTTTTTCAATGACACGCCTCGCCTAGTCTCCTGTGCTATTATAACACTCAGAAATGACCCAGTGGTTGAATACTGAATATTTTTAAATGAAATATTTTAATATTTTGTTCTTATCTTGGTTTTATATTGTCATGCTAGCTCTTACAACTACCCAAAGTTCTGTGTTTTCTTCTTCCCAGGAAGACAGTTGTGCTTAAGACAAGTCATATTGTAAGCCTCAAGCTTAGCTCACCCAGGAAGTATTCTATGATATTTGAACTGAGAAATGTCCCTTTCCTCCCCATCTTCTATGCTTTGAGATGAAAATTTCACTCCAGATTAATGCAGCCAAGAACACAGGGCTGCCTCTATCCTTCATTCCCAGAGGGCTACTTTCCCAGGAAGGGTAGGAAGCCAGCATTTCTCATCTGCCCCTAGATACCTGTGGCTTAGTCTAATTGGTGAGTGTGATTGAGAGATAGGAGCTCCCTTCTTTTACTCAGCCCCCATTTATGCATTGGAAGCTCTTCAACAACACCACTGGGAATACTCGGAATACGAGATCATCCCTGACTTAGTTCCTGCTACTGTCACTCTCCAATTAGTGCTCTTAATTTGGAGATGTCACTCAGAGAGAAGAGCATCATTGTCACCAAGCTCATCTCCAGAGCCAATCAAGAGATTTTATCTGGGGAAGCAGATAAGACAGAGAACTCCAGTCTTTTCTTGAAGGAAATGACTTCATTTGCAACAGAGTATGGAGAAGCCTGAGGGACATTTTCAAAACACAGTTGTGGGTTTTAGTGAAAGGTAATTGGAAGGATGTTGGTAGATGCATTGGAAATATAGGCCAACTAGATTGCAGGAGGAAACCTAGGAGACAGCTGTCAAGAGCCGTCCTGAGGTCAGAACATATCTCAAATGCTGGCTTCAGGAATTGTCACTTCCAAAGAGATTGAATTTGAATTGATGGGTCTGCTCAGCAGTTTATGCCCCAGGGTATTGTTGAAAACAATAGTGAAATCAGCCAGCCTTAATAGCTGGGTTTGGTCACAGAAAGGGACAATCAAAGAGAGCCCTAGGAAATCCACTGTTATTCAGCTTGACTGCACAAAACCAAGGCTGAGGAACAACACCAAAGGCCTCATACTGAAGAAAAAATGATTTCACAAAAAAAGTCTATCCACTTGCGAAAAAAAAAAGCAATGAAGCAAATATATATATTTTTAAAGGATTTAGAGTTGGTGGGCAGGAGAAGGAAATGGCAACCCACTCAAGTATTCTTGCCTGGAGAATACCATGGACAGAGGAGCCTGGCAGGCTACAGTCCATAGGGAAGCAAAGAGTCGGACATGACTGAAGTGATTAGCATACATGCAGTTGGTGGGAGGGGGTGTGATATCAGTATACAGAATTAATACAGCATATTACCCTGTATGTCCACTCTTAAAAATTATGAGACATGAAAAGAAATAGGAATGTGTGATCCATATGTAGGGGGAAGAAAAGAAGTGACAAACACTGTCTATGTGAGGAATATGATGTCAGATTTAACAAATACTTTAAAGTATCACTGTAAGTACATCTAAAGAACTAAAGAAAATTTCTTTAAAAAGTACAGAAAGCTATGAAGTCAGTTCAGTTCAGTTCAGTCACTCAGTCGTGTCCAACTCTTTGTGACCCCATGGATGGCAGTATGCCAGGCTTCCCTGTCCATCAATGAGTCAGTTCTTCACATCAGGTAGCCCAAGTACTGGAGTTTCAGCTTCAGCATCAGTCCTTCCAATGAATATTCAGGACTGTAGTCTGCCAGGCTCCTCTGTCCATGGGATTTTTCAGTCAAGAATACTAGAGTTCATTGCCATTTCCTTCTTCAGGGGTTCTTCCTAAAAGAGGGATCAAACTCGTGTCTCTCATGTCTCCTGCATTGTAGGCAGATTCTTTACTGCTGAGCCATTAGGGAAGCCAGCACTGGTGTACTACATGGTAATAAAAAGGAACAAAATCTGATACACGTTACAAATATGAAAGAACTTTGTAAAAATTGACAAAATTATTGTAAATTCATATGGAAATGCAGGGGGTCAAAATAGGTAAAACAATCCTAAAAAAGAACAAAGTTGGAGGACTCACTACCCAATTTCAACACATGCTACAAAGAAACAGTAATCAAGACAATGTGGTCCTGGTATAAAATAGACATTGAGATTGATGAGGAGACTATGTTTATGGTATAAATGTAGACATATAGATTATGAGAAGAACTGACTCACTGGGAAAGATCCTGATGCTGGGAAAGATTGAAGGCAGGAAGAGAAGGGGACGATAGAGAATGAGATGGTTGGATGGCATCACTGACTCAATGGACATGAGTTTTAGCAAGCTCTGGGAGTTGGTGATGGACAAGGAAGCCTGACATGCTGCAGGCCATGGGGTTGCAAAGAGTCAGACACTACTGAGTGACTGAACTGATAGATTAATGGAAAATAATTGATAGTCCAGTATTAAAATCCCATGTCTGTGCCAACTGTCTTTCAATAATGGTGCCAAGACCATTCAGTGGGGAAATGTAGCCACGCATTCCGGGAAACAAACTCACTCAGAAGGACAGTGCAGATGGTGAAGTGCAGTTTATTACACTGGTGGGCCCAAGGCAGAGTCTCCTCTTAGCCAAGGACCCCGACCAGCATTTGTGAAAATCTTTTATACCCTGTGTGTACGTGTCCAAATACACAACTCCAAATTCCTTGAGACTTACAAAACAAAGAAATACAATCCCAATAACCCCAACATTCACGTATTATGTGCTCAAACAGTTAAACAATTGGCCAATAATCAATAAGCCCAAGGTTACACTCTCATAGGTACAGAAAAATTTATGGCCTGTCCGGAGGTGGAGGGCGGTGGGATTAGTGCATGTTTTCTCTTAGATGATGAGTAACCAGGATAGGATCTTCAAGGTTCCCCTGTCCGGAGGGGGTCTTGTCCTTCTGTTGTTGTTTCCATAGGCACTAAACACAGAGTTCAGAGTCCATTGGAGAGGTGGCCGAGCATGATCAGCATGAACAGGCCTAAGATGGAGTCCCAGCCCTATGAATTCCCTCTTCAGAAAGAGTGGAATTTTCAACAAATGGTACTTTGGCAAATGACCATATGGTAAAGAATGAATTTGGACCATTACCTCACACCACTTACAAAACTTAGCTAAAATTGGACAGACGACCTAAATATTGTGGACAAAGAGGGCTGTCTTCCATTTCAATAACAAAGGATGTTGTGGTTGTCAGGCTGCCAGCCACTGCAGCTGCCCTGATGCTGAATCCTCAGAGAAATTCTAGGATGAACCAAAAAATGTTGCCAGCCACCAGTCAACCTCTGCAGCCATCAGCAACCATGTACCCCAAGGGGATTCAGAATAGAAAAACAAAACAAAAGCAGGATGCTGGCCCTAGATAGTTAAGGTGCACATCAAAGGAATAATTTTAATAAGCCCAAATTTTGCATCTTTCTATACTTAGAAAAGCAGCAAATTCATTAACTTGAGATGTCCGGCTTTCTTCAATTAACAGTGATCCTTTGATGTTCCGACCACCTATTTTTGTTTTTGTTTTTTTAACAGATACCCTTGTCCCTTCCATTACCTCTGCAGAACAGTCCCTCAGAGCTGTCTGACAGCCTTTACCCCAGGCTTAAGTCTTCAGTAAATCTGCCAAATAAAACATAATTATCAACTTTTGGGTTGTGCTTGTCAGTCAACAATATGAAACCTAAACTATTTGAAACAATACATACACAACAATATGAAACTATAAAATTCTTAGATGAAAAATATACAATAAGTCTTCTTGATCTCATAAAACAATATGAAACTATAAAATTCTTAGATGTAAACATACAATAAGTCTTCTTGATCTCAGATTGGGCAATGGATTCTTAAATATGACACCAAATGCATTAGTAACAAAGGAAAAATGATCAATATATTAGTCAGGGTTTTCTAGAGAAACAGAAACAATAAGATATCAAAGGAGATTTATTATGAGGAATTGGCTCACACAATTAGGGAGTTTGAGAAATCCTGCGATCTGTCACCTGCAATCTGGAGACCCAGAAAAGCCAGTGGTTTAATTCAGTCCTAGTCCAAAGGCCTAAGAACCAGGTTGCTGATGATATAGATCCCAGGCAGAGAGTAGAAGAAGGTAGTTAATTTCATGCATCAACTTGCCTGGACTAAGGGATTCCTAAAAAGCTAATAGAACTTAACTGCTCAGTGTGTCCATGAAGATGTTCCTGGAAGAGTTGGCATTTGAATCAGTAGACTGAATAAAGAAAATTGCCCTCAGCAATGAATGTGAAAGGGAATGGCAGCCCACTCCAGTATTCTTGCCTGGAGAATCCCCATGGACAGAGGAGCCTGGCAGGCTGCAGTCCATGGGGTCACAAACAGTCAGACACAACTGAGCCACTGAGCACAATGAATGTTGGTATCAAAATCTGTTGAGGACTTGAACGTGATTAATATACATAAATAATGGTTTATGTGCATAAATCCCCTCCATGGGTATTGGTTCCAGGACCAACCATGGATATCAAAATCTGCAGATATTCAGGTCCCATAGTCAGCCCTCTGTAGCCACACTTTCACATCCACAGATTCAATTAACCATAGATCAGATAGTACTGTATTTACTGTTGAAAAAAAAAATCCATGTATATTGGATCTGTGCAGTTCAAAGCTCTGCTGTTCAAAGATCAATTGTATACATTATATATCCTACTGTTTCTGTTCTTCTGGAGAACCCTGAAAAAACAGATTTGGGTACCAAAACTGGTTCTGGAAGATAATTTTAAGGATGAGTTTTCTGATTTGTCTCTGGGGTTTCTGGAATTGGATCTCTAATCTGATTAGACTGAAAAACACTAACGAGTCTATTTCCAATAGAAAAGAGAACATTGACAGTCCATGGAGTGCACTGTTCATAAATTCACAAGTTATCTTCATTGGATACTCCTAATCAATGAAAAAGCAAAGACCTAAGTGACTCTATAAATGGTACTTTTGAATATTTTTGATAAAACAAGTAATATAATGACATTGGTTGTTTGCTCCTAATGTCTCTGGACAAAGTGGTGAAGGAAAAGAATGAGCTCAGGGATTCTAATTCCCAGCTCAAATACTGAATAAATGAGCTAATAGCATCTGTGTGTGCCCTGAAGAAGACCCTTATCTTCTATAGCTTGCTGAGCTGAAATTGCTGAAGATGAAATGCAAAAACCCATCCTGTGATTGAGTTAAGTGCAAGCTGAACTCAGTCCTGTAAAGTGTCTACTGTTAAGGTGAAAATATTGATTGGGAAAGAATGTTGCTGCTAAGTCACTCAGTCGTGTCCAACTCTGTGCGACCCCATGGACTGCAGCCTACCAGGCTCCTCCGTCCATGGTTTTTTCTAGGCAAAAGTACTGGTGTGGGGTGCCATTGCCTTTTCCGGGGAAAGAATGAGACCCTATTAATTGAAATGGGGACATGTGGGAAGACCTTGATGGAACTGGGGACACTGAGTCCCTAAATTCTGATGAGTCTTCTTTGCTGGTGAAACTATCCTCTCAATCCAAAATGGCAGTGGCATCTCCAGCCCCAGGGGTAGTGGCTTCCCAACCCACAGTGGTATGGCCTTTCCCTCTGAGGAAGTAGAATGCAGGGTTAAACCTGCATTGCCTAGGGAAATAGTAATGGCCTCTTCTAAGACAGTTGTCATGCAAGACAATACTGGTTCTCCTCAGGATCTACCCCAACCATCCCTCTTTGCTTTATAATTAGACTCAAGTCCCAGAAGGTCCCTAATGGTTAGGAACATAGTGTGACCCTTGAGGAGGTGTGATACTTCAAAAGAGGTACTTGAATTTTCTAATATTTGCAGAAAGAAATCCAGGAACATGTGTGGCAATGGATATCCCACACTGGAGATGTAGGACAGGGTTGGAAGGAACATAAATTGGATCAGGTTGAATTTGTTGATATGGGATCACTAAGCATTGAATGCTGCAACTCCAGGAGTTAGAAAGGGCTCTAGCTGTTTGTTTGTTTGACGGGATCAAAAGATGGCCTAGGAGTGAGTTGGAAATGCCTGACCTTCTTTGGTTTAAGGTAGAGGAAGAGATTTCAGAGAAGGCAATGGCACCCCGCTCCAGTACACTTGCCTGGAAAAATCCCATGGATGGATGAGCCAGGTGGGCTGCAGTCCATGGGCTCGCTAGGAGTCGGACACAACTGAGCGACTTCACTTTCTCTTTTCACTTTCATGCATTGGGAAAGGAAATGGCAACCCACTCCAGTGTTCTTGCCTGGAGAATCCCAGGGATGGGGGAGCCTGGTGTGCTGCCATCTCTGGGGTCACACAGAGTCGGACACGACTGAAGTGACTTAGCATAGCATAGCATAGAGGAAGAGATTCAGAGACTTAGAGTCTTTTAATACATATTTGTTGACTGATACGTAAACAGCTTGGTGCTAACTAGTGATGACTAAAACTATCACAGAGAATAATTCAAATTCAAATTCTCCTCTCCATGAAATAAATTATATATGTTGCTGTTGTTCAGTTGCTGAGTCATGTCCGACTCTTTGTGACTCCCTGAACAGCAGCACACCAGACTTCCCTGTCCTTCACCATCTTCCAGAGCTTGTTCAAACTCATATCCATTGAGTCAGTGATGCTGCCCAACCATTTCATCCTCTGTTGTCCCCTTCTCCTCCCGCCTTCAATCTTTCCCAGCATCAGGGTCTTTTCAGATGAGTCAGTTCTTCACATCAGGTGTCCAAAGTATTGGAGCTTCAGCTTCAGCTTCAGTCCTTCTAATGAATATTCAGGATTTATTTCCTTTAGGATTGACTGGTTTGATCACTTTGCAGTCCAAGGGACTCTCAAGTCTTCTCCAACACAACAGTTCAAAAGCATCAATTCTTCTGCACTCAGCCATCTTTATGGTACAAGTCTCACATCCATATATGACTACTGTAAAAACCATAGCTTTGACTCTACAGACCTTTGTCGGCAAAGTAACATCTCTGTTTTTCAATAGGCTGTCTAGGTTTGTCATAGCTTTTCTTTCAAGGAGCAAGCGTCTTTTCATTTCATTGTTGCAGTCACCATCTGCAGTGATTTTGGAGCCCAAGAATATAAATTCTGTCACTGCTTTCATGCCAAATTATATATGGCATGAGGTAAAATATAAATGTTTGTGTAAATGGGCAATTTATTTCATCTTATTTCATCATAACAACTTCTTGTAACAGTATATGTATAAGTAACAGTTTATGTATAGATATGACTTTTCAAATGTTCTACTTGTGGACATAGACTATATTGTGATTTTATTTGCAATCATAGAAAAGTGTTTTTCATATGGTGAAGGTGAAAGTGAAAGTCACTGAGTCTTGTCCAACTCTTTGCGACTCCATGAACTATACAGTCCATGGAATTCTCCAGGACAGAATACTGGAGTAGGTAGCCTTTCCCTTCTCCATGGGATCTTCCCAAACCAGGGATGGAACCCAAGTCTCCAGCATTGCAGGCAGATTCTTTACCAGCTGAGCCACAAGGGTAGATGCTTAATAAATATTTGTTTAGTAAAATAGTTTAATACTATAACTTCAGAAATGGGAAGCACATTTCAAGTTTAACTGAGGTTTTTATACAAATGTGTTACATAAATATTTATCTTTAAGCAAAGCAAATTAAAAAAAAAAAAATCCAGCTTTTCCAAATCAATGTTTTATGTTTTCAACATGTAACTTGAGTTTTTCTTTGGGTTGAAGTTTTTCAATGAAGGCTAAGTATTATTTCATAACAGAAATCAAAGAATGACTAAGCACCTTAATAATTCAACCACATAATTCAAGACTTCTTAACATTTACAATTAGCGATCTCCTGAATAAAACACCTAACTTCTATATATTATATCTGTTCAGTGGAAAACATAATTGAAACTCATGTATACCTATTTGAACAACCTTAAACCTGAAAGAAATTAGATTGTGGCAGTAGAGGTTGTTTACTGAAAACTAACTGCTTAACCCCTCACTTAAATAAGTATACTAAAATTTTCTTTTGTGTGTGTATGAAGAGGTAAAAATTTTATAAGTTTGCAGCAGTACATCCAATCTTTCTGCTACACTTTCTTGTTCTCAGTGTTTAATGTGTTATCAACCAAAAAAAAATAAATCCTCTATTGCACTTTCATACCTAATATGCACTGTACATCTCTGCCCAAGCTCTGCACTCTTCTACTTTCAAAAACCTTTTACTGCACTCTTATGAAATGGCACTTCATAAGCATCAAATTTCTCTGTATTCTTAGTATAACTTGGAATATTTTCTTCAGCTATGCCCTGTGTCTCAAAAAACTCCTTTGTCTTTCTTGACATCATGTCTTTCCATTTTTATTTATTTATTTCTATTTTTCTCCTATAGATTTGACTGCTTCTTCACAATCTTCTTTACAAAATTCCTAATCTTTTTTTGATTATTTGATACCAGAGAATTCCAATTTCCCATCTGAGTTCAACACTCATTTATTCACCTGTCCATCCATATATATAAATAATTTTATATATTTTCCAGGTTTATATCCCCAGTATGAGCTTAAGACTCATATATCCAATCATCTGCCTGGTACATCCAATTGACTAGCTCAATGGAAGCTCAAACTCAACATGACCAAGGTAAAACTCATTATTTTCCTCACTAAATCTGTTCTTTCAGTGTTCCATCCAGTTGTACAGACCAGAAAACTAGGAATCATCCTTAATACCTCCCATTCAGTCATATCCCAAACTTAGTCCATCATCAAATTCAACTGACTTTATACATTCACTCTCCTTCATGCCCACCATTCTGGTCCAATATACCATCTTCTCTAGCCAAGAATACTGTAATAGTTAAATAAATGGTCTAATTGCTTTCTATTCTGTTCCCTCCCATCCACCTTCAAACAATTTTCTGTGCTGCAGCCAGGCAGATATTTCAAAACACGAATGTAATCATATAATCCTTGGACAGGCACTATAGAAAGCCTTGGATAGATTTTACTAACCAGAAGCCATTCTTTCTTCCTTCCTAGATGGATCCCAACATCATCCACCCTTCTATAAGAGATCATTTTCTTCAGAGAAGGCTTGGCCTCTTTTCACAAAGAGTGGATGAATCTTGATTACACTAACTCAGTTATCACAGTTGTATTTCCCTGGTTAAGTAACTCTTTTAGGAATGGAAATGTGAGGCAGTTCTGCGCAAATGAAATATGAGAGAATGAATACACTGAGCATCTTCTGAGAATGTTTTACTCACTCTTGCAAAGGATTCTGAGACAAGAATGGTTATTGTTCTTCCTTCAAATATTGACAGTATCAAATGCTACCTAGAGTTATATCAGTAATTTAGGACAATTGGAGGGTTTAATCTAGGAGGATAAGACAACAAACATAGGAGGGGTGAAAAGCCAAAGGATTCTCTATACTTGATTACTTTAAATCAGTGAATTAACTAACTCTGAAATCCCTCTATCTCCTGATTTCTTATGGCTAAATATATTTATAGCTTAATGTACATTGCTTGGAGTTCCTGCTAGTTATAGCTAAAAGCATCCTGTGCTAAGTTGCTTCAGTTGTGACTGACTCTTTGCGACCCTGTGGACTGTACCCCACCAGGCTCCTCTGTCCATGGGATTCTCCAGGCAAGAATACTGGAGTGGATTGTGCCATTTCCTACTCCAGGGGATCTTCCTGACTTAGGGATGGAACTGCATCTTTCTCTTACATCTCCTGCCTTGGCAAGTGGTTTCCCTACCACTAACGCCACCTGGAAAGTCCACTTAAATATTACATTTACTTAAATATTTGTTGTTTTCTTGTTTAATGACTTAGTAGTGTCTGACTCTTTTGTGACCCCATTGACAGTAGCTGTCCAGGCTCCTCTGTCCATGGGATTTCCCAGGCAAGAATACTGGAATGGGTTGCCATTTCCTTCTCCAAAAAGCATCCTAACAGGTATACAAACACTTGCTTAGAACTCTCAGTAGTTTCTAAATTACTCTGACAGGAAAACCAAAATCCTTAATGTGGCCTGTAAAGCCCTACATAGTGCAGCCACTTATTTATTCCACAGATTCATCTATGTAACTCTGACTAAGTTTTCTTGTCTTCTTCTAATTTGTCACATTTTCTGTGTTTTCTGTCATAGGGTCTATATTAGTTTGCTTGAGTTGCCATAACAAAATACCACAGACTGAGTAGCTTAAAAAAACAGAAATTTATTTCTCACAATTCTGGAGCCTGGAGGTTTAAGAAATCAAGGTGTCTGCAAATATGATTCCCCCTGAGACTCTTCTCCTTGACTTGTGGATGACTACCTTTTCATTATGTCCTCATATGGTCTTTCCTTTGTGAACACACTTCCCTGGTGTCTCTCATGTCTTTTAATCTCCTTTTCTTATAAGAACAGCACCATGTATACACTGCCATATTTAAAGTCGCTCAGCTGGGAAAGAATCTGCCTGCAATGCAGGAGAACCCAATTTGATTTCTGGGTGGGAAGTTCCCCTGGAGAAGGGATAGGCAACCCATTGCAGTATTCTTGGGCTTCCCTGGTGGCTCAGATGGTAAAGAATCCACCTGCAATGTGGGAGACCTGCATTTGACCCCTGGATTGGGAAGATCCCCTGGAGGAGGGCATGGCAACACACTCGAGTATTCTTGCCTGGAGAATCCCAATGGACAGAGGAACTTGGCAAGCTACAGTCCATGGGGTCTCAGAGTCAGACTCGACTGATCGACTAAGCATACAACCAAAAAGGACCTATTGTATAGCACAGAGAACTCTGCTGAATGTTATGTGCCAGCCTGGATGGGAGGGGAGTTTGGGGGAGAATGGATATATGTATATGTAACGCTGAGTCCCTTCACTGTTCACCTGAAAATATCACAAACATTGTTAAATAGCTATACTCCAACAAAATAAAAAGTTTAAAAAAAAACACCAATTGGGCTGGATTAGGGCACAATCTGGGGAGGAGGGCTCATTTTAATTTAATCATATCTTTAAAGGCCCCATCTCCAACCACTCATATCCTGAAGTTTTGAAGTTTAGGGCTTCTACATATGAATATGTAGAAAACATAGGAAAAAAACAGGTTATGAACTACCTTTAATTTTAATTTTCTGTTTCAGTTCCACTCATGCTTTATATTCCCAATTAAATAATTTTCTATGAGATTTTTTCCTAATACTGGTTCCAAATCCCTTTTATATTTATACATTCATTACTATAATACTTTGTTATATATATATATATATGCTGTTTCATGATACAAAACATAAAAGCTGGGGTCATATTCATTTTCGCTCACCAAAGTGTTTGTAGCTCTTGACATAATAAATGGAATACAATACATGTGCAATAAATAATTTTGAATGAATTTATGCTAAATGAATACTATATCAAGTAATCAGAAAATATAAATATTATTTTCCAGTGATAGCTTCTTATTCATATCTGTATCCTCATTATCCAGTAGAGTGAGTAGAAGATAATGGGTATTGGATTCATGTTTTCTCTGAAGGAATGAATAAGTGAGTGAACAGCTGTCTCTCTTGTGCTTTAGGTAAATATAATGCAGCTTGATGACTCGACAGAAAGTGTAAAAAAACAATGGAATTCAAATATAGTCTCCAGATTTATTTAGGCCTTCTTGTCACTTGTTTTCTACAGTACTTACTGCTTTTTTTCACAGCAGTGGATTCAACTTTTCTATCTCTACATCATTTCAACATTATATCAGGACACTTGTTCCCTACCTAGGCCCTGAATCTGATAACCTCTATTCAAGACTGAAAGAGGCTTCCGTGGTGGCTCAGCAGTAAAGAATCTACCTGCCAATGTAGGAGATTGGGTTCAATCACTGGGTTGGGAAGATCCCCTGAAGGAAGGCATGGCAACCCACTCCAGTATTCTTGCTTGGAGAATTCCATGGACAGAGGAGCCTGGTGGGCTAAAGTCCATGGGGTGACAAGAAAAGTGGGACATGACTTAGGTACTAAACAGCATTTGATACTGACTGTACATAGGCATCCAGTAGTCCTCAAAGACACACTTCTTATTTTCCTATGTCTGATTTCATGTACCACAGCTAAGGTGGAAGATAGTTTTGCACCCATCATATATAATCTTCTTTTGGATTGGCCAAAAAGTTCATTCAGGTTTTTACATAGGATGTTATAGAAAGACACAAACACTAACTTTTTGGCCAACTCAGTATAACCTCAGAGACTCATAAAGGCCATATTTTTCCTCAATTGTGATCATTTCTCACATACAAAGAGGATTAAACCAAATGAGGGTACTTATTACCCAAAACATACAAAAAGTAAGCATAATATTTATTCATTTAGATAAACAGAACTGTCCTAGCATTTTAGAAGAAAAGAATTGTGTGTGTGTGTGTGTGTGTGTGTGTGTGTGTCTGAAGAGAGAAAGAGAGAGCTCTATCTCCAGTAAATATACTTAATAATGAAATTCTTTTGATGTGTTTGAAATATAAAGAAGACTACAGTTACATAGGCTACCCCAGATTAACTCAAAAGTTTTACCATCCTCTCTTATGAACAATTATATAGATAAAAGGGAGGAAATAATAAAAAAAAAACCGCTCTACAAATTAACAATGAATAATTGACAGAAATGACTGAATGAACACATTTTAAGAGTTTTGCTATACATATATCAAAAAGATAAAGGCAAATGATGGGCATATTTAATTTAGCAAATGTCAGCCTGAAATTATATCTATCTTATTCAGAGAAAAGTTTAAATCATGTAAATAAACCCTTCAAAGTGAGTCAGTGAAAAATAGATATAAAGGAAGAGAGCATCATTTCACCCAAGAGTACAAAGGCATGTTTAGTGCAAATTTGTGCATTGTTTCCTGGCATAAGGTCATAGCTTTCAATCATGTCTCTTTCTGATTTGTTATACAATACAAATGTCCTTCAAGTGAGAAGGAATATACATTTTTAGACCAAAGACTCACTGATTATCATTCCCATGATAAGTTCCTGATGATGCTAATACAATCTTAACTCAAAGATTTATAACATTGGAATTTGAAGTTTTAAGTCATAGCTTAAGATGGGTTTTTTTTTTTTTTCATATACATGGTCTGTTTAATCTATGCATTTACACTTGAGTTTATCTGTCTAGTTCAGTTCAGTTCAGTCACTCAGTCGTGTCCGACTCTTTGCAACCCCATGAACCGCAGCACTCCAGGCCTCCCTGTCCATCACCAATTCCTGGCATTTCTTCAATTCATTTGATTCCTAGTTATAAAAATATAACTCTGAAAACACACATTTAAGTTAAAGATTCAACATAAGAAAAAGGAGTAAGTAAATGACTCTGTATTCAATATATGTTGCTCCATAACAAAAATACTCCAAAATTTAGTGGCTTAAAACAACATTTATTATCTCTCAGGTTTTTGGGGACTTAGGCATAGCTTAGCTGGTTCATGCAACCTGGGGCCCCTGACAAAGCTTTATTCAGGGCATTTTCTGTGGCTGCAATTATCTGAGAGCTCAACCAGGGTGTTTAGAGTAGGGGATCCCTCATGCAGCTATCGGGAGGCCTCAGGTCCTTACACTCAGTTGACCAGAGATATCAATTCCTTACCAGTTTTTAAATAGCTCCACACCACATGGCAGCTTGCTTCTGAGAGAGACAGTGAAGGAGAGAGAGATAGACAGAGAGGAAGTCTGAAGCTATAGACCGTTCCTAACCCAGTCTCAGAAGTGACATCTCATTGCTTCTGCCCTATGGTTTTTATTACAAGATATTCAGTAAGTCCAGCCAACATCAAAGGAAAGAAAATTTGACGAGTTGAAAATTTCTGGATGCAAGGAACACCAGGACCTTAGAGATCATCAACCACAGGTACCATGGAAAAGTAGAGTAGGAAATATCTGGGGTAAGAAGTTAAATTATAGAACTAGCTATTGACATATCACTTTAGATAGAGCATCTCTTTGGTTTCAAAATATAAAATATGGTCATAAAAACCTGTCCATAATTATGTGACTTCTGACCAGTGTTCAGAAAATTATGTCAATAGTTACTGGATAGCTATTCTTTGTCAAAGGTCAGGAAACAATGGCCTTTAGCCCTGTTTTTGTAAATAAAATTTTATTGGAATAGCATCATGACTATTTACATATTGCCTATGGCTGGTTATGGAATGCAACAACAGAGATGAGCAGTTGCTACTATGACATATGGTCTGAAATATTTACTATCTGGTTCTTTAAGAAAATGTTATAGGACTATTCCAATTATAATAATTATAGGTTTCTATAAAAAGCTCAGATTTTGTGGAGAGATTCTTCCTTATACACAGACTCAGTTATCACCATTTCATGACTAGTAAGCAGCTATCTGGATAAGTCAATCTCAATTAACCTAACCACTAAACATGAGTTAGATGGCTTTCTCTGGGCTGCTGTGGTACTGTGTGAGTATATCTGAATATTACATACTATAGTGTATCTTTCTATTGAGATAAAATTCACTGTTTTCACCAATTTAAAATGTATATTTCAGTGGTTTTAAGTACACTCACAATATTATACAACCATTGCCAGTACCTAATTCTAGAACTTTTTGTACTTACAAAAATAAATCCCGTAGCCATGAAGTACTCATTCCCCATTCTCCTTTCCTCACACCTCTGGTAATCTCCATTCTATCTTCATGGATTTGCCTCTTCTGGACAATTCATATAAATGTAACCATACATTATATGGTTAGTAATGCTTCAGTTCTCAATCAGGCAATTTAAAACTCCATCATTTAAGTATGGACATACATTGTACATCTTAAATTTGCACAATTTTATATGTCAATTTTATCTTAATAAAACTGAAAAAAGAAACCTCTGCTTTAGCCTTCACTTCCTGCTTGTGCTGACCCTAAAGATCATCCAGAGTTGAGAGCTTAGGTGTTTCTTAGGTTTACTCTGAGCATGTGCCCAGCCCTCATGTTCATGAGTGTTACCTTCTAGATTTTTATCTCATTCTCTGTTCTTTTTTCCCAAGCCTTTTGGTTTGTTTTCTGATTGCCCCAGCCATTATACTTTACCACTGGTGTCTGTGGCTCAGGCAATTGAAATGTTTTTGACAAATGCCCCCTTGTATAACTGCCTCCATCCTGGACTTCCCAGATGGCACTAGTGACAAAGAGCCCGCCTGGCAATGCAGGAAACATAAGAAATGTGAGTTCAATCCCTGGGTTGGAAAGAGCCCCTGGAAGAGGGCATGGCAACCCACTCCAGTGTTCTTGCCTGAAGAATCCCTTGAACAGAGGAGCCTCACTAACTACAGTCCATAGGGTCCCAAAGAGTCAGGCACAACTGAAGTGACTTGCACACATATATCCTGGGAAGGTTCTTAGTTAGCTAAAAGATAGGCAAGTTTTAAAATTTAGTCCTTGAGAGAGCTACAGACATGTCAAAATATGAAACCACAAATTTTTGAGAATAAAGTCCATTTTGTGCTGTGTGATAATAGGAATCTAAACTGGTAACGTGGGATGTTGTCTTCAAAGCTGCTAGGAGCAAAGGGGTGCAGTCAGAATAAATAGAAATGTAAATCTTTCTTATAAATATTCAAGATTTTTTTTTAACTCAACTAAAGCATTCACACATCCATCTTGGGACATGTCATGGTGGAGAGTTCTGACAAAATGTGCTCCACTGGAGAAGGGAATGGCAAACCACTTCAGTATTCTGGCCTTGAGAACCCCATGAACAGTATGAAAAGGCAAAAGGATATGACACTGAAAGATGAACTCCCGAGGTCAGTAGCTGCCAAATATGCTACTGGAGAACAGTGGAGAAATTACTCCAGAAAGAATGAAGAGATAGAGCCAAAGCAAAAACAACACTCAGCTGTGGATGGGACTGGTGATGGAAGTAAAGTCAATGCTGTAAAGAACAATATTGCATAGGAACCTGGAATGTTAGGTCCATGAATCAAGGTAAATTGGAAGTGGTCAAACAGGAGATGGCAACAGTGAACATCGACATTTTAAGAATCAGCAAAATAAAATGGACTGGAAGGGGCGAATTTAACTCAGAAGACCATTATATCTACTACTGTGGGCAAGAATCCCTTAGGAGAAATGTAGAAGCCCTCAGAGTAAACTAAAGAGTCTGAAGTGCAGTACTTGGATGCAATCTCAAAAAAGACAAAATGATCTCCATTTGTTTCCAAGGCAAACCATTCAATATTGCAGTAATCCTAGTCTATGCCCCAACCAGTAATGCTCAAGAAGCTGAAGTTGAACAGTACTATGATGACCTGCAAGACCTTCTAGAACTAATAACCATAAAAGATGTCCTTTTCATTATAGGGGACTGGAATGCAAAAGCAGGAAATCAAGAGATACCTTGAGTAACAGGAAGTTTGGCCTTGGAGTACAGAATGAAGCAGGGCAAAAACTAACAGAGTTTTACCAAGACAAAGTACTGGTCATAGAAAACACACTTTTCCAACAACACAAGAGAAGACTCTACTCATGGACATCACCAGATGCTCAATACTGAAATCAGAATGATTATATTCTTTGTAGACAAAGTTGGAGAAGCTCTACACAGTAGCAAAAACAAGACCAGGAGCTGACTGTGGCTCAGATCATGAACTCCTTATTGCCAAATTCAGACTTTAAGTGAAGAAAGAAGGGGAAACCACTGGACATTTCAGGTATGACCTAAATCAAATCCCTTATGAATATACAGTAGAAATGACAAATAGATTCAAGGAATTAGACCTGATAGACAGGTGCCTGAAGAACTATGGACAGACGTTCATGAAATTGTGCAGGAGGCAGTGATCAAGAACATCCCCCCAAAAAAGAAATGCAAAAAGGCAAAACAGTTGTCTGGGGAGGCCTTACAAATAGCTGAGAAAGAGGAGAAGCGAAAGGAAAGATATACCCATTCGAATGCAGAGTTCCAAAGAATAGCAAGGAGAGATAAAATAAAGTCTTCCTATGTGATCAATGCAAAGAAATAGAGGAAAACAATGAAATTGGTAAGACTAGAGATCTCTCCAAGAAAATTAAAGATACCAAGGGAACATTTCATGCAAAGATGGGCACAATAAATGACAGAAACTCTATGGACCTAACAGAAGCAGAAGATATTAAGAAGAGGTGGCAAGAATACACAGAAGAACTATACTATAAAGATCTTCATGACCCAGATAACCATGATGGTGTGATCACTCACCTAGAGCCAGACATTCTGGAATGCAAAGTCAAGTGGGCCTTAGAAAGCATCACTACGAACAAAGCTAGTGTAGGTGATAGAATTCCAGTTGAGCTATTTCAAATCCTAAAAGATGATGCTGTGAAAGTGCTGCATTCAATATGCCAGCAAATTTGGAAAACTCAGCAGTGGCCACAGGACTGGAAAAGGTCAGTTTTCATTCCAATCCCAAAGAAAGGCAATGCCAAAAAATGCTCAACCTACTGCACAATTGCACTCATCTCGTATGCCAGCAAAGTAATGCTCAAAATCCTCCAAGCCAGGCTTCAGCAATACGTGAACCGTGAACTTTCAGATATTCAAGTTGGATTTGGAAAAGGCAAAGGAACCAGAATCAAATCGCCAACATACATTGGATCATCAAAAAAGGAAGAGAGTTCCAGAAAAGCATCTACTTCTGCTTTATTGACTATGTCAAAGCCTTTGACTTTGTGGACCACAATAAACTCTGGAAAGTTCTCAAAGAGATGGGAATAAAAGACCACCTGACCTGCCTCGAGAAATCTGTATACAGGTCAGGAAGCAACAGTTAGAACTGGACATGGAACAACAGACTGGTTCCAAAAAGGAAAAGGAGTATGTCAAGGCTGTATACTGTCACCCTGCTTATTTAACTTCTATGCAGAATACATCATGAGAAATGTTGGGCTGGAAGAAGCCAAAGCTGGAATCAAGATTGCCGGGAGATATAACAATAACCTCAGATATGCAGATGGCACCACCCTTATGGCAGAAAGTGAAGAGGAACTAAAGAGCCTCTTGATGAAAGTGAAAGAGGAGAGTGAAAAAGTTTGCTTAAAGCTCAACATTCAGAAAATGAAGATCATGGCATCTGGTCCCATCACTTCATGGCAAATAGATGGGGAAAGAGTGGAAACGGTGTCAGACTTTATTTTTGGGGGCTCCAAAATCACTGCAGATGGCGACTGCAGCCATGAAATTAAAAGATGCTTGCTCCTTGGAAGAAAAGTTATGACCAACCTAAATAGCATATTGAAAAGCAGAGATATTACTTTGCCAACAAAGATTCGTCTAGTCAAGGCTATGGTTTTTCCAGTGGTCATGTATGGGTGTGAGAGTTGGACTGTGAAGAAGGCTGAGCACCGAAGAATTGATGCTTTTGAATTGTGGTGTTGGAGAAGACTCTTGAGAGTCCCTTGGACTGCAAGGAGATCCAACCAGTCTTTCCTAAAGGAGATCAGTCCTGGGTGTTCATTGGAAGGACTGATGCTGAAGCTGAAACTCCAATACTTTGGCCACCTCATGTGAAGAGTTGACTCATTGGAAAAGACCCTGATGCTTGGAGGGATTGGGGCCAGGAGGCAAAGGGATTGACAGAGGATGAGATGGCTGGATGGCATCACTGACTCAATGGTCACGAGTTTGATTGAGCTCCGGGAGTTGGTAATGGACAGGGAGGCCTGGCATGCTGTGATTCATGGGGTCGCAAAGTCGGACACAGCTGAGCAACTGAACTGAACTGAACTGAAAATCACTGTAGGTGGTACTTCAGCATGAAATTGAAAGACCCTTTCCCCTTGGAAGAAAAGCTATGATCCACCTAGACATCATATTAAAAAGGAGAGACATTACTTTACCATTAAAAGTCTATCTAGTCAAAGCTGTGGTTTTTCCAGTAGTCATGTATGGATGTGAGAGTTGGACTTTAAAGAAAGCTGAATGCCAAGGAATTAATGTTTTTGAACTGTGGTCTTGGAGAAGACTCTTGAGAGTCCCTTGGACTGCAAGGAAATCCAACCAGTCAGTCTTACACGAAGTAAGTTCTGAATATTCATTGGAAGGCCTGATGCTGAAGCTGAAGCTCCAATACTTTGGCCACCTCATGTGAAGAGTTGACTCATTGGAAAAGACCCTGATGCTGGGAGGGATTGGGGGCAGGAGGAGAAGGGGACGACAGAGGATGAGATGGTTGGATGGCATCACCGACTCGATGGACATGAGTTTGAGTATGCTCTGGGATATGCTGATGGACAGAGAAGCCTGGCGTGCTGCAGTCCATGGGGTCACAAAGAATCGGACATGACTGGGTGACTGAATGGAACTAAAAGCATTCACCTGATTTCTGTAAATTAGTTTTCAGAATTTTGATTAATTTGAAGTTGCTTCTCAGACTTTTGCTACTATGTTTAGGTTGAGATGGGTTTTCAAGTATCCTACAGAGTCACTTTTGCTGACTGAATATATTTAATCTTAGTTATTTATTTCAATCTCTTTCCTTGGTTTCAGTACAATGAGTCCCTAGAGAGCAGAGACTATATCTTGGCCTTTTTTGTCTCTCCAGATACTATTAGAACTTCAGATACATAGGAAGCACTATTAAGTATCTGTATGAATAAATTAATATTTGAGTTGAAAATAGCTCCTATTTACAAGACAACTGTAGAAGTCTTCCCATGCTGGCAAATCCATTGACGAGATGGGGACAGGTATCACTGCTAATGTTTTTGTATGTGAGGATATGAAGGAGCAAAATATGGACTCTTTCTGTGATGTTATTTTCCATCAGTGAATTGGGCTACTTATTCTTAATTACTAACCTGTTGGATTAGAAGAAGGTTGCAGACATAGCATGTTAGTGTTTAAATAATTACATAATAGAGTCTCATACATTTTGCCATTTATTAGATATAGAAATATTAACTGGACATAAGTACATTTGTGTGCATGTTAGTCACTCAGTCATGTCCAACTCTTTGTGACTCCATGGACTGAAGCCCCCTTTTCCATGGGACTCTCCAGGCAAGAATACTGGAGTGAGTTACCATTTCCTTCTCCAAGGGATCTTCCCAACCTAGGGATTGAACCCACATCTTCTGTGACTCCTACGATGGCAGGTTTATTCTTTACCACTGAGTCTAATTGTTGAATATGTTACAATGTATGTGTTCTTATCAAATATCAATTAGGTCAAGGTGACTAGTGGTATACCATAGCTCACTATCTACTACATTAAAGCCAAATGTTAGGAAATCTATAAAGTAGCTAGATGCTCATGAATCCTATTTTCACTTCCTGAAAATAAATAGGAAGACCAAAAATTTTCAGTTTCCCTTTAAACTGGTTTCAGTGTGTCTGAATGGGTTCTGGCCAATGAAATGTGAACATATATATATATGCTGGGCCTACCTCCTCTCCATCATCATTCATCCTCTCTCTCTTCCCCTTTGGCATGCATTATGGGAGACACATCTTGCAGAAGGCAGCATCACAAGATGAGAGGAACTGGGATTCCTGAGTCACAATTTGGAGGACATCTATGCAGGGGCATGATTTGACCTGTTTTCACCTGTAGCATGAGCCAGAAATAAGATTTTATGTATATTAAGCCTCAGTCATTAACAGATTGTTTTCATAGCAGCCACTATATCTTACCCAGACTAATGCAGATAATTAATACTGTATTTTGGCTGGTAGATCCTGTGTCTCAGAGATCTCAAAAGAGTGAGACTATAGAGTCAAAGTACTGCAAAAGGATACAATTCCAACTTCTCAACACAAAATAACAATCTATACAGTTCTAGACTGAGGTGTGATTAGGTTCATATTCCATATAGAAAAGTATATGTGAAGAATCAGAGCTATTCAATAGTGATATTATTACTGCAAAAATTGTTGCAATCACTGCCACCGGAGGTACCCAGGTGAATGCTACACACACCATAACTTTTAAGAAGTCCGTAAATAGAATTCATGCCTCAGTTTGGAGTTGAATTACCCGTGGGGGATCTTTTTAGATTTGATAGTCTATGATTCTAGGGAATGTAATGGGTAGTGTGGAAGAGCTGAGTAGTTGAGTAAGAGAGCTAACAATATTAAACTATGAGAAGCACCCTAAAATTTTCACTGCCTCACAAAAGAAAAATTTCCATTTCTTACTCACCTTACATCTCCTTTATAGGTAAATTTTGGCTTGCTCTAGGATCCTGTCATTCAGTCTCAGGTTGAAGGAACGGCCCTCTTCCTGAGGCATGTATGTCTTGCTGCAGAGCAAAAAGAGCAATGGTAGAACCACTCAATGTCTCATCAGTTCTTCTTGGATGGGCCATATATTCCTTCCACTCACATTCTGTTAGCCTAAGCAAGGCACATGAATAAGCCAGAGAACAGTATAGTAAGAATGATACTCTTCCCATCAGGCCAAACCCCAGGGAGATAGTGGTGGACCTTGTACAGAGAGGCGGGGAACAATTTGAACGAATAATACAGTCTAACACAATAGCATATGATAATTCCACTCAGCATATGATAATTCACTACTG
The DNA here is from genome assembly GCF_002263795.3 of Bos taurus. Lineage (NCBI taxonomy): Eukaryota > Metazoa > Chordata > Mammalia > Artiodactyla > Bovidae > Bos > Bos taurus. Next base: position 10,388,235 of record NC_037357.1, read on the forward strand.
TACTTATATGTACAGTAGACCTGTGTGGTAGGCTTTTGTAGAGTCAGCCTCCTCCTATTTAACTGTCTCCTCTCAGTGTACCAGTGATTCTACCCTCCAGTGAATTAGGTTGAGTTCCTCTGCAACATCAATGGCACAGAAGAAATGGCAATTTTTTTTGAGGAAGGAAGGTTAGAAAAAGCTCTCAGCTTTTTTCAATCGCAGATCCACAGAGTGAGAAGACTTTAAGTGCACTTACGGCAAATTCCTATCCCTGAGCCGTCACAAAAAGAGAATCTCGTTTCAGATAATTAGAATTTTTATTTGCCAAACAGCTTTTTTTTAGTGATTAGCAACTTCAAGTCCCTTTTTTTCTGGTTTAAACTAGGTTTCATACTACAATTTTTGTACTGTTCAATCTTGGTTTGTCCTATGGCTGACTGGCTCTTTATCCAGTTGTGGCTCCTTAAGCCTTTGATTTTCTCTCTGTCATGTCACTAATACTCTTAACTTAAACATATTCCTGGTCTTACTTTATTGCTTATATAGCCTGGACTGGCTTTGCTTTTGTCTTCAGTTCCCCAGTACCTGCTTCATTCTGATTAAATAGCTCAACTGTGCAGAACCGCACCCCCGTTATTTCTCAGCCACTAGTTTAGACACTAGGTGGTGCTATGTCTTAGTTGCTGGTCTAGGTTTCATTCCCTGAAATAATGTCCCTGATTTTGACGAATGGGATGATTCTGGAGAATATAGACCCTCAGGAGAAGGGGAAAGGCTTGGAAACCAGGCAGTAGCTGAAAATAATTTGAATATATAGATGAAAGTGGACATTAGTAATAGAGGTAGGGCCTGGAAGAGATTGAAGGTGAGGAACCTCCTGGAAATGTCATAATGTCATCCTTAGAGAGAATAAATGAAAACTCCAAAGGAAGGAATGAGAAAGGAATGGGTGCTCTTATAAGCAGGTATAAGATCTATGATATAACAACCAAAGGACTCAATCATGATAGCCTCACTTTTCTCTACAGAGAAGGCTAAGAGTGAGGAATAGATGAAGGACAACTGATTTAGCTAAATGAATATTATTTGGAATAACAACTTTAGGAATTGCTTAAGCTGCTGTCTAAAACCAGGCATATATTAGGAATATAGAGAATTAATCCATGATTAAGTGATATTTTAGGATCAAAAAATAAATCACAGAAAGCAGAAAGGCTCCACCATTAATGTATGCAATATTTTGTGTACTATGAAACTGAAATTAGGACTTGCATTTAAGTTTACCTAATGTTAATCCTATAATATTCCCTGGTTTGTCTATTTATTTTTAAACACTGGCTGTGCATGGAAATGGAAACCTGAGAACAATTTCCATGACATTTTTAATATCCTAAAGCAAAAGACAGCCATTTAAATGAATGGAAGGGGTACAACGTCACAGCTGGAAACTGGATTTGACAGTGACTACCAGTGGTAGACTATTTCCTGTGGAGGGTATCACAAAGTAATACAGTAGCAGTTGAAACAACACTCTTTGTAACACATTGTACTGGCTTCATTTATCTGTTCAATGAATAGGAAATCTACTTAAGTCACAGTGCCAAGATATGCTATTGCTTTCCCCTCGAATGCATTTTTCACATTGCCTTCTTGATAATGGAAAAAAGTGTTATAAACAAAAAGAATGTCTTTTATTCCAGAGAACACTTAATTCATGCAGTGAAGCTACTACCTGAGGTTTGTTTGGGTTTTAAGAAATTTAATTATGTAAAATTCCTGTCAACAATGAAGCATTTAGAAAATGGATTTATAATCTCAATGGTTAAATCTATACACTAGATAGTTTTATATGAAATATGAAAATGTAGGGAAATATAGAAAATGTTATATATAGTAAAATCATAAGTAAAATACTTCTATGTGATGACAAACATTATAATGAATTTTTTCTGTTCCTCTCAGATTTATGATGTCAAGGTTTTGTGTGAAATGCAAAGTTTTATTTCATTTTCAGATTTCTATTGTCCTCTGAGAAGCCATTGGTACAACATTCTATAAAGTTGTTTGATGTCAAAAGTAATAAAAATAAAGTAGAATGATCTAAAAACTGGGAATATAATTCATATCAAGAAGTGCTAGCCTGGATCCTTGGTTGGAGAGAATGATGAGGGGATAGTCATTGTTACAGTTTTAATGTCACCATAACATCTCATCATTATATAACATAGCATGGTTATCCATGTTTTATCAGATGCATTACATAATTTAACCCTTTGTGTGCATCTAGAGTATATAGCGGAGAAGGCAATGGCACCCCACTCCAGTACTCTTGCCTGGAAAATCCCATGGACAGAGGAGCCTGGTGGGCTACAGTCCATGGGGTCGCTAAGAGGCGGGCACGACTGAACGACTTCCCTTTCACTTTTCACTTTCATGCATTGAAGAAGGAAATGGCAACCCATTCTAGTATTCTTGCCTGGAGAATCCCAGGGACAGAGGAGCCTAGTGGGCTGCTGTCTATGGGGTCACACAGAGTCAGACACGACTGAAGCGACTTAGCAGCAGCAGCAGCAGCAGAGTATATAAGGCATTAAGTAAAAGAGCAGAAGTGGATTGCAACATTTTCATGTTGAATTCAGCATTATATAACTTTTTTCAAGATCAAGGGCAACTCATTATCTAAGGGATGAACCAAACATTTTAAAAGATGGATGCAACCAGAAGCTATCAATTTTCACTGGAACTGATAAAAATTTGTTTCACTGATGCTTTTTCAAAATACTGAGAAATATGCATAAATATAGTAGAAAAACATGCTTTCTTATTGTTCAGTCATGTCCAACTCTTTGTGACCCCATGGACTGCAGCGCATTAGGTTTTCCTATACTTCACCATCTCTTTCACTAGAAAAACATGCTAGTTCTATATAATAAAAAATAACTATCCCTAACATCCAGAGAAAAATAATGTACTGGTAGAAAATTGTGGTCATGGGGCTAGATCTACACTGGAAGTTTCTCCCTGACATGTTTGTCTTTATGTGTTGGTTATGAAATGCCAACCTATTTAAACACGTATGTACTTACAAACTCAATCAAATTTTTGGATGTGAATTGGTTATTCTTTGATAGTTTGCTCAAATGATAAGATAGTTATAAGAACACTTGATCACAACTCCCAGATTACTGATACTAGCATTTTGTAAGTCTAGGCAAAAATATATATTTACAAAATAGAAAGAGAATTATCTGTTACCTATATAAAAGTCACAAGGGAAAAAAGATAGATGATATGTATATGAAAGGTAACTAGTAGGAAAGCCTTTAGTAAGTTTTAAGAACAATAACAATTTTATAGGTGGACTCCTTTTAAGTACAGACATGCTCTGGAAAAGTGCTTAAGAACCCTTTTTCAAAAATGTTGCAGGATTTCTATTGGAAATTAAAAGGTAAAAAGGGATCGAGAGATAATTATCTAAGGCAACTATGTGGTAAGGAATTTTGAAAGTGAATAAAACACATTGGAATGTGAAATATTACCCTTTTTAAATGAAGCTTTAGGGTTTTTTTCACCAATTAGTATTAATGTTTGGGACTGTCATAATGTTAATATTTGAAAAAGGCTTTGTTCAAAAGGGAAAAAAAATAACAAGACTCTGATGGTAAAAATCCACAGATCTCTATGTAGATTAGATTATTAGCAATAACATGTCAGTAAAATCACTGCAGATGGTGATTGCAGCCATGAAATTAAAAGACGCTTACTCCTTGGAAGAAAAGTTATGACCAACCTAGATAGCATGTTGAAAAGCAGAGACATTACTTTGCCAACAAAGGTCCATCTAGTCAAGGCTATGGTTTTTCCAGTGGTCATGTATGGATTTGAGAGTTGGACTGTGAAGAAAGCTGAGAGCCAAAGAATTGATGCTTTTGAACTGTGGTGTTGGAAAAGACTCTTGAGAGTCCCTTGGACTGCAAGGAGATCCAACCAGTCCATTCTAAAGGAGATCAGCCCTGGGATTTCTTTGGAAGGAATGATGCTGAAGCTGAAACTCCAGTACTTTGGCCACCTCATGCGAAGAGTTGACTCATTGGAAAAGACTCTGATGCTGGGAGGGATTGGGGGCAAGAGGAGAAGAAGACAACAGAGGATGAGATGGCTGGATGGCATCACCGACTCGCTGGACATGAGTTTGAGTGAACTCCGGGAGATGGTGATGGACAGGGAGGCCTGGCGATTCATGGGGTCACAAAGAGTCAGACACGACTGAGCGACTGAACTAAACTGAACTGAACTGAACTGAACTGAATGTTTTGCCTCGCAAACTTTGCATTCACTCTTCCCAATCCTAGAAATGTTCTTCCCTCAAATATCTATATGAAGTTTCCTCTAATTTTATTCATGTGCTGTGTTGTGCTGTGGTTAGCCACTCAGTCATGTTCTACTCTGTAACTCCATGGACTGTAGCCCACCAGGCTCCTCTGTCCATGGGGATTCTCTAGGGAAGAATGCTGGAGTGGGTTGCCATGCCTTCCTCCAGAGGATCTTCCCAACCAAAGGACTGAACCCAGATCTCCTGCACTGAAGGCAGATTGTTTCCCACCTGAGCCACCTGGGAAGCCCACGAATACTGGAGTGGGTAGCCTATTCCTTCTCCAGGAGACCTTCCTGACCTAAGGATCGAACCAGGGTCTCCTGCATTGCAGACAGATTTTTTACCAGCTGAGATACCCAGGAAGCCCAATTTTATTCATTTGTGTGCCCAAATGTGCCATTATCCGAGACAACTTCTCAGACAGCATAAATATGTATATATATTATACATATACATAAATATATACAAATGTGTGTATATTCATATGTATGTATGCATATATATAAAATCAGTGCACACACACCCGTGTATTTCCTGTATATATTTGCTTCACTTTTCTCTACTGAATTTATTACTGACATAATACATAGTTGTATATTTGACTCATTCAAACTAGAATGTAGGTTCTAAAACAACAAAGATATATGTGTATGCACAGTAACCGAAGTTCATTATCTTTATTTCAGTTTATCATCTGTCTTATCTGCCTATTCTCATCTCTCTACCTATACTTATTGATATCTTTGGCTCTAATTCAGCACCAAAGGATTTATTCTAGCCTTTCGTCTTGCTTATTGTAACTTCTTCCTGAGACTCTAACTATTCACAATATATGTATTTGTCCATCCATAGTGTAGTTGTAAGAAAATCCATAATCAGTTGCTGATACCTCTGTGGGGCCAGGGCGTACAGAAAATGACTAAAGAAAAAATGTGTTTACAACTCCTTTTGTCTTTAGGTTTTACAGTATTCAATCAAAGCTGAAGAGTCCGTCTCTCTCACAGATTTCCTTGTGCAACCCTTTGTAACTAACTGCTCTTTCAACGCCAGACCATGGCTGTTACTGATGTGCTCTGTTAGTATATGTTTACCTTTTTAAAAATGACATACAAATGAAATCATATAATATGTCACCTTTTGACTGACTTCTTTCACTAAGTGAAATGCACATGGGAGTCACTGATGTTGCCCCATCAACAGTTCATTCCTATTTATTGCTAAGTCGTATTCCATTTTATGGATGTCTGATGATGCGGACATCTATTCAGAGTTTGAAGGACATTTGAGTTGTTTCCAGTTTTTGGCAAATATGAATAAAACAGCTATATGCAATTACATAAAAATTTTGTGTAAAAATTTTCATTTCCCCCTAAGTAATTGCTGAGGAGTGGAAGGGTTGAGTCATATGGCAAATATACGATTACCTTTATTAAAAGCTACAAAACTACCTTCCAAAGTAGCTGTTCCATTTTGCATTCCCACCAGCAGATATGAGAGTTCCAGTTGCTAAAATTCTTAGTTTTAAGCATACAGATAATGCATGTATCTTATGAGATTCATACAGAATCATTTCATTTTTGGTATTTTTGTTAATGATGATGCTTGATTAATTTTGAATTCTAAGTTGATCGCTAATGTATAGAAATGCATTTTATTCATATTGACCTAGTTCCTTTGGCCTTGTTAAACTCGTTTCTTTTAGTATCTTAGGGTAGACTTTCTGAGGATTTTCTGTGTAAACATTTGTACCATCTGCAAACAGAGACAATTATTTTCCTTTTCAACTTGTGTGCTTTCATTTCCTTGTCTTATTGCATCGCAAGTACTTAATAGATGTTGTTGAATAGCAGGGGTGTATGTTACTAGATTTACTTTTCTAATATTAAGTTGAGGATTTTCCCATCTATGTTCATTAGGGATATTAGTTGGTGGTTTTTCTTTTCTTGTAATATCTTTGAGTAGTTTGCTACCAAGGTAATGCTGGTCTCATAAAATGAGTTGGGAAATAGTCTCTCCTCTTCTGTTTCCTGGAAGAATCATGTACAGTTGGCATTAATTCTTAATTATTTGGTAGGATTCAACTGGTCTCTAGTTTTATTTGTGGGAAGGTTTTAGACTACAAATTCAATTTATTTAATAAATATAAGTTTAAAAGAGCATCTATGTCCACTTATGCAAACTTGGCATTATGTCTTTTAAAGAATCTTTCCATTCCATCTATGTTGTCAAATTTATGGGGATAGAACAGTATTTAGTATATTATTACCCTTTAAATATTTATATGTTTTGTAATAAAGTTCTTCCCTAATTAAGTCCCGATATTGGTAATTTGTGTCTGTCTTGCACGCGTACTCTCTGTCTCTTTCTTGGTAAGTAAGGCAATTTAAAAAGTTTTTTTTTTTTTCCCAAGGATCTAGCTTTAGGCTTCATTGCTTTTGTCTGTTTTTGTTTTCAGTTTAACTGATTTCAGTTCTCCTCTTGATTATTTCCTTTCTTTTGCCTCCTTTGGGTTAAAAATGTTTTTTGTTTTGGTTTCTAATCTCTGAAGTTGGGAGGTTAGTTTACTGATTTAAGGACTAGCACTCCTTTCAGTATAACCATTTCATGCTATAAATTTCCTTCTTAGTACTGCTTTAATTGCATTCCACACGTCTGGACATGTTATACTTTTGTTTTTATTTAGTTCAAAGTAATTTGTTAACATTCTTGGAGACTTCCTTTTTTGACACATGGGTTATATTTAGAAGTGTGTTTCTTTTCAGGATATTTGGGCATTTCAGATATCTTCCTTCTATTGATTGATTTCTATTTCATTCATTCGTCAGAGAGCATGCTCTCTATGATTTCTGTTCTTTTAAAAATTTATGCTCTATTTTGTTCAATGTTACATGTGCAGTTGAAAAAAAATATTTTCTGCTATTGTTGGAATGAGTGTTCTATAAATGTCTATTAGGTCAAGTTGGATGATAATGTTTTTTCAGATCTTTATCCTGACTGATTTTCCACTTGGTCTATCAATTACTAAGAGAAGAATGTTGATGGCTCCAACTTTAATTGTAGATTTTTCTTTTTCTCCTTTCAGTTTTTTTTTACTTTTTGCTTCATGTATTTTAAAACTTGTTAAGTGCACACACAGAATTGCTGTGTCTTCTCAGAGAATGGGCCTCTTTACTATTATACAATGTCCTTCTTTTCCATGATAACATTATTTGTTCTGAAGTGTACTTTGACATTAATAAGGATGTTCCAGCTGTATTTTTGATCAGTATTTGATTGGTGTATAGTTTCGTTCCTCTCTTTAAATCTGTCTATGTACCTATATATCGTCTATCGATTTTCAGGATTTAGATTGACAGGATAGACAGGATTTAGACTGGCGTTCAATTTTTTTAACCAATATGGCAATCTCTTTTAATTCCCATATTTGGAGAACTTACCTTTAATGCGATTATTGATGTGGTTTGATTAAACTTGACCATCCTGCTAGCTGTTTTCCATTTGTTCTATATATTTTCCTCTTTTTCACCTTCATTTGGATTAATTGAGCACTTTTGTGATTTCGTTTTATTTTTGTAATTCCATTTATCTCCATTATTGACTTATTCTCTCTGTTAAAAAAAAAGGTTATCCTAGAGTTTAAAATATATATCTTCAATTAATTAGAGTCCACTTTAAAAAACATACCACTTCATGTGTATTGCAAGGTCCTTACAACTATACATTCCAAATTTTTTCCTCCTTTCTTCTGTACTATTTTTGTAATAATTTTCACTTTATATATATTTTAAAAACACAGTGCTTTGGTATTATTTTTGCTTTGAATAAGTGATACAAAACAGATATAATTAAAGCAGTTAGAATTAAGACGAAAATAACTTTTTGCTTTCATTTTTTTAAACTTCCAGTGGCCTTTATTCTTTGTGTAGATTCAGATTTATTGCTAGTATCATATTCCTTCTGCTTAAAGAATGTCCTTTAACATTTCTTGTAATGTAGGTATGTAGGAATACATTCACTCTTCTGTTTTCAGGGAAATTATTTCTTCCTCATTTTTGAAATGCATTTTCACTAGGTATGGAACTTGGGTTGAATTTTTTTTTTAATTCAACATTTTTTAAGTATCATTTCAATACAGTGTTGTGTGGTTTCTGACAATATTCTCTAGTTCTCATCATTTTTCTTCTATATATCACATGTCCTTTATTTCTAAATGACTTATATTTTCACCTGTTTGAATGTAAGTCTAGTGTTTTTGTGTGTGTACATGTGTACATGCTTGTGTGTTATTAATTATTCTACTTGGCTTTTTCTGAGCTTCTGCACTCTGTGGTTTGTTGTGTGACATTAATTTTTACAGATTGGTAAAAGCTATTCAGAATATATAGAATATATAGAATCCCTGGGGGCACAGGCATAGAGGGAGTACACACTTATTACAGACCTCATGGGCGTCACAGGACACTCAGAACAAAGATTGGTGAGTTGCTGAAAAAGCAACCCTTGTAGCGCAAGTCTGAATAAGAGGAATAGCAGCAGCAAATCCAATATTTCTCCAAATATTTTTTAGCTCCCTGTTCTCTTTCTTCCTTTATGGATTTCAGTACTCACATGGTAGATCATTTGATGTTGTCCTTCAATTTTTGGCTCCTCTGTATGTTTATTTTCACCCTCTTTTTGTCTTTGTGTCTCTGTTTGGATAATTTCTATGGGCGTATGTTCAAGTTCACTGGTTCTTTCCTCAGCTGTGTCCAATCTACTGATGAGCCCATCAAAGGTATTGTGTATCACATCTACTGTGATTTTCATTTTTAACATTTTACTTGATTATTTCATATAATTTGCATTTTTCTGCTGAAATTTGCCATCTGACTCTCTTATCTATGAGAACACCTAACATTTTCATCATAGTTATTTTAAATATTCTTTCAAATAGTTCCAACATCTGTTTCATATCTAATTCTGATTCTGTTGACCACTTTGTCTCTTGGCAGTAAGTGGACTTTAATTGATTCTTTAATATACCTTTTATATTTTTATTGCTGTTGTTGAAACCTGGACATCTTATGTAAGACAATAGAGACTAAAGTGAATAGTTCTTATGTCAAGAAATGGGCATGTCTTTGTTTTTACTAAGTTTTTAGCATGTTTGTATGTGTGTCATTCTAGTCAAGAGTAGCGCAGAGTGTGGAGTTTCTTGCTGCTATTGGTAATCTTAACAAGGTGTGTCAGACTTTAAATTCCTTAAGTGATACATTGGTTTAGGGTGGCTTTTGGTTGCCTCGAGGTTTTATCAATGTCTGTTCCACAGCTTTAGATCTTCCTTTGCACTGTCTCAGGGAGAGTTTTCATTCAGGCTCTTAATACACTTTCATCATTGTTCCACTGTTACTTATCACTTGGCTCTGATTAACCTGATGATGGAGTATTTTCTGTTGTTCTAATGAATCCTTTATCCTGGCAAGAACTGTGTTCCTAAGTCTTGGAGGTGTGGCACTCTTACCTTTCCCCAGATATAGTTCTTAGCCCATCCTCTTGCCCTTCCCAGGGTAACACATTTTTTTTCTCTTGTTCCCTTCTACCAGCTGTAGTTCCTTTTCACCAGTGCTCTAAGGGTGACAGTTAGTGTTGCCCTTCCCTCTCACAGTTTAAAGTTTCTGTCCCGTAGGTGCAATAAGAGAAATATGTCTGGGTAGGATTTGCTGCTGCTATTCCTCTCACTCAGACATGTACTTAGAAGGGTGCTTTATGTCATAGGTTGAGGGATGCTTTCTCACAATGTCAGTAATATGTTTTCAGTGTCCAGTGATGTCCATGGAGAAGAGATTGCAGTGTGTATTTCCCTTATATCTGTGCCCTCAAGGGTTCTATATTCTCTTTCTAGCCATAGTCATCTTTTACCAGTCTGTCAATAATTTATAAGTTTTTTTAATTAGATACTTACAGAAAAATTGCAATCTAATGGAGTTCCTATGTATGTGCCATTCACCCAGTTTCCTTCCATGTTAACTTCTTACATAACCACTGAACATTTATCAAAACTAAAAAATTATTAAATATAAAAAACTATACTATAGTATTCACTTAAATATTGTTTAATTCTTAACCATGTCTGGCTACATCCATCTTCACATAAGTACTTGTATCTTATGTCTTCTTCCCTGTCTTTCCTTAGATTTAAAGTTATTTGGTTGTTTTGTGATCACAGCTTTCTGAGAGGATCAAGAAAATTATGAATTTGCAGGATATCTGGCTTTGTTGTTTTTGTTATAAAGGTGGAAATGGTGTCCTGTACGGTTTTGTATATTCCAAGTAGAAATTGAGAGTTAAGAAAAATGTTGTAAATGAATGAATAACTGAATGAATGATCTGTTATCCACAGGTAAATTTGAAATACAAGGGAAGACAAAACAATTATTTAAATATTAATGTACATCAAGCAGGTAAAATATTTTCTGACTTCATGTGTTTATTTACTAATGTAGTAATTCATTTGGGAATCCGTCATAGGCTAAATTTAAATGTAGTATTTAGAAACACTTTACAAAAAATGAATCTGCTTTTTAGGTAACCACTCTTGTCAGAGGATAGTTTTTTGTTTTTGTTTTCAAATTTGAGATCTCCTTCCCTCCCTCCCCCACTGCCACTGGATCCATCTACAGAATGAAAATATAGAAAGCCATAGCTCTAGATCCTTGGGCTCTAATCTTGGAAATCCTTGGAAATCTTTTGATAAAACTTCAGATATGCTTCAGATTAGTCACAGTATTTAAATTGTATTTAAAAAGTATTTAAATTGAAAAATTTCTCTCCTTATACAGTCAGCAAATTACATAGATATGAACTTTGGTGATGTATTGGTAAATCTGACCTTGTTACCTGTCATCCACAATGCACAGTTTTGAGTCTTTCTATTTAGGCAAATAGGAAGTGGATGTTTTAAAATAGTCAAACACTTAATTGTCATTGTTATCACTTAAAACATTAGGGGGCATAACTATGGAGTAGATGGATTATTTTTTTGAAGGCTGAAGAAATCGTACCTGAATTAAACATCTTTCATAATATGAGCTATAATTCTAAAAAATAAATAGTTTTGTGATTTTTACAAATGAAATAGATTTAAAGATTATTTCATTCAATACTGAGGGAATGGAAATCCACAAAAGCAAAAATATCATAAAAGATCATATGTTCAGTTAGGAGGGAATCTGTTCAACTTTGAATCTCTCACTGCATGCCTAGGGTACTCTACATCCCATGCATTGCTGTTTTGTTTAAGTGCTTGCTTTAAAAAAGCCTATCAGAATTTTTACATAAAACATCTTTTAGAACTGTCTGTAGATTTATTTAGTAGTCACACAAGAAAACAAGTCTCATTACTTTCAAGTCATGCCTCATACACTTAAATTGTTGGTAGAAAATATATATAAAGAGAGATTTATATTAGCCAAATGTTCACCCCCCCCCCAACCTTTTTCTTTCTCTCTCTCATCTATCTAGCTCTATCTCTCTGCACTGTTGGCACAAATTACAAGCATCTACCATGCATAGTTATTTTACATTCCCTCAGATTTCTTGCTCATTAAACTTAAAGGGTATGTAGGATGGTAATTGCCACTTAATGCACTCTGTTTTGGAAGAAAGAGACTAGCATATATTTATTTTCCAAATACAGCAGTGGCTAAAATTGAACTGATTTCACAAAAGATATTTTTCCTTATTTTAATGCAAATAACAGTAACAAATTTTGATATAGCTCAAAAACTCTTAAAGAGAAAATATATTGTACAGTGATATTTTCCATTTTCTACCTGTTGTTTAAAGGAAACTATTCCTATTTCTTACAATGTTAGGCCTCAGATAATAGTATATAACTTTAAAATATCAAGTTTTTTTAAAATGAAGACATACTATCTTTTGTTTACAAATAAAATATAAAAACCCAATTACTTCTAATGATATAATGTACAGTTTTATTCAACAAGTTTATTTTTCAAATACAATCTACAAATCTAGGTAGGAGTTTGTAATCGTGAAGAAAAAAAGGCAAAAATCCATCCCATGTATTATTGCCACTGGGCATTTGGTTGGATATGGCTGAATCATTCAATTAGGACAGAGTTTGAAAGGAGGAGCTTGGTCAAGCTGCTGTGTAAAGCAGGCAGTGAAATTGTTGATATAAATTATTGAAATTGTTGATCTGTAAATACTTACAGATCATCATCAGGAGGAATGAGAATGAGTGTGGCTCTCTTACTACACAGTGATCAGGTATAATAGCTGTCTTGAGGGTGATACAGGCATCTAATTAACCTCCCTACAACTGCCCTGTCACCCAGGGTTAATGGGTGATGTTTCCCTTGGATGGATACCTTACAGAGGTATACTTAGAACTGTGGTAGACTGCCAGAAGTGTTTTCTCATTTGGAGAGATTTTAGTGGATGTGATTCACACACTTACCTGCCTATTGATGTGGACTACCATGCACTCCACTGGTACCTACATACTGGCTAATCCTGCCCAGTCGATCCAGGTGTCAAATCCATAAGACATTAGCAAGGTTTCCTCTACTAGCAAACCAGGGACCATTGATCAGATGGCTACAAAAGAAAAATACATAAATAAATAACCTTTTTTCTGTTGCTTCACAATGTGACATCTTTATTTGAAAATTCTCAATGGAATATGGCAGAAATAATATACTCACAAAAAGAAAAGCCAATGGCACATTGTAATGTTTTTTGTTACCATTTCCATTCATTTAATAGATAGGAGTAAAAGGACTGGGGCTGTGAGAGAGGAGAACCCACATGCCTGATATACAAGCTAGTCAGGATTTGGATAACAATTATTATTATTCAAGAAGGAAAAGGAAAAACCAGCACAACGTTGATACTGAAGGGCAAGTAAGAGGAAAAACTGAATAGATTAAAAGGACACACAGAAGAACCAAATGCAACACCACTGTAGGTCCTTCAAAGAACTCTCCATCATATTCATGATGAAGAAGTCCTATTAATGCTATCAGAAAGAAACTCAGTAAAGAAGTCATTGCATGGAAATGAAATTCCAGAGTAGTATAAAGTGACCAGACATGAGAACAATTTCTTATGCACAATTCTGGTGCTCAAGATAAGGAAAGAATTCTTATTCACACAACTTTGACAATGTCTAGTACATATTACAGGAATGAAAAGGTCAGTGTTTCATTCCAATTCCAAAGAAAGGCAATGCCAAAGAAAGTTCAAACTACCACACAAATGCACTCATCTCACACACTAGCAGAGTAAGGCTCAAAATTCTGCAAGCTACTTCAACAGTACATGATAACATTCAGATGTTTAAGCTGCATTTAGAAAAGGCAGAGGAACCAGAGATCAAATTGCCAACATCTGTTGGATCATAGAAAAAGCAAGAGAATTCCAGAAAAACATCTACTTCTGCTTCATTGATAATGCAAAGCCTTTGACTGTGTGCATTACAACAAACTGGAAAAGTCTTAAAGAAATGGGCATACCAGACCACCTTACCTGCCTCCTGCGAAACCTGTATGCAGGTCAAGAAGCAACAGTTAGAACTGGACCTGGAACAATGGACTGGTTCCAAACTGGGAAAGCAGTACATCAAGGCTGTATATTGTCACCCTGCTTATTTAACTTATATGCAGAGTACATCATGTGAAATGCTGGGCTGAATGAAGCACAAGCTGGAATCAAGATTGCCGGTAAAAATATCAATAACCTCAGATATACAGATGACAGCACCCTTATGGCAGAAAGCGAAGAACTAAAGAACCTCTTGATGAAAGTGAAAGAAGAGAGTGAAAAAGTTGGCTTACAACTCAACATTCAAAAATCTTAAGATTATGGCATCCGGTCCCATCACTTCATGATGAATAGATGGGGAAACACTGGAAATAGTGAGAGACTTTATTCTTGGGTTCCAAAATCACTGCAGATGGTGACTGCAGCCATGAAATTAAAAGATGCTTGCCCCTTGGAAGAAAAGCTATGACAAACCTAGACAGCGTATTAAAAACCAGAGATGTTACTTTGCCAACAAAGGTCCATATAGTCAAAGCTATAGTTTTACCAGTAGTCGTGGATGGATGTAAGAGTTGTACCATAAAGAAGGCTGAGCACTGGAGAATTGATGCTTTTGAACTGTGGTGTTGGAGAATATTCTTGAGAGTCCTTTGGACAGCCAGGAGATCAAATCAGTCAATCACAAAGGAACTCAGTCTTGAATATTCATTGGAAAGACTGATGCTGAAGCTGAAACTCTAATACTTTGGCCACCTGATGTGGAAAGCTGACTTATTACAAAAGACCCTGATTCTGGGAATGATTGAAGGCAGGAGGAGAAGGGGATGACAGAGGATGAGATAGTTGGATGGCATCACTGAGTCAATGGACATGAGTTTGAGCAGGCTCCAGGAGATGGTGAAGTACAGGGAAGCCTGGTGTGCTACAGTCCATGGGGTCACAAAGAGTCAGACACGACTGATAGACTGAACAACAACCCTATTATTCAGTGATAGCACCTTCAAGATGGCACCAGTACAGTTATTTTCTGTGCATAGTGTCACGTTAGGTTATATTGTGTCATTGATTTATGCACTAACAATGAAAAAGCATGAGGAAACTTGCATATATATGTATGTATATTTGAAAATACTTGCATTTACATGGAAAAGAAATCTTTATATTAACCTTTCATTGTGTATGATAGATTTTGAGTTTGCAAATATGAATTCAATTCAATTACTCCTACCAAATTCACAAGTAAAAGGATGCTTATTTCACATTTCTTAGTCATTGTGGTGAATAACATATTCTTTGGGTCTAATACGTGAGTGTAAAACAATTAGAGTGACACCAGTAAGAGGCCAACCATGTTGTTTGGACTTCCATTTATACCTTTGGAAGATATACATGAAAGTTTGAGTAAAATGTGGAGAATACAGAAACTATTTTGATAACCTGATGGATTACATCCATGGAAGTCATGGAGAAGGTAGAGGAAGAAGAGAAGCTCCAAGATTTCTGCCAGAAACTTGGAATGTTTATATATGAGTAGTGAATAACAAGCACAGGACAAACAATGCTGTGAAAAACTGGCATCAGTTCAGTTCAGTTCAGTCACTCAGTCGTGTCTGACTCTTTGCGACCCCATGAATTGCAGCACGCCAGGCCTCCCTGTCCATCACCAACTCCCGGAGTTCACTCAGACTCATGTCCATTGAGTCGGTGATGCCATCCAGCCATCTCATCCTCTGTTGTCCCCTTCTCCCCCTGCCCCCAATCCCTCCCAGCATCAGAGTCTTTTCCAATGAGTCAACTCTTCACGTGAGGTGGCCAGAGTACTGGAGTTTCAGCTTTAGTATCAGTCCTTCCAAAGAAATCCCAGGGCTGATCTCCTTCAGAATGGACTGGTTGGATCTCCTTGCAGTCCAAGGGACTCTCAAGAGTCTTCTTCAACATCACAGTTCAAAAGCATCAATTCTTTGGCGCTCAGCCTTCTTCACAGTCCAACTCTCACATCCATACATGACCGCAGGAAAAACCATAGCCTTGACTAGATGGACCTTTGTTGGCAAAGTAATGTCTCTGCTTTTGAATATGCTATCTAGGTTGGTCCTAACTTTCCTTCCAAGGAGTAAGTGTCTTTTAATTTAATGGCTGCAGTCGCCATCTGCAGTGATTTTGGAGCCCAAAAAAATAAAAACTGGCATAGCAGATTTAAAAAACTAATGGCATTATCCTTAAATTTGGAGATTTATTGGAGTATTAAAAGATGAAGAGCAAATTAACAAGTTATCACCCAGGTTCTTGGTGGTCACACTCAAATACAGCCACCAACTTCATGATGATACCAATAAAGTAAAATTCCTATAACCAGATACAACAGATACAATGAATATAAAGCCAATAATCAAGTTGTTATAATCTTTAGATCAGTTGCTCATCAACTTAAGACTAACCTGCTGAACTTCATGACGAGAAACAAAAATAAATGTGAAACCCAAAATTCATAAGGAATGACAATAAAAATAATGTAAATAAAACTTTAATGAAGTTAAATATTTGTATTATTTAATGAATCATGGATCAAATATCTCAATGGCCATTTTGGACAGAACCAAATATGCTGCAAGTTTTCAAATAAATTATCTAAATCTATACTTGCTGTAGTTTAAGTACTATTATTATCATTCCCAATAAGTAAAGTAAGGTCCATAAAATTTCAATAGCTTTCTAATAAGCTGCTAAGTACAGGTAATAATTTACATAAGCAAAATTACAAACTAGTATTTGGTGTTTGACCTTCCAGCATAAGTATTGTGACACTGGAGTCCCAGAGTTTCAAGGCTACATGGTTATGTGACTGAGTAACAGGTTTTGAGATTTCAAGTTTCTTTTTATCTTACTTATACCAGATGCTAGTCAGACTCTGTATTTGAAACTTTCTTATTAACTCTTGATTCTCAATCACTCAATCATACTTCTTGCTGCCCTTTCATTTAACTTGAAACCCAAGTTACGTCAGGTAGGGAGGAACCTGAAACAACAACTCCCTATGGCCAATAACAAAAGATGATTAGGAGCATATGTGGGACTCCAGACAGAAAGATTTCATTGATTAATTATGAAGATTACCTGTGGAAACACTTATCTTAAGGACAAATGGAAACTTGTCTTCTCATTCCAAAGTAGCTTCTGTTGTTTAGTACCATGCAGAAATTTTTGGTACAGATATTTCAGAGACGTTTTAGGGTACCAGTTTTTATTCCATTTATTTTATCTTAGAATCACATTAAATTCAGGAGATAGATTTTCACCTATATTGTTTCAACCTATAGTCCTAACACTATTTTAATTGAAGTATCAGTATTACAATGGCCCTATTATCCTAGTTCAGAGAAGGCAATGGCACCCCACTCCAGTACTCTTGCCTGGAAAATCCCGTGGACGGAGGAGCCTGGTAGGCTGCAGTCCATGGGGTCGCTAAGAGTCGGACACGACTGAGCGACTTCACTTTCACTTTTCACTTTCATGCATTGGAGAAGGAAATGGCAACCCACTCCAGTGTTCTTGCCTGGAGAATCCCAGGGACGGGGGAGCCTGGTGGGCTGCTGTCTATGGGGTCGCACAGAGTCGGACACGACTGAAGTGACTTAGCAGCAGCAGCAGCGTTATCCTAGTTATTAACTAACTAGAGCAATCACACACACTGTTCTCTAAAAATTTATATTATTTAACATATATAATATATCATATTGATAACAGTTAATTATATTTTCATCCAGTTATCTTTGGGGCTTCCCAGGTGGCTCAGTGGGTGAAGAATCTGCCTGCAATGCAGGTGACACAGGAGATGCGGATTTGATCTCTGGGTTGGGAAGATCCCCTGGAGTAGGAAATGGCACAATCTACTCCAGTATTCTTGCCTGAAGAATCCCCATGGATAGAGGAGCCTGGTGGGTCACAGTCCATAGGGTCAAAGAGTCAGACATAACTGAAGCAGCTGAGCACCCAGTTATCTTTTCAATCTCCTGACATAAAAATTTGCTATGATTTGCGTGAATTTTGTTCCCTCTGGATTTTACTGCCAAGTTCCCTTGACAATTTGTATTTCTTATTTTTTTAATTTTATTTTTAAACTTTACAATACTGTATTGGTTTTGCCAAATATCGTAATGAATCCACCACAGGTATAGATGTGTTCCCCATCCTGAACCCTCCTCCCTCCTCCCTCCCCATACCATCCCTCTGGGTTATATAACCATACTGTTTGGTCACTTTAGAATCTTCATTACTAAAACCTCTATCATGTTTCTTTTCACCAGCTATTCTCATTGCATCCCCAAAGCCAATCCTCATTCCTTTGATATTACCTATGAGCCTGTGGCAGAGACTGGCTAACTATTGACCAAAATAGGCTTTCCATTTAGACTGCATTTCTGCTAGTTTGCATTTCTCAGCATCTTGTGCAGTTAGGTCTAGCTAAAGGAATGTGAGCAGAAGTAGTGTATGCCACTTCTAGTAGTGTATGCCACATTTGATGTATAAAATCCTCCTTTTAGTCTTTCCTTCTTTCCCTTTCTTTCCACCCAAAGACCCTAAGAACTTAAGAGAAACACATGAAATAATGAACTTACATCCATGAATGACTATGAAAGCATAACTCTCATCCTCTCATAATGCATATTGCCACAGTCCTAGTACTTATTAAGCATGCTACAAATGTTATTTATTTTTCTTGTTAAACCAGGCTCTATCTTTAAAGCATTCCCATTTTTCTTTCTCATGGCTACTGAAAAAGACATAATTCATAGACAAGTAATGTTTAATTGTTTTGGTTTTCATTAATTTTCGTTTTGGTTCTCTACCACCATTTTATTATATTATCTTGGGGAAGATTTTTTTTTGTTGATATCTTATGTTACCTATGATCTTCATGAAGGTGGATGTCCAAATCTCTCCCAAGATTTGGAAAGTTTTCAGCTATTATTTCTTTAAAGAAACTTCCCCTTTCTCATTCTCTTCTGCTTCCGGAACTCCAGGAATGCATAGATTGTTTTTCTTGATGATATCTCATAGTCTATGCGGGCTTTCTTTGTTCTTTCTTCCTTCCTTCCATCCTTCCTTCTTTCTTTTCTTCTCTGACTGGATAATTTCAAAGAACCTGTCTTTTACCTAACAGATAGATCACTTCTTTTTCTTGATTCAGTCTGATGTCGATGCACTCGGTTGCATTTTTTTCAATTTTTCACTGTATTCTTGTTTCTTTTTTAAGATTTCTACCTCTTTATTAAACTCCTCAGTTTATTCACACATTGTTTTCCTGATTTCATTGAATCATCTTTGTATTTTCTAATAGTTCATTGAGTTTCCTTAAGATGATTATTTTGAATTCTTTACCAGGAAAACTGCAGATCTCCATTTCTTTTTTTGGTTGCTGGGAAATCATTGGTCCCTTTGGTGGTACCATGTGGCCTTGAGTTTTCACGTTTCTTGAAGTCTTGTATTGCTGTATACACATTTGAAGAAGCACTCACCTCCCCCATTCCATACTGCCTAGCTTTGAGAGTAAAATACCTTCCATTGGCCCGGTTGAAATTCGGAGGCTCTTCCGAGACCTTTCCTATGGGTACCCTTGCTCCACAGTTCTTTCTCCATCTTGTGGCTGAATTATTAGGCTTGTATTCTTTCTCTCAATCCTGCAAAGCCAGGCCAAGTACTGACAACATCTCTTTTTCTTTCCCCAGGGTATTATTAAATACTCAAGTTTGTGTAATTTCTCTCAGTCCAACATATTTTGGCAGCTTTCTACTCATGCTGACTACTCATTTGTAAAACCTTGCACTTATTGCCCCTGGGTACATGCACAGGAATCCAACCATGGAGTGGGAGATGTGTGAGAGTGAGGCATACAGAGCTTTGAGTGTGTTGATGGGCCAGCTGGAAGAATATTCAGACATTGCATGTCCAGCGAGCGGCTTGTAGTCAAGACTTCCTCCTGATGGAGTCTGCAAACTGGTTAGCAAGACCTGTGTCACTCTGATGACCCTTGAGAGTCCTATCTGCTGTTCTCCCACCTGCTTTCTGCTTTCTATTCACACAGCACATCTCAGTATTCTGAATGGAGGGAGAAATAAATGACTCTCCGGTAACATCCCATATAACTGAGGAATCTGGGAGCTCATTCACATGCTTTCATTTCCCCCCACAGGGAAATCATGGGCTAAGTATGTCTCTCTGGCACTAAGCTGTGTCACCTTGGAGGAAGATGATGTGAGTAAAGTGAAACTTCCTCTTAATCTCTTCAGTGGTCTAATCTTGCTTTCTTTTTCTTTTCTTTTTTTATTGCTCCAATGGTGTTTTTAACTTCTCTGCTGGACTCCTAGACTTTCAAAAAGACTCTCTCATCCATGGAGATTGTCTAAATCAGTGTTCCTTAGGGAGGTGATGGTAGAAAACTCTTATTCTGCTATGATGATGACAAAGCTCTTAACATTTTCCCCTGGTATTCCTTATATAGAAGTTTCTATCTGCAAGATAACCTCTGTCCCTATTTCTCTATCCATATTATAAATATGAAAATATCATGTGAATGGAAATTTTTTATTTTTCACTGCTGTGTATTTTTATAAATCTGAGTTATTGATATATTTTATTTAATCACAAATATTGGCATACATTAACAAGTTTGACAATTCCAATTAACACGTATCTCTCACTTCTTTAACTCTAATGCATCTATTGTTTCTATTAATCAAATAGAACCTTATTAAGCAACATTATTTAATAGCTGCTGCTGCTGCTGCTAAGTCACTTCAGTTGTGTCCGACTCTGTGTGACCCCACAGATGGCAGCCCACCAGGCTCCCCCGTCCCTGGGATTCTCCAGGCAAGAACACCGAAGTGAGTTGCCATTTCCTTCTCCATTATTTAATAGCAGATATCTTCAAAATAACTGGGCTTCTCTGATAGCTCAGTTGGTAAAGAATCCACCTGCCATGCAGGAGACCCTGGTTTGATTCCTGGGTCAGGAAGATCCCCTGGAGAAGGGAAAAGCTGCCCACTACAGTATTCTGGCCTGGAGAATTCCATGTTCATGGGGTTGCAAAGAGTCGGACATGACTTAGTGACTTTCACTTCAAAATAATTGGGGTACACGAAATTAGATTATAAGCAGATGGAAGTGCTTATTTTTTGTTTAGTTTAAGTTAGGATAGCACTATTATATTTCCACAGCACTTCATATATTACTGAGTACATAGTAACAACTCAATCATTGTTGATTGATTACAAAACAGATTTAAGATCATCACTATGATGAAGGAAATGAGAGAGTTAATTGTGTGTATCTCCTTGAGAATGACTTTTATATTTAAGATAGCACACATGCGTTGCTAAGATATCATGGAGTCTTCAAACATAGAAGAGTAAATAGGAAAAGAAAATGGTAAAAATTGCTAGTAAATCTCCCTGACCTAAGGCTTTTGTTAGCTGTACATAGTAGTTTTTCTTGCCAATATTGAAGAATATTAGAGGCCCTTTGCTAGAAACTACACATAGGTAAATCAAGTTCTACCACCTATTGTGAATGTGAGTATTTTCTTAAGTTTCCTGAGCTTCAATATTCTCATTTATTAAAAAAGGAAATGCTACATGCAGCTACAATTGAATGAGATAAGGAACATGCCATTCGGGTTTAATGTAGAAATATTTTCAGATGGTTTTATGGTGCAAATGTTGCTTACTTTCTACCAAAGATATAGGGAATGATTATTTTTTTCATAAAATAATCATTAACTTTAAATATAGATTTCCAATAATGTTTCTTTAAGTGATTTTAAAAATCAGTATGCTTTACTTTTTTTTATTTTTGTAACCATTTGAGGAACATGGTTATATGTATTTTGAATTATTCATGTGTGGAATTTTAAATACTAATTTACACATTTTATGAAATAAAGTAATATCTGATTCAGCATAACATTTCTCTTTCAGTTATTTAGATGTAATCTTAATAAAACATACTTATAAAAAGAAATGTCTTTTAACTACAAAATAAATAGGCTTCTATGTTCATCTATGGAAAACATTTTGTAAATTAAATGTAACATTCTAAGTAAGAGATAATCCAGGAAAGATACTTAACCAACACCAACCTGCCCCCCTAATCTTTTGGGGAGCAAAAATGCCATCTCAGGTTCAATTTAGTCAGAGGGCATAGTAAATTTCCCTAAGATTCCATCCAGAAATCATCTTGCATCCAGTTCTACAAATGACTAGTTTCAGAGCCATAATATGAAAAGAGTTACAGACTCCAAATTTGGATAATAAGATAAATAATTATAAAAATATTAATGTGCCACAGAAAAATGATTTAGGTTATTGATTTGGTCTGGCTATACGTGTTTGAATCTCTCCTTCCCACAGAAAAGGAAATCACTTTGTAGTATTGATTCAAAATATACTTGAGTATATTCTGTATAGTATTTTCAATTCAATTTAATTTAACAAAGATACACTATGCTGGATTTGCATGTGTTTTTTTAAAAATGTAAAATGAATTCTTGTCCTCAAGAAGCTTATAATTATACAAAGTATAATACAAAGGAAGTAACTTAGGTATAATAGAAATAAAAACTCTGCAGTATCACTCTAGGACTTTAAAGGAGAAAACAAGACGGAGAGCAAGAGAGAGAGAGGGGAAAAAAATTACTAATAAGATTAAGAAGGGCTTCATGAAAAATGTTACAGAGAAAGAACTGTAAACCTAGTAAACTTTTTGATCTTAGATATCTTAAGTGTTTTCAAGTGTAGGATAGGCTAGTGTTATTCAAACCATTGAATCTTCTATGGGTTGGTGGCACACACTTGGGTGGGAGAGAAAGCAGATGGAGATAAACTACCAGTGTTCCAAAGAATAGCTGTGCAGGACAGAATCACAGCTTTTTCCTCCAACTTTTTAAGTTTCCTTAGAATTTGAAATATACATTTCAAGTAATCCACATCAGTTTCCAAATAACACTACAACTTTGGCAATAAGATTCCTAATTTCTTCTTCCCATCCCTTGTATCATTGATGTCATTCATTTCACTTATAAATAAGCATCCTTAAATATTGAATATGTATATTATATAAATTATATATAAAGTCATTGTTTCTTCTTCCCTTTAGAAGGATAATTTTTCAGGTTACAGAATTTTAGTTTGGTAAGAATTTTTTCCCTCAATACTTAATTTCACTCTATCCTCTTCTTGCATATGTGGTTTCTGAGAAGTTGAATATAATTATTATCTTTGTCCTTCTGTCTTCTCTCACAAATTTTATCATCTTTGGTTTATTGAAATTTAAATATGATATGCCTAGTTGTAGGGGTTTGCCTCTCTTTTTTTGTGCTTATCCAATTTTGTATTGTCTGAGCCTCCTAGATCTGTGATTTGGTGTCTTAACATTACTTTGGGTAAATTCTCAATCATTATTGCTTCAAACATTTCTTCTGTTCCTTCCTTTATTTCTTCTTCTCGTATTTCCATTACTCACATGTTATACCTGTGTAGTTATCCCACAGTTCTTTATTTTGTTCTTTTTTCCTTTGCTTTTAGATTTTGGAAATTTCTAATATCAATTCCTTAATTCAAAGATTGTTTCCTCAGCTGTGTTCAGTCTATTAGTAAGTCCATCAAAGGAATTCTCTATTTCTGTTAGTATTTTTGAACACTAGTATTTATTTTAATTCTTAGGCTATCTTCTCTCTGCTTATATTATCCATCTGTTCTTGCTTGTTTTATACTTTTTCTGTGAAAGCCTTTGGAATGTTATTCATAGTTGAAAAGAATTCTCGGTCTGATAATTCAGCATTCCTGCCATATGTGACCCTGGTTCTGATGCTTGGTCAAGCTCTTCAGACTGTGTTTTTGCCTTTTAGTGTGCTATATAATTTTTTTGTTGAAAGGTGGACATGCTGTCCTGGGTAAAAGGAATTGTAGTAAATTGGTCTTTAGTAATGCAGTGATAAGGTTTGGGGGAGGAAAATCATTTTATAATCATTTATAATGATTAGGTCTTAGTATTTTGGTGAGCTGTGTTCCTGGACTATGTATTTGACCAGTGCTTCCAGCCTCCTCCTTTAGCTGGGGCAAGATGGCTAAAGGGAGCTAAAGTTGGGCAACTCAGGTTGATTTGTTGTTGTTGTTGTTTAGTTGCTAAGTCATGTCCGACTCTTTGCAACCCCATGGACTGCAGCCAGCCAGGCTCCACTGTCCACGGGATTACAAGGGCAAGAATACTGGAGTGGGTTGTCATTTCCGTCTCCAAATGATCTTCTCGACCCAAGGATTGAGCCCACATTTCCTGCATTGGCAGGTGGATTCTTTTCCACTGAGGCACCAGGGAAGTCCTTCAGGTTGGTTCAGTTCAGTTCAGTTCAGCTGCTCAGTCATGTCCGACTCTTTGCAACCCCATGAATCACAGCACACCAGGCCTCCCTGTCCATGACCAACTCCCAGAGTTCACTCAAACTCATGTCCATTGAGTCGGTGATGCCATCCAGTAACCTCATCCTCTGTCATCCCCTTCTCCTCCTGCCCCCAGTCCCTCCCAGCATCAGGGTCTTTTCCAATGAGTCAACTCTTCGCATGAAGTGGCCAAAGTATTGGAGCTTCAGCTTTAGCATCAGTCCTTCCAATGAACACCTAGGACTGATCTCCTTTAGGATGGACTGGTTGGATCTCCTTACAGTCCAAGGGACTCTCAAGAGTCTTCTTCAACACCACAATTCAAAAGCATCAGTTCTTTGGTGCTCAGCTTTCTTCACAGTCCAACTCTCACATCCACCCATGACCACTGGAAAAACCATTGCCTTGTCTAGACAGACCTTTGTTGGTAAAGTAATGTCTCTGCTTTTGAATATGCTATCTAGGTTGGTCATAACTTTCCTTCCAAGGAGTAAGTGTCTTTTAATTTCATGGCTGCAATCACCATCTGCAGTGATTTTGGACCCCCCAAAAATACAGTCTGACACTGTTTCCACTGTTTCCCCATCTATTTCCCATGAAGCGATGGGACCAGATGCTGTAATCTTAGTTTTTTTAATGTTGAGCTTTAGGCCAACATTTTCACTCTCCACTTTCACTTTCATCAAGAGGCTCTTTAGTTCCTCTTCACTTTCTGCCATAAGGGTGGTGTCATCTGCATATCTGAGGTGATTGATATTTCTCCCGGCAATCTTGATTCCAGCTTGTGCTTCTTCCAGTCCAGCGTTTCTCATGAAGTACTGTGCATAGAAGTTAAATAAGCAGGGTGACAATATATAGCCTTGACGTACTCCATTTCCTATTTGGAACCAGTCTGTTGTTCCATGTCCAGTTCTAATTGTTGCTTCCTGACCTGCATATAGGTTTCTCAAGAGGCAGGTCAGGTGGTCTGGTATTCCCATCTCTTTCAGAATTTTCCACAGTTGATTGTGATCCACACAGTCAAAGGCTTTAGCATAGTCAATAAAGCAGAAATAGATGTTTTTCTGGAACTTTCTTCCTTTTGCAATGATCCAGTGGATGTTGGCAATTTGGTCTCTGGATCCTCTGCCTTTTCTAAATCCAGCTTGAACATCTGGAAGTTCATGGTTCATGTACTGCTGAAGCCTGGCTTGGAGAATTTTGAGCATTACTTTACTAGCATGTGAGATGAGTGCAATTGTGCAGTAGTTTGAGAATTCTTTGGCATTGCCTTTCTTTGGGATTGGAATGAAAACTGACCTTTTCCAGTCCTGTGGCCACTGCTGAGTTTTCCAAATTTGCTGGCATATTGAGGGCAGCACTTTCACAGCATCATCTTTCAGGATTTGGAATAGCTCAACTGGAATTCCATCACCTACACTAGCTTTGTTCATAGTGATGCTTCCTCAGGCCCACTTGACTTCACATTCCAGGATATCTGGCTCTAGGTGAGTGATCACACCATCATGATTATCTGGGTCATGAAGCTCTTTTTTGTACAATTTTTGTGTGTATTCTTGCCATCTTTTCTTAATCTTCTGCTTTTGTTAGGTCCATACCATTTCTGTCCTTTATCAAGCCCATCTTTGCATGAAATGTTCCCTTGGTATCTCTAATTTTCTTGAAGAGATCTCTAGTCTTTCCCATTCTGTTGTTTCCTCTATTTCTTTGCATTGATCGCTGAGGAAGTATTTCTTATCTCTCCTTACTATTCTTTGGAACTCTGCATTCAGATGCTTATATCTTTCCTTTTCTCCTTTGCTTTTCACTTCTCTTCTTTCCACAGCTATTTGTAAGGACTCCCTAGATAACCATTTTGCTTTTTTGCATTTCTTTTCCATGGGGATGGTCTTGATCCCTGTCTCCTGTACAATGTCACGAATCTCCGTCCATAGTTCATCAGGCACTCTGTATATCAGATCTAGTCCCTTAAATCTATTTCTCACTTCCAGTGTATAATGCTAAGGGATTTTATTTAGGTCATACCTGAATGCTCTAGTGGTTTTCCCTACTTTCTTCAATTTAAGTCTGTATTTGGCAATAAGGAGCTCATGGTCTGAGCCACAGTCAGCTCCTGGTCTTGTTTTTGCTGACTGTATAGAGCTTCTCCACCTTTGGCTGCAAAGAATAAAATTAATCTGATTTTGGTGTTGACCATCTGGTGATGTCCATGTGTAGAGTCTTTTCTTGTGTTGTTGGAAGAGGGTGTTTGCTATGACCAGTGCATTTTCTTGGCAAAACTCTATTAGCCTTTGCCCTGCTTCATTCCATATTCCAAGGCCAAGTTTGCCTGTTACTCCAGGTGTTTCTTGACTTCCTACTTTTGCATTCCAGTCCCCTATAATGAAAAGGACATCTTTTTTGGGTGTTAGTTCTAAAAGGTCTTGTAGGTCTTCATATAACCATTCAACTTCAGCTTCTTCAGCATTACTGGTTGGGACATAGGCTTGGGTTACTGTGATATTGAATGGTGTGCCTTGGAAATGAACAGAGATCATTCTGTCGTTTTTGAGATTGCATCCAAGTACTGTATTTCAAACTCTTTTGTTGACTATAATGGCTACTCCATTTCTTCTAAGGGATTCCTGCCCATAGTAGTAGATATAATGGTCATCTGAGTTAAATTCACCCATTCCAGTCCATTTTAGTTCGCTGATTCCTAGAATGTCGACGTTCACTCTTGCCATCTCCTGTTTGACCACTTCCAATTTGCCTTGATTCATGGACCTAACATTCCAGATTCCTATGCAATATTGCTCTTTACAGCATTGAACCTTTCTCTATCACCAGTCCCATACAACTGGATGTTGTTTTTGCTTTGGTTCCATCCCTTCATTCTTTCTGGAGTTTTTTCTCCACTGATCTCCAGTAGCATATTGGGCACCTACCGACCTAGGGAGTTCATCTTTCAGTGTCCTATCTTTTTGCCTTTTCATACTGTTCATGGGGTTCTCAAGTCAAGAATTGAAGTGGTTTGCCATTCCCTTCTCCAGTGGACCACATTCTGTCAGACCTCTCCACCATGACCCTCCTGTCTTGGGTGGCCCCACATGGCATGGCTTAGTTTCATCGAGTTAGACAAGGCTCTGGTTTGTGTGATCAGATTGGCTAGTTTTCTGTTATTATGGTTTCGGTGTGTCTGCCCTCACAACACCTACCGTCTTACTTGGGTTTCTCTTACCCTGGACATGGGCTATCTCTTCACGTCTGCTCCAGCAAAGCACAGCCGCTGCTCCTTACCTTGGAAGAGGGGTATCTCCTCACGGCTGCCCCTCCTCACCTTGAATGTGGAGTAGCTCCTCTCGGCCCTCCTGCACCCGCACAGCCACTGCTCCTTGGACGTGGGGTAGCTCCTCTCGGCCACTGCCCCCAGCCTCAGGTTGGTTAGACTCTGATAAAACTTTAAACCGATTAGACTTTGGCTAAATAGTTTATCCTGAGGATAGACTTTGTTAAGAACAGAATGATATGGCAGACTTCAAAATGGTTCCTTTTCCCCTCCCCTGCCAGAAGCAAGAGGAAAATTTCCTCCAATATTTGCTATGAGGTGGTCCCTCTATGACTAGGTTCCCCCGGAGTTTTTATCTCACAGACTTGTGCAAACTGAGCCTCCAGTACTTTATTCCTTATAGTTCAGGTTTTCCTATCCTAGCACTGGTTCCTGTGGGGATTTTTGCTCCTCAGTTTTTGTTCTGATGTGTTCTAATTCTCTGTATCTGCCTGTGTTTCTTTCCAATTTGAGGGTCAGCAATTTGCTTGTGATGTTGCTCTTCTGATTGACCTAAGAAGAGCTTTTGAGGTTTCAGTTTGTTAAGCTTTTTACTTGTTGGGATGGAATGGTGACTTCTAAGTTCTGTATGGGCTGAATTGGAAACCATAAGTCACCATATGTTTGTTATTTACGGCTTCCTATTTTGTACTGAAATTCCCATTTTCAAATTTGTGTCTAGCAACCTCAGAATTTGAGTCTCTTATGCATCTACTTCTATTATCTAGTTTTCTACTCATATTGGTCACCTGGTCTTATCTGCTAAGTGTGTTAATTATTTTATTATATGCCAGAAATGGTATATGAAATGTTTTAAAGATATTTTGAGATTCAGAATTACAGATCTTCCTCAACTTATGGTGGGTTATGTCCTGATAAACCCATCGTAGTTGAAAATATCCTACATTGAAAATAAATGCATTTAATACCCTAACCTACCAAATATGATAGTTACCCTACTTTAAACGTTTTCAGAACACCTATATTAACCTACAATCGAGCAAAATGATCTAACACAAAGCCTGTTTTATAACAGTGTTGAATATTTCATGTAATTTGTTTAATATTACACAAAAAATGAAAAGCAAGCTGGTTGCACAGATACAGTATGGTTGTGTGTTTATTGTTTACCCAGCATCACAAGACAGTGTTCTTCCACATATCACTACTAGCCCAGAAAACAAGTCAAATTTTCAAGCATGCTTTGTACTGAATGCATATCACCTTCAAATCACAATAAAGTCAAAAAATCATAAGTGAAACCATTGTTCAGTTGGTGACTGCCTGTATAGTATTTCCTAAGAGAGGATTTGCTTTTGCTTCTTGCTTTCATTAGAATATAGTCATAGTGAAAGTGAAAGTGTTAGTCACTCAGTCGTGTCTGACTCTATGACTCCATGGACTGTAGCCCCCTAGGCTCCTCTGTCCATGGAATTCTCCAGGCAAAAGTACTGGAGTGGGTTGCCATTTCCTTCTCCAGGAAATTTTCCCAACCCAGGGATTGAACCTGGGTCTCCCACATTGCAGGCAGACTCTTTACTGACTGAGCCACCAAGGAAGACTGAATATAGACATAGAAACTCTATAAATTCAGTGATTCATTTCATTAAAAGTTGAATTTAATCTTTTGTGTGAACTTTTATATATCCAGTTCCTGCTTTTTCTTAAAGATGAGCCTTGAAAAGTTTAAAATGAAAGCCAGGTTGTTTGAGAGAAACTTTTCTCCTTACTGGGCTGTGAATTCTAGTTGTCTCCCTTAGACACCTGAGACCAGTAAAAGCTCTGATGGGTTTTAAACCTCTCGGAAGCCATATACATTGGCTTAATGGTTAATACATTGAAGGGAAAACTGAATTGAAATGTCCTTCTTAAATTTTTTCCCCTTTGTTTCTGGATCTTGCCTCTTCAGATTCTGGCTGTCTTGGTAGCCCACTCATGCCTTAGAAATATTTTAAACAATATTTTCCACAGCTTTTCTAGTTGATTTTTGCAGAATGGTTTGAGTCAAGCTGATCTGTTACTTACTGCTGGAAGTTCTCCTATATATATTTTGAAATGCTAATTGCTACATGTTGTTTCATGACTGAATCCTTTCACCATATTTGCAGTCTTCCTTGGTTGTAGGAATTATTTATTTTTCCTGAGATTCAAGTTGGGAAGGAATATATTCATGGTGTACTTTTGTTGAGTATTTTACTCCCTTGTCTTCTAATTTCCTCTTGCTCCTGTTAGCAATATCAAAGGGCCTATCAGTTCAAACAGCTATGTTTTTTTCTACCTTCTAAAGATATAATGCCAATACATAAAAAGGTTAAATTAATGTAATATTTTGAAATGGTAATAGATTTTTATTGATTTAAATTTGGCTTCATGGCTACAGTTTTTTCTTTTTTAATGTATCACCTTGACTAGGCTACATTCTCTGTTTATTCAGACATTAATTTGGATGATGTTGTGATGCTATATTGCTAATGTAAAGTTCCTAATCAGTTCAGATCAGATCAGATCAGATCAGTTGCTTCAGTCATGTCCGACTCTTTGAGACCCCATGAATCGCAGCACGCCAGGCCTCCCTGTCCATCACAAACTCCCGGAGTTCACCCAGACTCATGTCCATCGAGTCAGTGATGCCATCCAGCCATCTCATCCTCTGTTGTCCCCTTCTCCTCCTGCCCCCAATCCCTCCCAGCATCAGAGTCTTTTCCAATGAGTCAACTCTTTGCATGAGGTTGCCAAAGTACTGGAGTTTCAGCTTTAGCATCAGTCCTTCCAATGAACACCCAGGACTGATTTCCTTTAGAGTGGACTGATTGGATCTCCTTGCAGTCCAAGGGACTCTCAAGAGTCTTCTCCAGCACCACAGTTCAAAAGCCTCAATTCTTCGGCACTCAGCCTTCTTCACAGTCCAACTCTCACATCCATACGTGACCACAGGAAAAACCATAGCCTTGACTAGACGAACCTTTGTTGGCAAAGTAATGCCTCTGCTTTTGCATATGCTATCTAGGTTGGTCATAACTTTCCTTCCAAGGAGTAAGTGTCTTTTAATTTCATGGCTGCAGTCCTAATTAGTTAACTTTAAGTAAAGGAGGTTGCTCTGGATAATCTAGGTGTGTCTGTTTTAATCACCTGGAAGGCCTTAAAAATAGTGCTGAAGCTTGAAAGATTGAGGTGGGTGGGGGAATGGATTCTGCCTGTGGACAACAATTTAGGTCCATGCCCATGAGATCCATTCTGCCCTTACTGACAACCTGCCAATGGATTTTAGGTTTCCTTAGCCAGTCCCACAATCATGTAAGGCAATTTAATTTAATAAGTCTGAGGATTTATTCAGAAAGAATTTGAAGCTTTTGTGTCTATATCTGTATCTATATCTTTGAACTGTATCTAATTGGTTTCCCAGGTGGCACAGTGGAAAAGAATCTATTTGCCAGTGCAAGAGACACAGGAGACAGAGTTCGATCCCTGGATTGGGAAGATCCCCTGGAGGAGGAAATGGCAACCCACTCCAGTATTCTTGTCTGGGAAATTCCATGGACAGAGGAACCTGGTGGGCCACAGTCCATGGGGTCCCAAAGAGTCGGAAATGACTGAGTGAGCACAGCACAATCTGTATCTATATCTATACATTCTTCATTGATTCTGCTTCTCTCATTGAATCCCAACTGATAAAATGTCATATGAACATATGAACATATGAACATATGCTTCAGGAAAAAACAATCAGGTCATATAGTGTAAATGAGCACAAGAGCATGCCATAAATATGAAATGGAATCTGTGGTATTGTATTTAAATGGGTTTCTTTGTCCTATACCTGGCAGAAATGACTATAGGATACATAATTAAGTCAGACTTCTTTAAATTAATTAACCTTGGGAATAGAAATGGAAATAGAAACAAAATTAATGAATATGCTAATTTCACCCCATGAAATGTCGGGGGATAGGTGATCTGTATCCATGGTTTAAAAATGCATACCAGATTAAACTGATGATTCCCATAAATATTTTTTTATTTCTAAAGAACAAAACATAAAAATGCTTTTCAAGGTTAAATGTAAAGAATAGGTGACAAACATCAATTTATTATCTTTGAGATTAATTAAATATGAAGTATTATGAGAAAATATTGACTAAATACCAGAAGGCTGTATTGATGCTATAAAAGAGTAGGCAGCTAATAATGATTCTTAATAATGCCCAGTGAGAATAGAATCCCACTACTTACTATTAGTGCATACTGTTTTTTTCTTTTTTTGCAAATAAACTAGCATTACCATAATAAGCATGTAAAACACCATAAATAACTAAGTCTGTATGCAAGAATAAATTACTTCTGCTCTAAGAAACTGTAACCAGAGGGGGACAAATATTCTTCTGGATTTGGGCAGGCAAAGCTCTGTAGCAAAATGAAACATTAATTCCTTGGAAAGAATCTGAAGTTTTAATTTTGGAGTGATTCCCTTCAGAAGATTTTATAAATCTGGTTTCAAGTGAATTATTTCAAAATAAATCAAACAGCAGTTATCTAAGACCTTTTTTTGAACTCAGTTAAAATGAAATCCTGTGTTCCTTAGTTGCTCACATTGAAAATTTTTGAAAAATCTGGTTACTACTAAAGCTTTGGTTAACATAAAATTACTCTTTAAGCATGTGCAAAAGGCATCATTATTCATTGACCAAAATATATAAATAGCACATTATAATCATGTTTAAATAGTCATTTTAGCACACATGTTTGGAGTAATCTTAGGTCCCATATTTTGTTAAGACATCATTCCAACTAAAATTTTCTTTTGACCTTCAAGTGTTTTATACTAAGCTTTACCTTCTGTAATGTCATTATTCATGGCTGTTATGCAGAGTCTCATAATATTTAAATCTATGGAGACTGATTAGACATCC
This sequence comes from Bos taurus, assembly GCF_002263795.3. Classification (NCBI taxonomy): domain Eukaryota; kingdom Metazoa; phylum Chordata; class Mammalia; order Artiodactyla; family Bovidae; genus Bos; species Bos taurus. Next base: position 10,420,782 of record NC_037357.1, read on the forward strand.
TAACAATTTTACAAAACCAAAAAACTAAAAGAGCCATGTGAAAGTTAAAAAAAAAAGTAACAATGTGACAAACAACAGTACACAGTAATTTTTTTCCCTGAAGTCAACTTTAATAGGACTTGAAGTATTATAACTTTGATGATTACTATTATCATCATTTACCTCATTCAGTAGGAAGCCATGTACTGTATTATAGGAATTATCAAGAAAATATACTTCAAGTATGCTGCACAAACTTGTTTGTAACAGCATGGAATAAATGCCAGCTTGTATTTTACTCCATTTATGATGGAGCTTTTATTAACAAGCACTGGTGAGACAGAACCTTCTTTGAAAATAGAAATGCTACTGTACCAAGTTCAATTATTTAGCTCCAGGTTTTAAGATTTTTTAATGTGTCTTAAAAGGAGAAATTCATGACAAAAGAGAATTACAAACATTTTTTTTCTTGCAAAAGTGCCCTTTGAAATAAAAGTAGTTATTTGACATTTGAGAAATACTTCCTATCTTAGATAAGTTGGATTCTCTCCTACAAACATTTACCCTTAAGACTCACAGGTTTTTTTATTGTTATTACTTTGAAAGAAGACTCACTCCTGATTTATTTTGTATATTTGATTGCATTCTCGATTGTATTTGATAATTAATCAATTCAGTTCAGTCGCTCAGTTGTGTCCAACTCTTTGTGATCCCATGAATCGCAGCACGCCAGGCCTCCCTGTCCATCACCAACTCCTGGAGTTCACTCAGACTCATGTCCATTGAGTCAGTGATGCCATCCAGCCATCTCACCCTCTGTCGTCCCCTTCTCCTCCTGCCCCCAATCCCTCCCAGCATCAGAGTCTTTTCCAGTGAGTCAACTCTTCGCATGAGGTGGCCAAAGTACTGGAGTTTCAGCTTTAACATCAGTCCTTCCAATGAACACCCAGGACTGATTTCCTTTAGAATGGACTCGTTGGATCTCCTTGGAGTCCAAGGAACTCTCAAGAGTCTTCTCTAACATCACAGTTCAAAAGCATCAATTCTTCGGTGCTCAGCTTTCTTCACAGTCCAACTCTCACATCCATACATGACCACTGGAAAAACCATAGCCTTGACTAGAGGGACCTTTGTTTGCAAAGTAATGCCTCTGCTTTTGAATATGCTATCTAGGTTGGTCATAACTTTCCTTCCGAGGAGTAAGCGTCTTTTAATTTCATGGCTGCAATCACCATTTGCAGTGATTTTCAACATATAATGTGCTGCCTCATAATGCTCCTAAATGGAGTAGGGGGAGTTACATGGCTTCTTAATAGCACTTAGAACACTGTATCTAAAGGATATTGACTAATTTATCCAAAAAGTAGTACTGTCTAAATGAATATTAGTACTTTGAAAATTTAGCAAACTAAGAAGACCAAAGCTCTTTTTTCTATGTGTATAGTATGCTTTATTTCTCTCTAGAAATTATAAAAGTCATCAACTTCAAAAAAGCTTGCCTATTTCCAGTATGTACACTCTCCTCTCCAATACATATGCATGTTCACAAGTCATCACTTCTTTTGTTGAGTTTTCTAATTAAATGACTTTGCATTAACACCTTTCTACCATTATTTTCTAAATATCATAGATATACCACACAAAGATAGATATACTACCCAGTGCACCCAAAGTTTATGTATTTTTAATGCTCTGTTATGTACTATTTTAGTATAGCATAGGCATGTTTTTGAATGAACTGTAAACCAGTAGAACCATACTTTACCAATGGGTAATCTGTTCTCTGGTAAGAGGATGATTCACTATCACTTCAATAGCACAATATTAGCAACTTAGGGAGGCCAGTCTTCAAAAGCCAGTTAACATAAAGTATTTCTCCTATTATTCAATTCAGTTCAGTCACTCAGTCACGTCCAACTCTTTGTGATCCCATAGACTGCAGCATGCCAGGCTTCCCTGTCCATCACCAACTCCCTGAGCTTGCTCAAACTCATGTCGATTGAGTCCATCACTGATGGCCATCCAAACATCTTATCCTCTGTTGTCCCCTTTTCCTCCTGCCTTCAATCTTCCCCAGCATCAGGGTCTTTTCTAAGGAGTCAGTTTATTGCAACAGATGGCCAAAGTTTGGAGTGTCAGCTTCAGCATCAGCCTTTCCAATGAATATTCAGGACTGATTTCCTTTAAGATTGACTGGTTTGATCTCCTTTTATTACATATCATGAAAATAAAGATAAATCATATGTCAATGTTGTCTTGGCATTATAGAAATAATAGAAAGGCCCAAAGTTGAGAGAGTGACTTTTTTGAAGACCATCAAAGAAGACTGTGGCTAGAGCCAGTATGATAAGGGAAGAATGGTCAGAAATGAAGTTGGAGCAATTTAAGGGGGAAGCAGAATATCTTTAGTGTTTAGATCATTGTAAGAATATTTGTTTATGCTCCATGTGATACTGAGAGACATAGTAATGACAAGATGTGAGTTAGATAAATGAATGTCTTTGTTGCTGTTTGAATACTACACTTTGTATACTACACAGAAGTGAGGACTGAGAAGGGTGGGAGCAGATTAAGCAGTTAGTAGGCTCTAAATTTATTTAAAAAATGATGGTTTCTTGGATCATAGAGATAGTAGAGGAAATTGTGAGAATCTGTTATACTCTAGATTTATATAGATGTTGGAATCAAAAGAATTTTTTGATGGATAGGACGTCTGGAGTGAGAAAAAATTGTCACTACTTAAAATGGGAAAAGACTATAGGTGGAATCTTTTCAGTAGATAGGAGATAAGAAATTCGATCTTTGGATATATTAACTTTGAGTTGTGTATGTGTGTGTGCTCTAGTATCGGTTGTGTCTGACTCTTGTGACCCCTCTCTCCATGGGATTTGGGCTTCCCAGGTGGCTCAGTGATAAAGAATTGGACTGCCAATGCAGCAGACACAAGAGACATGGGTTTGATCCCTGGGTTGGGAAGATTCCTTGGAGGAGGAAACAGCAACCCACTCTAGTATTCTTGCCTGGGAAATTCCACAGACAGAAGAGCCTGGTGGCTGCAGTTCATGGGGTTGCAGAGTCAAACAGGACTTAGTGACTGAGATCACTTGGAGCTGTAACAACTTACAGCTACTATGGAGAAACCATTTGAGAAGATCTATAGCATCTCCAGTCTTCATGTTTTTCTGATACTTTATTACTAATTTATCAGTCAATATCTCATTGACAGTATTACAAATATTGGCAGTCTTGATATTAATTACATATTATATATGCTATCTTGTTAGGAAATAAAATCTTGAGTTTAAAAAGCAGTGTCTCCTTGCTATGATGGAATTGATCAGAAGTGACACATTTCCTCCAAGTAGAAGCTAGTTTAACCACCAGAAAGGGATGGGTGGAAACATTTGTACCACAGGCATTCACCTTATCTTTCAAGTGGAAATTTAGAAACTCAAATATATAATTTTCAAATGGGAAAAACTCATGTGTCCATTTGTATAAAAAGTACTGAACGATGCAAACTGTTTGTGATACCCTGTCATCTAGCCTTATTCCTAACTCCCCAAACTTGCAAAAAGAATGTTACTAGCTGCTAGTCAGTGACACTAAATCTCCTATACCATGACAGGCACAATCCTTTGATAAAATAGGCATCTTTATCTGTAATGTTATCAACTGCCAACCAAACTGATGTGATGTCACATCAAGGACAGAATATAATATGATATGGGTATGGATACACTAAGTTTTCTTTTGCATGAAATAATCTAATTTAGAGATATCTGACAAGTACTGTAATTATTTAAAGTACTTATGGCAAAGTAACATAATTTATCAATGTTGCAAACATAATTGCAATGTGAGTAGTCAAAATAATTGTGATTAGACTACTCTTTAGACACTATTTAGAAGAGGATAAAACAAGAAGACAAGGAAGTATAGTTACTGACATTTAGAACTCAGGGAGACTTTTCAACCTATCTATAGGGACTGCTTTCATGAAAAATGTTTTTCAGTTCTGATTCTGATGTTAGGGATATGTGATAGCGGTTGTGCATTTCTATGGGATTGTCAGATAAATTCTGCCTTTCCCATGATGTGGCATGAAATTTATACCATCCAATAATTTTCCCAAATTTATCCCATCCCAATATATTACCATCCCATCCCAATGTATCACTTGAGAAGAACTTCACCAGTTGTCCTCTCAGAACTTCTCTTTGTTTTTCTTTAAAGAAACTTCAATCTACAGGGCAATACATTTTCAAATATTTATGTTAATCTTTATTTGAGTCTATTTACAGATGTTTATTCTTAATAATTTAATTTAAACAATTGAACACTTTGATTTCAAATGAATATCATATCCTCATTTCTTACTTGCCTCTGAACTTTATCTATAGCATTCTATCAACTGCGTCTCTATATTTACTTTGATTGTTTTGGCTGTGGTAAAGAAAAAATTTTGTTTAAACACATGGCTTGGATTATTCCACTTTCTTGCTTTTAATTTTTAAGTTGTATCATACTAGCAAAGGCTTGACATTCATAAATACTGATTTATGTGACCATGACCAAACAATAAGATCATTGAATCTCCATAAATATATATATATAAATATATACTTTTTTCATCTCAATGAAATACTGGCCTAGCAGACTGAACAATATGTCAATATGTCACTGATTAAAAATCAGTCCAATGCCTACTAGAAGAATCATCTCCTTCTAATACTGCAAGAAAGTTGAGCATAAGCATCATTATAGAAATATGAATATGAGCTTTAATAATAAAAGACCCAGTCTCAAATTTTATAGCATCATTGACATAATCTTCCTTTGAGTAAAATATATATATATACAAACATATATTTTAATATATGCATATATGCATGCATATATACATATATATTTATTATATATATATTAATTTATTTAATGTGGACTTTATGGGTACCATAAAATATTTTATGGGTGCCCTTCCCAAGTGGTGCTAGTGATAAAGAACCCACCTGCTATGGCATGAAGTGTAAGAGACACTAGCTCGATCCCTGAGTTGGGAAGATCCCCTGAAGGAAGGCACAGCAACTCACTCCAGTATTCAGTATTCTTGCCTGGAGAATCCAAAGGACAGAGGAGCCTGGCAGGCTACAGTCCATGGAATCACAAAGAGTCTGACATGACTGAAGCAACTTAGCATGCACGCAAAGACAGGACATATTTCACTGTGCCTCAAAGGGCAAATCATTCATACCCAGGCCATCACAACTAATCAGAAAATCATATTCAATATTTCCTTCTTTGCAGAATACTTAAATCTCTAAAGCCTGATATTCATTCATCTAAAGTTGTTTTCTAGATCATTGATCTAACTCCTCTATACTTTATAACCCTCAGTGTCTTCAATTAAGATCATGAATTACATTTAACTTACATTTCCATGTTTTTACTTTCCTCTATAATATTATCATAAAACTTAGGTCATTGAATTCAGTGTTTTAAATTACATGTTACAATGGCATGACACCTTATAGAATATTTCAAAATAAACAGTTCATAATAATTGTCTACTGTGCTGTGCTTAGTCTCTCAGTCATGTCCGACTCTTTGTGACCCATGGGCTGTAACCCACCAGGCTCCTCTGTCTATGGGGATTCTCCAGGCAAGAATACTGGAGTGGATTTCCATGCTCTCCTCCAGGGGATCTTCCCAACCCAGGAATCGAACCTAGGTCTCCCACAGTGCAGGTGGATTCTTTACTGTCTGAGACACCAGGGAAGCCAAATTTGTCTACTTCCAACCCTAATTAGACACAAGTTCAAAGTCTATGGGAGTTCAATACATGCCTAAAATGAAATATTGCTTGGATAAGAAACAAAATTTCAGTTGAAGTCTTCATTTATACTAAATTTCATACATAATGGCAGCTTTAAAACTGGCTGAATACATTATTTACATGCAGTATATTCCTTTTTTTCATATTACTAATAACACTAATATGTAAAATGGTATTCTTTTGGTACATTAGTTGACATCCTTGTAAAATATAATCAATCAGTTCAGTCACTCAGTCATGTCTGACTCTTTGCGACCCCATGGACTTCAGTACGCCAGGTTTCCCTGTCCATCACCAATTCCCGGAACCTACTCAAACTCATGTCCATCACATTGGTGATGCCATCCAACCATCGCACCCTCTGTCATTCACTTCTCCTCCTGCCTTCAATGTTTTCCAGCATCAGGGTCTTTTCCAATGAGTCAGTTCTTCGCATCAGGTGGCCAAAGTATTGGAGTTTCAGCTTAAGCATCAGTCCTTCCAATGGATATTCAGGACTGATTTCCTTTAGGATGGACTGGTTGGATCTCCTTGCAGTCCAAGGGACTCTTGAGCATCTTCTCCAACACCACGGTTCAAAAGCGTCAATTCTTCAGCGCTCAACTTTCTTTATAGTCCAACTCTCACATCCATACATGACTACTGGAAAAATAATAGACTGCTATTATTTGGGACTCTTGTTTCACTTATGCCAATTAGATCTAATTAATAAATAAGTTTGGATTTAAAATAAGTTTTACCATATTTCTTCTATTCGCTCAGTCATGTCCAACTCTTTGTGACTCCATGGACTAAACAGTCCATGGAATTCTCCAGGCCAGAGTACTGGAGTGGGTAGCCTTTCCCTTCTCCAGGGCATCTTCCTGACCCAGGAATCATACTGGGGTCTCCTGCATTGCAGGTGGATTCTTTACCAACTGAGCTATGAAGGGAGCCCAATAAATAAGATTGGATTTAAAATAAGTTTTACCATATCTCTTCTCACTCTACTACTCTTCATACAAGTCAAAACATTAGACTTGGAAAATAAGAGGATGGGATTATCAGATACCTTTTTTGGAAATTTATCCCTATACTGTGCTAGTAAAAACAAATATCTTGGAAAAAAATCTCTAATTTACCATTATGCTTTATGTTATTCAATGAATTTGACATCTTGTTTTTCTGGCATTATTTCCATAAAATGATAAGGAATAGAATTTGGAAAGTTAAATAGCTTCATGAAGCTGAGCTTCTAGTTCAGATTTTAAAGACTTTGTGCCATGGTATTGGTGAATTCCAGACTGCCCTTGAAATATTCCCAAAGTTACAACCAGGTTTCATTTGCAGTCTAACTGCTAATTCAGTAGTGGGTATGTATAAGGTTGTCCATACATCTTGGATTTTGAGACTAAATAATTTTATTTTTAAAACCAGAGAGTGGAAAGAACTTGCTGGATATGGTGCTAAAATATAGGTGTGTCCAGTTTTCAGAGAAAAAGCTTGCAGAATACCATCTTTCTTACCAGTTTCTCAAGGTAGAACTGATGATGAAATAGGAGATTGTGCTCAACAGATAAGCTGACCTCTAAATAAACATTCAAACATCTAAATAAACAGAGACATGGCATTCTTAGACTACCCCCGAATTGAGCTGATCAGATTAAATCTGCTTCGAAAAATGGCTTTGGTAGAAATGTAGTCCCATCATATAGCCATTTTTAGGTCATTACATTCAGTATTTTAGAGAGACCCATAATATTTTCATCTGAATTTGCTGACAAGTTTGGTCAGTCCTTAATAACTGTCATATGATAATTAAATTGGTAATAATAATCAGCATATAACCTTCCAAGTTGACTACATCAGATGGTACCTGAGATAATTGGACACATAATTTCTAGTATGTTTGCTAAAAATTTCTCATTACATCTCAAGCTTGAGCACTTAAGGTTAAAGAATTGTTTCTAAGGAAGAATTGAGAAGTCTCCATTCCTGATTTGTAAAAACAGTGTCATTTCTATTCATTTTATTAGTACATATTTCTATAATGCTAGTCCTTGTTTCATATATAAACTAAGCCAACTTATTTTCAAGGTAATGGAAGCTAGTTAAAATGATTTATTTACTTCTTCCCCTAAACTATTGTAATACAGTTAAATAATAGGCCCAGTACATCATTTTGATGGTATTAACACGAACCTTTGAAAACTATAGATCCCCTCCAAACATGTTCAAAGAGCAATCCATTTATGAGAAGTGAATAATTTTGCTTGTAATATTTTAAAATATCTCATACTCTACAGTTTTAGATAACTGTAATATTCACATGCTAATCCACCCACACTTTAGAACACAGCAGTCCCACTTGAAGAAAATCCTAAGAGGAACTTAATAATAATTGTTATAATGACTATTGTAATCTGTTTGGCATGAACCAGCCTAGTAGTACTTACGTTCTTTTCCTGTTATATCCCCCAATATATTTTCATTTCACTTTCCACTAGTGCTGCACTGTGTTTCTTTCAACAGGCAAGACTGTAAAAATAGCATTCAGCAGTACTCTCTGGCAGGAAGTCAGAGGTTTTAGAGACAATGGACAAAGGATACATACTGTATGCTATGTAGTTTAAAGATATGCATATTTAGAATATACAAATAGTGTTAGTAATGTAGTTCATATAAGAGAATAAGGTATAATAATGAATAATGAATAAGGTATAATAAAAGAATAATGTTTTAGAAGTTGCATATAGAGCCTGTCACATTTGCATTAAAATTTAGCCTTACTCTTACTGAGAAGCTTCCCTGTCAGCTCAGATGGTGAAAGCGTCTGCTTGCAATGTGAGAGACACAGGTTCGATCTCTGGGTCAGGAAGCTCCCCTGGAGAAGGAAATGGCAACCCACTTCAGCTCTCTTGCCTGGAAAATTCCATGGATGGAGGAGTCTCATAGGCTACAGTCCATAGGGTCACAAAGAGGTGGACATGACTGAGTGACTTCACTTACTGAAAAGTAAGTCTTGGTCTTAATACATACCACTATATATAACATCCTGGAATGTGAAGTCACGTGGGCCTTAGAAAGCATCACTACGAACAAAGCTAATGGAGGTGATGGAATTCCAGTTGAGCTATTTCAAATCCTGAAAGATGATGCTGTGAAAGTGCTGCACTCAATATGCCAGCAAATTTGGAAAACTCAGCAGTGGCCACAGGACTGGAAAAGATCAGTTTTCATTCCAATCCCAAAGAAAGGCAATGCCAAAGAATGCTCAAACTACCGCACAATTGCAATCATCTCACATGCTAGTAAAGTAATGCTCAAAATTCTCCAAGCCAGGCTTCTGCAATACGTGAACCATGAACTTTCAGATGTTCAAGCTGGATTTAGAAAAGGCAGAGGAACCAGAGATCAAATTGCCAACATCCGCTGGATCATTGAAAAAGCAAGAGAGTTCCAGAAAAACATCTATTTCTGCTTTATTGACTATGCCAAAGCCTTTGACTGTGTGGATCACAATCAACTGTGGAAAATTCTGAAAGAGATGGGAATACCAGACCACTTGACCTGCCTCTTGAAAAGCCTATATTCAGGTCAGGAAGCAACAGTTAGAACTGGACATGGAACAACAGACTGGTTCCAAATAGGAAAAGGAGTACGTCAAGGCTGTATATTGTCACCCTGCTTATTTAACTTCTACGCAGAGTACGTCATGAGAAACGCTGGGCTGGAAGAAGCAGAAGCTGAAATCAAGATTGCCGGGAGAAATATCAATAACCTAAGATATGCAGATGACCCCACCCTTATGGCAGAAAGTGAAGAGGAACTAAAGAGCCTCTTGATGAAAGTGAAAGTGGAGAGTGAAAAAGTTGGCCTAAAGCTCAACATTCAGAAAACGAAGATCATGGCATCTGGTCCCATCACTTCATGGGAAATAGATGGGGAAACAGTGGAAACAGTGTCAGACTTTATTTTGGGGGGCTCCAAAATCACTTCAGATGGTGATTGCAGCCATGAAATTAAAAGACGCTTACTCCTCGGAAGGAAAGTTATGACCAACCTAGATAGCATATTCAAAAGCAGAGGCATTACTTTGCAAACAAAGGTCCATCTAGTCAAGGCTATGGTTTTTCCAGTAATCATGTATGGATGTGAGAGTTGGACTGTGAAGAAAGCTGAGCACCAAAGCATTGCTGCTTTTGAACTGTGGTGTTGGAGAAGACTCTTGAGAGTCCCTTGGACTGCAAGGAGGTCCAACCAGTCCATTCTAAAGGAGACCAGCCCTGGGTGTTCATTGGAAGGACTGATGCTAAAGCTGAAACTCCAATACTTTGGCCACCTCATGCGAAGGGTTGACTCATTGGAAAAGACCCTGATGCTGGGAGGGATCGGGGGACGACAGAGGATGAGATGGCTGGATGGCATCACTGACTCGATGGACATGAGTTTGAGTGAACTCTGGGAGTTGGTGATGAACAGGGAGGCCTTCCATGCTGCGATTCATGGAGTCGCAAATAGTTGGACACGACTGAGTGACTGATCTAATCTGATTTGATCTGATATATTAAACAGCTATGTTTTACACATTAGAAAGCATCAAATATAAAATTGACAAACCATTAGCCAGACTCATCAAGAAACAAAGGGAGAAAAATCAAATCAATAAAATTAGAAATGAAAATGGAGAGATCACAACAGACAACACAGAAATACAAAGGATCATAAGAGACTACTATCAACAATTATATGCCAATAAAATGGACAACGTGGAAGAAATGGACAAATTCTTAGAAAAGTACAACTTTCCAAAACTCGACCAGGAAGAAATAGAAAATCTTAACAGACCCATCACAAGCACGGAAATTGAAACTGTAATCAAAAATCTTCCAGCAAAGAAAAAAAATTTCTTCAGCGTGTTTTGCCCCTGTGTTGCATTATTCTGTTCCTGCATAATATTTGTGGTCCCCTGTTTGGTGCCATGTGTTTCTGAATTCAGGTAATATAAAATGTTTCTGTGCTTACTGGATACTGTAGGTAAACCAAGTTTTGATGTTATTTAATTTTAAAAGAATGAGAGTCTTTATAACTATATGTATAATTATTTAGCCACAGAGCATAGCTTATTAAATGGCCATTACAGATGTGTTTCCTCTTCCCATCTCACCGTCCCCAGTTCCAGCTAAACTTTAGGAAGTGAAAAATACAAAGCAGCTGGGAAAATGATTGTAAGAATTTAACAGCTGTATTTGAATGACTTAAATATTTTAGAGTCAAGTACAAAATAAAAATTATCTGATTATTGTTTAATAAAATTTCTTAAAGATATTTAAATGAAAAAAAAAAAGAAAGCATCAAATAAAGTTAAGTTAAAATTTTTTTAGGCTTTTAAATTTTAAAAAGGAAAATTTCACTTTTGTACAAAGAGATGTGAAAAATAAGTTATTTTAATAAGCTGCAGTCACTGTAAGAGGAAAAAACTGAACATTGGACTCAGACAAATCTGATTTGATTTTGAACTTTACAGTTCACTACATGTGCAATCTGGGGCAAGTTACTCGATTTTTCTAAGTTTTGGATTTTTAATCTGTAAATAGTTATAAGAAAACTTATCTCCCAGTTTGTACTGAAGATTAAATGGGCTACTGAATATAGAATGAGGTAACTCTGCATGTTTATTGTAATATGTAGTAGCTTATTATTTCATTAACTTATTTTAATGAAATTTGATGTCTGATGAAGCCCTAGCCAGTTCAAGTTTCTTGTCCTTGACCTGTTGCCTGCCTTAGCCAGATTTCACCCTTGACTACCTAATTTTACATTTAAAGGGTATATTTTTTTACATTGCGATTTTGAGCTTATGAAAATTTGTTTTCGAATTCTGTTTTCCTTCCAGAATGTCCAGAAGTCACAGTGATTTAATTTATATTTTATATATTTATAATTTGTGTGTGTGCACAGTCATGTCTGACTCTTTGTGACCCCTTGGACTGTAGCCCACCAGGATCCTCTGTCCATGGGATTTTCCCAGACAGGAATACCTGAGCAGGTTGCTATTTCCTTTTCCAGGGGATCTTCCCAACTCAGGGATTAAACCCACGTCTCTTGTATCTCCTGAATTGGCAGGCAGATTCTTTATCAGGGCTTCCCTAATAGCTCAGTTGGTAAAGAATATGCCTGCAATGCAGGAGACCCCGGTTGGATTTCCTGGGTCAGGAAGATCCACTGGAGAAGGGATAGGCTACCCACTCCAGTATTATGGCTGGGAGAATTCCATTAACTGTATAGTCCATAGGGCTGCAAAGAGTTGGACACGACTGAGTGACTCACTTTTCTTTATCATTGTGCTACCTGGGAAGCCTATCAGGCATTCAAAATAAATATGTTTACCAACCTATGGTGTGTTAAAATATGGACCCTCAAACACTAGGTAATGAACAACAAAAACAACAAATCAGAAAGAGAGAGCCTCTTTACCTTTTAATAAAAGAGCTGAAATCTTAGAGAAATAGACATAAGGTAGATGACATCAGGACCAGCTGGCTTACCCTGCCTCTTGCAAATTGAAGATTGGAGTTATTGAATAAATATGCTGGGATGAGGCAGGAATGTGATTGAATGGAATGGGTTGGGATGAAACAGTAAAATAAATGTTTTGTAAGTCAGAAAATAGAAAATAAGGGACGGTAATGATCAAATCTCTAAAGCAGTGTCATGAGTGAGAATAGAAGTGCTGACCCAGCAGTGATCTCTTAGCTTCTGGAAAATGTCTGTGGCATTTTTGATCTATCAAAAATATGAAGCTCCTAATATTTTTTTCTGACTATATTATGCTTAGATTATTATTTTTAACCCTGATACATCCCAGTGATTTTTCTATAAAGGTTTGTTTGCTAGTTTTAACCAGGATTTCCCCATAGTTTTCTCTTAATTACAGTACTTTCAAATTAAAGGTATGTATTTTGTAGAATATTGTCAGAAATTCCTAAAACTCCCCCCAAACTGTGTGTATATATATTTAATTTCATTTAAATGTTGCTCATTCTTATCCATTTTCTGCTCTGCACAGAATCTTTGAAATTTAGAACTTGCTAGGAAGACTTTATTTGGAAATGTGTGTAGGAATCATTAATACTTTCAAGGAATAGTCCTATTCTACACTCGTTAGTGGCATGAGGCAGGACTGCATTTTCTGTACCATCTCTTTGTGGTTGGATGGAACTATAACTAGTTCTGTCTTGAGTCGTGAGCCATCTACTTGACAATGCAGAGCATTTAATTTGAGGCAAAAACCTTCCAGAGAGCTTCCCTTCTTCTTTGTCACAATGACTAATACTGTTCAAGCTGGTGATGGTTCTATCCACCCAGTTTTCAGAGTAAAGTGGCTTGGAGCAGAGCCCCTAGACAACTGTTAATAGACCAGTATTATGTGTGAGAAATACATCTCTGGTGTTCTAAGCTACTGACATTTTGGAGTTTTTTGTTGCCGCAGTATAACTTATCATAATGAAATTATTTTGAGCATCACATGTAAATATCAGAGGTATGCAGTCATGGTTATTCAAAAAAAAAGGTAATACTACAGCCTCAATGATAAAATGCTTCTCATTTTTCTCTAAATGATATTCCTCCAGATAGGAGAGGGCGCCATGCATGAAGCTGTTTTATTTAATCCCACATTTTTAGTGCTTAACATTTTATCAGATAAATACAAGAATTCATCAAGAGAATACAGACTTGCAGTCTGGAAATAGACTCAAGTTCCTATATTGCCTGATACTGTGTGTATTTCTTCCACTGCACAAAAATTATAATAGCTTCCAAATGACTTGTTTTCGTTTTCTTTTAAATTACCCAAGAACCCCCAAAGTCCACAAAAACAGAAATAATCTCCTGATATAAATGGTAGCTAATGACACTTAAAAGTATGTTTTTTCTCCCTTCTTAGTGCCCATCAAATAGCTCTTATATGAGACATTAAATTGTTACGCAGAATCAAAAATTCCTTAGAGAGCCAAGAAAAGTGACATTAATTGCTAATACTTTTCTTTTACTCCTGTCTCTCTTCTTTCCTCCCTCTGTCTTTATCCATCTCCTTATTCCCTACCTTGGCTTTCTTTCAGTTTCCTGCATTTTCATTATATGTTATAAATATAAAGTATTTTAAGCATTTCTGGAAATAGAAAGTAACAGAAAGACAATTCTAATTTATTTGGGCTTATATGGGTTTTAAATTCCTGGCTTAATGGATCTATGGAAATAAATAACTTAGAAATTTTTTTTACCTTGATCTTTATGACTAGATGGTGTTGACATGCTTTTTACACAATATAATTTGAAATAACCATCAATGGCTTTCCTCAATGCCTATTTGATATTTTGTTAAATAAGAATTAACACAAAAATTGGTAATACTGGTCAGAATAAGCATCATTTTAAAAAAGTCTATATAAAACCGAATAGGTGCATCTTAAATTGCATGAAATTCCCATTGCATTCACAAATAAGGAGATAATTAGAGAAAAGCCCTGTTGAGAAGGCAGACCTTCTGAAAAGGCATCAGATTTAATGAGTTAAAAAAGAACAATGAGAATACATAGATATAGTTCAGAAAATTTTAGTAGTTAATTTTATTTCCAATACAACCATCATTTAATTTCTGAAAATCAGTAGAACAATCCTGATGTTTCACTATTTTTTAACTAAGAAAATCTTTTCCAGTTACATTATTGAAAATTTTAGATTACTCCAGAACATAAATAGTATTGAAAACAACCTTTCTCCACTGTAATTTTTCCCTCAAACCTTGCCAATAAACTTTGAAAGCAGATCTTCATTTAGAATTGTAAGTGCTATAGGATCACAGATAAGGAAAGGCTTCACAGCATTTAGGGAGGGCTTCAAAGAGAAGGTGGCATTTGAATGACAAATGTAGTAGTTTCTCATATAGTATGAAGTTTTACAGGCAAAAGGAATGGTATAAACTTAGGCATTCAGATGGACAATGTGCTTAGGAACATGTGCTATGCGTAGAGCATCTCTCTTGAGAGAGAAGTCATAGATGAGTCTTGCAAGGAAAGCCTGAACCAAGGTGGAAAACACCTCATATATCACTATTAATCTAGGTATGGTGCAAGAAACACACTACTTCAGGTATTTTAAATTCTTTTCTCAAGAGCAGACAGCTAAGAGTTAGCCAGAATTGAGATTTGAATGTAGACAGGCTTATCTCCAGAGTTCGTGCTCTTAACCACTAGGCTGTAGATAAATATACAGGTAACAGCTTTTATGAATAAAGTACAAGCTAAGGACTGGGAAGCAAGTGGTAATTGTGTAGGGTGTTGTTCACTTCAGTTGTCTTGGGGGAATAAATTTAGATTGATACTTGAAGCGTTGTAGTTGTCTTCGTGGTGAGCAGAGAAGAAACCCAGGTAACAAAGAGCAAATATTCTCATACCTCATTTCTCTCTTCTTTCTTCCCTCCCCTAACCTTCATTTTCCTGCTCGCTCGCTCTCATCAGAAGGCTGGAAGAGACAGGCTGAAGAGATGGGAATTCAAGCCATAAGGCCATTCTAACTTTGTTTATAGTTTAAAAGAATAGTTGTTTCAGAGGTATATTTTGCAGTTAATAGACAAATATCAGTAGAAACATACAATGTGTCTCTCGATCATATTTACAAGCAACAAATGTGTTGAGTCTTTATTCTCTTTAAATCTTTCACTATGATGTTTTTATAACACATGGTGGATCTGCATTATAATTACATTAACAAAGAACTCCATCACCATATCTACTTATTACACTCAATTATAAAACCTGAGCTGCTTGGCAAAGGTATTATTCATTAACCTTTTCAGAGCTTATAATAGGGAATCTAATCACATAGAGGTGGTAGACTGCATTCTGAAAATGACTCCAGTTGTCATGTACAGTAAATTTTAATACCCAAATTCTCTGTAAATTGGGCAGTTCCAAGAAATTGAATGAAGAGAATCTATTTAATCAGCTTAAAAGTATGAAATTTGAGTTCATTTTCACCGTAAAAATAATGATTGTATCTGAGATAAATGCTTAGAGAACATTTTTATTCTAATTAAAGTTCCTGCATATATTAATTTTACTTCCCTTTATATGCTTTAGGCTTTCAGATTCTGATTGAAATTGCATATACAGTAATAAACATTGTTAATTTGTGTCTCCTATTCCAGCCTTCTCTTGAAATGAAAAAGAAAACTAGGTATCCTGTTTTTAATAAATACTTGTACCTTAAGTGTTTTGTTGTTTTTGTAGTGTATAACACAGACCAGCCTTGGTGATTTACCATATGTGGAGGACATTGAATTCAAATGATTTGTTCTTAAATATTTAGCATTGCTTAGATTGACACTGACGCACTATACATAAAATTCCATATATAAGAATGACTTAACAATCATAGCTAACTTCAGTCTTCAAACTGCTTACCTTTTCCACAACATTTGGCATTGCTATTAAGTCTCAACTTCTAGAATGTTTCTTTTCCCTTGTTTTATAACTACTCTCTCTTTTTTCTCCTACTTCTCTGAACCTCCTTTATTTGTTCCTATCACTTACCCTTTCATTTAATTCTGGGCTTCCTTGGGCTCTGTGCATATCCATTTTTATATTCTCATTTTGGCAATCATTTCTGGAAAACAATTTCTTCCCTTGTCCTCAGTTTTCATCTATATGCTAATCAAATTGTTATTTTTTCATGTAAGGACTCTTTCATTTACTTAAGAAGTATTTTGAACACCTACTATGTGTTAACTCTTTTGATGTGCATTGGATTAAGCATAGTCCCTATCAAATCTTGGAACTTACAGATTAATGAAGGATTCAGACACATATATGTGGAGTCTTTTAGTCCCAGCAAAGCTTTTGATAAGTACTTTTGTGGTTGGATCAAAATATATAGGAGTGGGGGTTATGAGATGTGAGGTATAAAGTTCCTTTTAAGCATTTGAAGAAATAATTTGCAATCAGGGGTTATTTTATTAAAATAGTACTTAATATGGATGTACCACTGCTGCTGCTGCTGCTAAGTAGCTTCAGTTGTGTCCAACTCATATACATATAAATCCATCTAGTCAAGGCTATGGTTTTTCCAGTAGTCATATATGGATGTGAGAGTTGGACTATAAAGAAAGCTGAGCGCAGAAGAATTGATGCTTTTGAACTGTGGTCTTGGAGAAGACTCTTGAGAGTCCTTTGGACTGCAAGGAGATCCAACCAGTCCATCCTAAAGGAGATCAGTCCTGGGTGTTCATTGGAAGGACTGATATTTAAGCTGAAACTCCAATACTTGGCCACCTATGCAGAGAGCTGACTCATTTGAAAAGACCCTGATGCTGGGAAAGATTGAGGGCAGGAGAAGAAGGGGATGACAGAGAATGAGATGGTTAGATGGCATCACCAACAAAATGGACATGGTTTTGGGTGAACTCTGGGAGTTGGTGATAGACAGGAAGGCCTAGTGTGCTGTGGTTCATGGGGTTGCAAAGAGTTGGACACGACCGAACTACTGAACTGAACTGAACTGAACTGCATAGTGACAAAGACATCTTAACATCAGTAATAGCCATTATTTGCTTTAATAGCTTCTGAAAACCAAGTTCAGTAGTGCCTTATTAATTTATTCTCAGGTTATTCAATGTAGATATACAATTTCAGGTAACAACATTATTTAAAATGACAGACATTAACACAGAGATATAGTCATTGATTATCAGAGTGAGAGTTGTCTAAAAGCATTTTTAAAATATGAGCTGGTGATCGATATAACATGCACTTATTCATTTGGTTCTTTACCTATATTCTTATTTTACCTATTAGAGCTCATTTTGCTGTGAAATATTCTGATAATTATTTTCAATGTAGAAATGCAGTTTGGGTTTAAGAATTCTTTGGGCAAAATGTTGACATAGGAAAGACCCCACTAATATGACCTTGCCATACAATATGTTATTAAATGCCTGAAGCTATTGGTAATAAGTTCTAAAGGCAGATATTTGAAGGGGAGAGACAACTACCTGCACATTTAAATATTCCTATTTCTTAATGGCAGTGCCAAAGAAGTTAAAACTCAGTCATCAAATAATGCTCTGAATCATATCAGCAATTTTTTATGTAAGTGACATGGAAATTGGAATAGATGAAGATGTGGATAATTTATGAATTTTAGTGCCAACTGTAAACGCAGTCATGATTTTTGCAATTATATTCTATTTCACCTTTATTTGAAAGGATATAGATAATTAAAGTATTTCTTGTTAAAAGCAGAAGAGCAAGCCTATCTTTAAAATATCAAGAAATCTAAGTAGTGACATACTAGCAATTGTATTCTTAGCCCTGGGTATTAGTAAATGCTCCTGAAGTAAAGTTCTCTCATTATACGGTAGAAAGAAAGAGAAAATGTGGTCAAGAAGACAGACTCAGAAGTTAGACTATATTGAATCAAACCTCAGCTCTCCTACTCACTGACTATGTAATTTTGAGAAAGTTATTTAACCTTTCAATGACTCAATTCAGTTATCTACAAAATAAGGACAATAATTAGAATACCTGTCTCATAAAGTTGTTGCAAGGATTAATGCATCACTACGAACAAAGCTAGTGGAGGTGATGGAATTCCTGTTGAGCTATTTCAAATCCTGAAAGATGGTGCTGTGAAAGTGCTGCACTCAATATGCCAGCAAATTTGGAAAACTCAGCAGTGGCCACAGGACTGGAAAAAGTCAGTTTTCATTCCAATCCCAAAGAAAGGCAATGCCAAAGAATGCTCAAACTACCACACAATTGCACTCATCTCACATGCTAGTAAAGTAATGCTCAAAATTCTCCAAGCCAGGCTTCTGCAATACGTAAACTTCCAGATGTTCCAGTTCATTTTAGAAAAGGCAGAGGAACCAGAGATCAAATTGCCAACATCCTCTGGATCATCGAAAAAGCAAGAGAGTTCCAGAAAAACATCTATTTCTGCTTTATTGACTATGCCAAAGCCTTTGACTGTGTGGATCACAGTAAACTGTGGAAAATTCTGAAAGAGATGGGAATACCAGACCATCTGACCTGCCTCTTGAGAAACCTATATGCAGGTCAGGAAGCAACAGTTAGAACTGGACATGGAACAACAGACTGGTTCCAAATAGGAAAGGGAGTACGTAAAGGGTGTGTATTGTCACCCTACTTATTTAAATTCTATGCAGAGTACATCATGAGAAACGCTGGGCTGGAAGAAGCACAAGCTGGAATCAAGATTCCCGGGAGAAATATCAATAACCTCAGATATGCAGATGACACCACCTTATGGCAGAAAGTGAAGAGGAGCTAAAGAGCCTCTTGATGAAAGTGAAAGAGGAGAGTGAAAAAGTTGGCTTAAAGCTCAACATTCAGAAAACGAAGATCATGGCATCTGGCCCCATGACTTCATGGGAAATAGATGGGGAAACAGTGGAAACAGTGTCAGACTTTATTTTTTGGGCTCCAAAATCACTGCAGATGGTGACTGCAGCCATGAAATTAAAAGACGCTTACTCCTTGGAAGAAAAGTTATGACCAACCTAGATAGCATATTCAAAAGCAGAGACATTACTTTGCCAACAAAAGTCCGTCTAATCAAGGCTATGGTTTTTCCTGTGGTCATGTATGGATGTGAGAGTTGGACTGTGAAGAAAGCTGAGCACTGAAGAATTGATGCTTTTGAACTGTGGTGTTGGAGAAGACTCTTGACAGTCCCTTGGACTGCGAGGAGATCCAATTAGTCCATCCTAAAGGAGATCAATCCTGGGTGTTTATTTGAAGGACTGATGCTGAAGCTGAAACTCCAATACTTTGGCCACCTCATGCAAAGAGTTGACTCATTGGAAAAGACCTTGATGCTGGGAGGGATTGGGGGCAGGAGGAGAAGAGGACAACAGAGGATGAGATGGCTGGATGGCATCACCGACTCGATGCACGTGACTTTAGGTGGACTCTGGGAGTTGGTGATGGACAGGGAGGCCTGGTGTGCTGGGATTCATGGAGTAGCAAAGAGTCAGACATGACTGAGTGACTGAAGTGAACCTCATAAAGTTGTTGCAAGGATTAATGAAGATTAATATAGGCAAAAGCACTATCTATCTAGTGCATACAAACTCTGTTTGCCTATACACAAATAAATATAACTGATTTCTTTAAACCACCCTGAGTTAGGTACTAATATTATTCCTTATGCCTCATAGGTATTTTTATGGAGATAACCTCTTCCTTCATTTTACAGATGCAAAAACTGAAAAAATTAAGTACAAAGTCACATATCTAGGGAATGGGTTAGTCAGGATTCAAACCCAAGTAACTTGGTTTCCAACTCTTGTTCTGTTACCCATTATGGCATATAACTTCCCCTAGAAACTTCTTAAAGAAAAACCCCCTGTATAATATATTATAAATTTATTTATGATAAAATAATGAGAAATGAGAAAGTAGGAACAAGATGGACAAATAGGAAAATGGCCTGAACTTTCAATAATCTGTTTTTAAATTTATTTTTAATTGGAGGATAATTGCTTTACAATGTTGTGTTGGTTTTTGCCATACAACCATGTGAATCAGCCATAAGTATACATATATCCTCTCCCTCTTGAACCTTCCTTCCACCTCCCCCCCAATCCCACCCCTCTAGGTCATCACAGAGCACCAGGCTGAGCTACATGTGCTATACAGAAGCTTCCCACTCAGTATCTATTTTACACACGACAATGTATATGTATATATATATATATATATATATATATATATATATATATATATCAGTGCTATTCTCTCAGTTCATCCCACCCTCTTGTTCCCCTGCTGTGTCCACAAGTATGTTCTCTACATCTATATCTCAATTCTTGCCCTGAAAATAAGTTTATCAGTAACATTTTTCTAGATTCCATATGCATTAATATGCGATATTTATTTTTCTTTTTCTGACTTAATTCACTCTATAACAGGCTCTAGGTTCACCCACTTCAGTTCAACTGACTCAAATTCATTCTTTTTTTTAATGTCTGAGCTTTTTAAATCAATTCTTCTTTCTATCATTCCCAACTTTCTATAGGTTGTCCAAGAGAATCCATTAAAATAATATAACCTATATCTACCCTGGGCTTCCCAGATGGCGCTAATGGTAAAGAACCTGTCTGCCAATGCAGGAGATGTAAAGAGATGCAGGTTGGATCCCAGGCTCTGGAAGATCCCCTGGAGGAGAGCTTGGCAACCCACTCCAGTATTCTTGCATGGATCATCCCATGGACAGAGGAGCCTGGTGGGCTACAGTCTGTGGGGTTGCAAAGAGTCAGACACAACTAAGAGACTCAGCACACAGGCACACATATATAACTTTCATAGCTTTCTTTCATCCTTACTTGACCTTCCATTTGTATTATGTGACACTGAGTGAGAGGCTTATTTTCTTGAAGTAAAGTGAGATCTAAATTCATCCTCAAAGTTATCTTTATGGGAAGGTTACATACAACTGGCCTACACATATAACTGGTAACTGTGAACAAACTCATATAAAATAATGACATAGTGTTTGCAAGAATGATGTGGACAGGCAAATCTGCTTTCAAGATAAATTTTAGATTTTGGCCCCTAAACCTACACACATATTTATAAAGATGGAATTCAATCTTATCTACCAAAGACTTGAATTCCAAAGACCCAAGAATGATGATGGTCTAACTATTTCAAAGTGTTTGAAGAAAATATTTATTAAGCATGAGAAAGTAGAAAAGAGGTAATTACCAGGCAAGGTTATTGCAGATGTGTATCTAGGTTCCAGTAAAATTCTTTGTACATAGGAGTACTTCAATAAAGATTTACTGACTGAATAAATGAATAATGCTGTGTATCTGGATCATCAATATTGATCTTCATGTAATTAGAGTGTTGGTTGAAGTTAAAGTGGAAGATTCTGCATTTACTGTTTTTCTTTTCTCTTTTTTAATACAAGACTTCACATTCTAGTGCAGATAAGACATTTTGGTGAATAAGATACATCTCAAAATTCTCAAACTAACCCCATAATCTTAGTAATTACTCAATGCATGATTGTGATCACACCTGAGTTTATATGTGGTAAATCACAAAGCATCAGCCTATAGTAGCAATTAGTCAAGACAGTCAATGTGTTTTAAAGATGCAGTAAATTATTACTCAAGTTTCTTTGTAATGAATGTCTGTTATATTTCTTTTAGTAGGTATGATTTTGTAGAGAGTAAAAATTATTCAGTAATTCTCCTGGAACAGTGTTCTGATTCAGTGACTACGTAAATTGTTTATCTATTGCTAACAAGTGCTGGAATGGTACACCACCAATAATTGTTGTAAGTTGTCATTAAACATGACAAGATTCCATATGAACTGTGAGATAAAAGACATGGCTTGGAAAACACACTTCTTGGTACTAAAAAGGAGTGGAAATGAAAGAAGAATAGCATCTGAAGACAATACAGCAAATTAAAGCTTTACGTCTAGGTTGGCAGAATCCACCTGAAAACATATACTCTCACCCTGATTCTTTTAACATTATGTTCAGAGGAAAAAATGTCACTGGCTTCATAATAATGTGATTTTCACACTTTAGACCTTAAAAAAAATCTCTCAGTTGGCTGGAATAAGGCCTAAAGTAAATTCTTTCAAAAGTCTAAATGAATCATTTTGCATCTGAAGATTTACTTCTATTGCCTTCACACATGGAAGCAATCATGGCTGAATGTACAAGACGTGTCAAACTCTTGCCACCTCTAGATTTGCCTCTTTAGATGTTATATTGCCTTTATCTGTAACATCTTAGTCCTATTTTTCGTTTAGGACTAAGATGTTACAGATAAATCCAGAGTCAGCTTGCTTTTTTTTTTTTTCCTAGATTGTCTTTATTATTTTTTCCCCTTCACAGATGCCAGCATGACTTTTATACATATAGTATGAGAATTTAACCAGAATACATTTAGATATGAGTTTCCTTTCATTATTTTTATCCTGAAATTTAGTAGGCACTTTCAAGGTACATACATGGGCATGTTTTCAATTCATAAATGTTGTCTTCCACTTTATTTTAAATTATAACTTCTGTAACATTTGTTCCCCAGATATATCAATTATTCATGACTAGATCTTCATTTTCTTTCTTCCATAGCTGTCATTTTCCCTCTCATTTCTTTTTCCTTTTCCCAGGACTCTAGTAAAGCTTCCTATGTGTTTATTTTACATAACTAATTTGCTATTCTGCAGTATATTTCTTCTTTTTAGTAACTCCAATAAGCATTTAATTTTCTAATCTTCTATTGTGTCTTTAGATACATTGAAACCCTTTATTATCTCACCCATATCCCTTTTCAACTACTTTTGTTGCCTGCACATCTCAGAATGTTGTCCATATGACTGTACTTTTGTGCCTCCAAGGCATGTTTTTTCCCCCAGTGTGTTTAGAATGGCAAAGAGTTTTAAGATATTTTCTTCTCTATCTTGTAGGGACTCATTTTCTGTGCTATTCTCTTCTTTCAAAAGGCATGTTCCATTTCCCCAGTCTGGTATGAATTTTTTCATAACCCACACGGTGTTTCTTCTATTTACTCATCTTCAAATGAGGCAAGTTCTCTTCAGACAAAATAGTTGGCAACAGAACCAGCGAGTTGTTTGCCTTTAGTCCCAGTCTTTGCCAACTCAAAGAATAGTTGAATGGCTTTTTTTGGTCCAGTGTTAGAGGATAGGTTAATGCCCACATATTTTAGTCCTGTTTCCAGTTTTTAGCTTCCATGTGCTTAACATATCTTTGCTTTACTTCAGTAACATTTTTCCTACCCACAACCTTGTTCCGTTATGTATAATAGGCATTTACAATCTTTAATCTCCAGTTATCACAGTTTATTCGTGAGTCTTACATGTTCTCAGAATAAAATATACTGCTACCAGTTGCCTGTCCAGTCATTCTGCTTGGAGCTGCTGTCTTTCAATGTGAACAGAGAAAAATGGATGAAAGTATGCATACTCTTTTTGCCTCATAAAGTACCAACTTCACATTAGAGATATGGTTGTCTAGAGTTCTAGTTAGTATAGATCCTTGGACTCTGAGCCATCGGCCATAGTGTAGACTTGTAAAACTACATGCATCTTACCCCTATGCATCTTACTTTTTAATTTTTTTTTAATTGGAGGATAATTACCTTACAATATTGTGATGGCATCTGTCACACATCAACATGAATCAGCCATAGGCACACACGTGTCCCCTCTATCTTGAATCCCCCCTCATCTCCCTCCCCCACATCCCTACAGGTTGTCACAGAGCACCAGCTTTGGGTTCCCTGCATCATACATCATTCCCACGAGCTATCTATTTTATGGCAATGTATATGTCTTAATACTATTTTGTCAAGTCATCCCACCCTCTCCTCCCACTATGTCCAAAAGCCTGTTCTTTATGTCTGTGTCTCCTTTGCTGCCCTACACCTAGGATCTTGGTACCATCTTTCTAGATTCCATATATGTGTTAATATATATGATATTCGTCTTTCTTTTTCTGACTTACTTCCCTCTGTATAATAGGCTCTAGGTTCATCCACCTCATTAGAACTGACTCAAATGTATTCCTTCTTATAGCTGAGTAAAATTCCATTGTGTATATATACCACAACTTCCTTATCCATTCATCTGTTGATGGATCTGTATAGAGAAAAGGGAACCCTCTTATAATGTTGGTAGGAATGCAAACTGATGCAACCACTATGGAGAACACTATGAAGATTCCTTTTAAACTAGGAATAAAACTACCATCAGTTCAGTTCAGTAATTCAGTCGTGTCTGACTCTTTGCGATCCCACGCATGCCAGGGTTCCCTGTCCATCATCAATTCCAAGAGCTTGCTCAAACTCATGTCGATCGGGTAGGTGATACCAGCCAACCATCTCAACCTCTGTCGTCCCCTTCTCCTGCTGCCTTTAGTCTTTCCCAGCATCAGTGCCTTTTCCAGTAAGTCAGTTCTTTGCATCAGGTGGCCAAAGTATTGGAGCTTCAGCTTCAGCATCAGTCCTTCCAATGAATATTCAGGGTTGATTTCCTTTAGGATTGACTGGTTTGATCTCCTTTCAGTCCAAGGGACTCTCAAGAGTCTTATCCAACACACAGTTCAAAAGCATCAATTCTTCAGCATTCAGCTTTCTTTATGGTCCTACTCTCACACCATACTTGACTACTGGAAAAACCCATAGCTTTGACTAGATGGACCTTTGTCAGCAAAGTAATGTCTCTGCTTTTTAATATGCTGTCTAGATTGGTCATAGCTATTCTTCCAAGAAGCAAGCCTCTTTTAATTTCATGGCTGCAGTCACCATCTGCAGTGATTTTGGAGCCCAAGAAAATAAGAGTCTGCAACTGTTTCCATTTTTTCATTATCTATTTGCTATGAAGTGATAGGACCAGATGCTCTGATCTTTGTTTTTTGAATGTTGAGTTTTAAGCCAGATTTTTCACTCTCCTCTTTCAATTTCATCAAGAGGCTCTTTAATTTCTCTCCACTTTCTGCCATAAGGTTTGTGTCATCTGCATGTCTGAGGTTATTGATATTTCTCCTGGCAATCTTGACTCCAGCTTGTGCTTCATCCAGTCCAGCTTTTTGCATCATGTACTCTGCATAGAAGTTAAATAAGCAGGGTGACAATATACAGCCTTGGTGTACTCCTTTCCCAATTTGGAACCAGTCCATTGCTCCATGTCCGGTTCTAACTGTTGCTTTTTGACCTACATACAGATTTCTTAGGAGGCAGGTAAGGTGGTCTGGTATTCCCATCTCTTGAAGAATTTTTCACTGTTTGTTGTGATCCATACAATCAAAGGCTTTGACGTAGTCAATAAAGCAGAAGTAGATGTTTTTCTGGAATTCTCTTGCTTTTTCTATGATCCAATGGATATTAGCAATTTCAATCCCACTACTGGGCATATACCCTGAGGAAACCAGAATTGAAAAAGACACATGTGCCCCAATGTTCACTGCAGCACTGTTTACAATATCTGGGACATGGAAGTAACCCATCTCACTTTCATGAGGCAAACTTCTGCTCATTTCTTAGTCTCATTTCATTAGCCCAGATACTAGCTCTTATCTTTTGTTTTGTTTATTTGTTTTAATCTTTTGCTCTAAGTGTTTTCATCATTTTCTATGGATTCACAATATCTTCATAGGAAGTTTGGAGAGACTTCATCAGGGGCTAAAGTTAAGATACATTTTAACCAGAAATTGCCAATCAATAATTCAACACAGTATGTGTTAGAGATGGATAAAAGAATTTGATGGATTAGTGCAAATTAATTATTACTACTGGGGAAAATATCTCAAAGCTCTCTTTTGGTTGTTAAATAGTTTCATCATGTTTTTAGACTGATAGAACATTATATACAAAAAAAGCTACCTTGATTGATAAATGAAAAAATAGTGGCTCCTTTCAAGTAGTCTCAAAGCAAAAATATAGCTTAGAAAACCTACTTACTAGAATTGCTTCAAGTGGTATGAATATATCATTTTCCTAACAAAACAAAATATATAATTGGAGTTAATTTGCTTAACTCATGAAGGCTGAAGGCTGTGGTAAAATTTAAAGTTTAACCTTACAGCATTAATGAACAACTTATAAATTCATACTTTACTTTAACTATGTGAAAGTGTTACTAAGTACATTAAAAATACATCCCTACACACAAAGAAGTTTAATTAACCAAAAATTTCAGACACTTGGCTTACATTAGCTGCCTTTTCTTTACCTTACCTAGGGAAAAAATCACTTTATCTTCCATATGCCCCATTCTCATCACATCATCTGCTAAAGCCAAGTTGATATCATCATCAGGTGGGAGTAGACTTCTGCAATGCTTTCCTGTACTTTGTGTTAGTAGCCAAACGCTCCTTGGCTTTGCCCAAATTGTCAAGTCCATCTGCCATTAGCCTCTCCAGCTCGTTATGCCATCTGCCAGGCAATGACCTATCGTTCCCCTTGGTCTGGATGCTACATTGTATGTGTCTGGCATCTCCAAATATTCCCTACTGTCTCACATTCTTTCAGAATACAGAGAAATGACTCAACCTGACATTTCAAATCTAGCTAGAGCTGGAGCAAAAAGAACTGGTATTTTACTCTGTGAAACATTCCAACTATTCAATGCAATAAGTATTTTCTCAAAATATCAGTGGGATGTTTCACTGAGAAATAAGATGGTCAGGATTTTTTCTCGGGAATACTTACTGAATGGGAGGCAAATATTCATTTATATTCAATGACTTTTCTGAGTAAATATGAGAGCAGTTTTGAAAGGTGTATGCATTTAAAAGCTTTAAGGTAAAATTTAGCCTTCTATATACAGTGTTAACATTGCTGGGAGACAGCACAGAGTAGAAAAGGCAATACAGCCTTTGTGGAAGGAGAGCAATTATGGAATCTCAGCTATCTCTTACTAGTTCTAGGACCTTGGGCAATGTTTTTAGTCTTTTTGAGTTTAGATTGAAAGTGAAATTTGCTCAGTCATGTCAAACTCTTTGTGATCCTGTGATCTATACATCCCATGGAATTCTCTAGGTCAGAATACTGGAGTGGGTCGCCTTTCCCTTCTTCAGAGGACCTTCCCAACCCTGGAATTGAACCGGGGTCTCCTGTATTGCAGGCAGATTCTTTACCAGCTAAGCTCCCAGGGAAGCTCAAAGTGAAAGTTGCTCAGTCGTGTCCAATTCTTTGTGACTCCATGGACTATACAGTCCATGGAATTCTCCAAGCCAGAATACAGGAGTGGGTAGGCTTTTATCTGCAAAATGGGGATAAAAACATACTTCACAGGTTTGCTGTAGGAATTAAATAAAGCTGTGTATCCTGACATGCTGTGCTGTGCTTAGCTACTCAGTCCTGTCCACCTCTTTGTGACCCCATGTACTATCGTAGCCCATCAGGCTCCTCTTTCCATGGGATTCTCTAGGCAAGAATACTGGAATGGGTTGCCTTGCCCTCTTCCAGGTGATCTTCCCAACTCAGGGATCAAACCCAGGTCTCCTGCATTGCAGGTAGATTCTTCTCTTTTTTTGCAGGTAGATTCTTTACCAGCTGAACTACCAGGGAGGCCTGAGTACCCTGATACATTATGTTAGTTTTAATACACTTAAAGCCACTTGGTTGTTTTTTAGGGAGACTCAGCACTAAAAAACTTTCTGACCTTACTTGAGTGACTAACTCCTGGAGAGTAACTTGAACACTGAGGAGATAGCCCCAAGGAGGACAAGTTAACTTCCTTTTGTTTTTCCATATTGAGTTCTGATATTTAAATGGAGCTTCAGTCAGTCAGTCAGTTCAGTCACTCAGTCGTGTCTGACTCCTTGCGACCCCATGAACCGCAGCACACCAGGCCTCCCTGTCCATCAGCAACTCCCGGAGTCCACCTAAACCCATTTCCATTGAGTTGGTGATGCCATCCAACCATCTGATCCTCTGTCATCCCCTTCTTAGGCAACAAAATATAATGATATCCCACCAATACCATAAAACCCTTTTGTCATTGTTCTTTAGTTGACAAACGGTATCCAACTCTTAGCAATTGCATGGACTGTAGCCCACCTGGCTCCTCTGTCCATTGGCTTTCCCAGGCAAGAATACTGGAGTAGTTTGCCATTTTCTTCTCCAGGGGATCTTCCTGACCCAGGGATCAAACCAATGTCTTCTTCTTGGCAGACATATTCTTTACCACTGAGCCACCTAGGAAGCCTATAAAACCCTTTATATATTGAAATAAATCTGTTTCATGGCCATTGGTGTCTGTAGCTCAATTTAACATTTGCATTCCTTCAATTTCTATAGATGGAGGATAAAAGAGCCACTGAATTGATAGAGAGATCATTAATAGCTATATCAAACATAACAGTAGAGACTCTTCAAGTCAAAATACACATGCACACACATACATACACCCACAAATTTTAAAATGAGAAAATATACTAAAATGTTACTTCGAAATACCCATTTACTAAAAGATAGCATTCATCATTTAAATATCATGAAAAACAATTCAATGAAGCTATGATGAATAAACTGTCATCCTGTTATATGAGCTTTCATTGAATAAAAAGATAAAAGAAGCATAAATCATCTACTACCACAAAATTCATTAAGATGAAACAGATGTACAAACCTTTGCTTTTATGTTGTAGCAGAGGACCATTTTCCTGATGTGTAGAATGGCAGTCATGGTATTTTTATAAAATCACTGGGGAAATGATGACATGTTTTAATGAATGCATGCTAAACACCCTCTAGTACAAATAAAATGAGTATACATGTCTAAGACCTATACAAAGACATGTGTATCTGTATATAAAATGCATAGACAGAATACTCCACTATTTTAAGATTTTAAATATTTCCCCATTGTTTGAGCAAGGAAAATATTCAATGTAACATATGTAGATCACATTCTGTATATTCAACTTATAATGACCAACACCGACAAATATCTCTCACTGCCTGAGGTCCAGGCTACCACAGCCAAAAGTCTCAAAGACACCACATTGAAGATGCTTCCTAAAAGCAGAAAACATTAGCTTATGAGTACCAGAGGCGAACAAGAAAAAAAAACGAAAAATTTAAGGGCAGCACTTTAGACAGGACTAGCCAGCCTGCTCTAATATACCTCCTTACACACTGCCTGGAAGTTTTGCTACATCTCGTGGCAATATTAAACACTATTATTAGCTAGTCAAATTGTATTGTTTGCTTAAGATTCCTTAGCTTTGATCTTTGCCCTACAGGGATGAAAATATTTTTAAATGATACGCTTTTTTGAAGGAAAATAAATTATTGATTACAACTTTATTAAGACTTTTGTGTTTTTTAATTACTTTATAATATAGATATACATATACATGCATATGAATATTAACATACATGTAATGCAGCATTTAATCTCCCCAAGATGCCCTATATCTAATTTCCAAGCACTTTATAACCAACCAATCTATATTTTTTTATTCAATGTAAGTATTTATTGAGCACCTGCTGAATGTGGGGCACTATGCTTGGTTCTAGGAATACAAGACAGAACAAACTGCCCATGGTTCCTGTCCTCATGGAGCTTGTAAAATTACTGTTGCTGTTGTTTAGTTGCTAAGTCACGTCTGACTCTTTGCAACCCCCAAGACTGTAGCCTGCCAGGCTCCTCTGTCTGGGATTTTCCAGGGAAGAACTCCCAAGGATCCTTCTGACCTAGGGATCAAACCTGCAGCTCCTGCATTGGCAGGCAGATTCTTTACCACTGAGCCACCACAGAGCTCAGAATTACTGTACCCATGTTAAAATTCAAAGAAAAGACAAAACTGTGGTTTAGTGGGATTTTAAGGACATTTATACTAGAGTTTTCTGAATAATTGGCCCTAATACAGGGCCAAATGGTTTATAGTTGACTACATGTTTAACAACATCCTCTGAACACTTCATTGTGTTATCATACCTGACTATTTTTATCCAGTCTGTCTCTTTTCATAAACAGAGCCAATGTGAATGTACAGATGTGACTTTATAAATAAAGCCCTAAGGGTTTATATTTGTCATCTGTCATTCTCAATGTCGAGAAGAATATAAAGTATTCTCAATACATTCTACCATATAAAGTATATTTGAGTAGGTAGCTATCTTTGTACCTATCACTCAAATTAAAGGCAGATGCCACCCCCATTTTAATGTTGTATTTCCTAAGATCTCAAGGAGGAAGGCACCTTGACGTTTTCTGATTCAATAATATAGAGATGTGTTCCTTTTTTGTGAAATTTCAAAGGACATTTTTTCCCACCTTTACTGTATCATACCACTTCATACTTAATAGTGTATATATATATATATTCTGAAGCTTCAAGTTAATTATTGGTTTCACTGGTATTGTGTTTATTCTTAGCATTTTATATTTCAATGTAAGTAAGCATACTAAGAAACATAAAGAATGTTGCATTTAAATTTAACCCTATTAAGAATCTACTTCTGCTGCTGCTGCTAAGTCGATTCAGTCATGTCCAACTCTGTGCGACCCCATAGACGGCAGCCCACCAGGCTCCTCCGTCCCTTGGGATTCTCCAGGCAAGAACACGGGAGTGGGTTGCCATTTCCTTCTCCAATGCAGGAAAGTGAAAAGTGAAAGTGAAGTAGCTCAGTTGTTTCCGACTTCTAGCGACCCCATGGACTGCAGCCCACCAGGCTCCTCCATCCATGGGATTTTCCAGGCAAGAGTACTGGAGTGGGGTGCCATTGCCTTCTCCGTAGAATCTACTAGACAGTGTCTATTTTAAATATTTCACAGAGAACTCAAGATTGAGATCATATTTTAGACAACTCCAAATAATCACAGCATAACTATATAAAACATTATCTATAATCACACAGCATAGATTCTTTTTTCACTCAATGGTTATTCAATTCTTCATAAATCATGTAATATGATATATAGATTTATGAGAATAGGTTGAAGTCTGTTATTTATAATTTAAGCATCCTTAATTTTTAATGTAAATATAATCATGAAACTGATTAAACATTTATTTAATTAAATTATAATACAATTATTTAGCAATTATCTTAGAAGGAAGATAAAAAGGATATAGAGAATGATGAGTAGTTAGTATGTCTAGACATGAAGTAATGTGAAAAATGTTATCATGATATAGTATTGATTTAAAAACCAAGATAAAATAGTATGTAAAGTGTAAGATTAATATGTAACTATACTTATACACATAGAAATATATTACATTGTAGAAAGGATGAAATCATACTGAAATATTAAGTGTTTATCTTTAAATAAACACTGTTGGAATATGGATGTTTTTTGTTTTCTTCTTCACACATCTCTATATTTTCCAAATATTACAATGTGCTGCTGTTTTTCTTTGTAACTAAAATACGTGTCAAAATACATGAATTGTAAAAAGGAGATAAAATGTTATACAGATTTTTATGAAAACTCCTCTTAATATTGGTTATAATTAAACATGTTGGTGCTTCAAATGCTAAGCTGTAGTTTATCTGGAAAATCCACTTATATTGAACTACTCAGTTAGCTCAGATGGTAAAGAATCTGCCTGCAAAGCAGGAAACCTGGGTTTGATCCCTGGGTCAGGAAGATCCCCTGGAGAAGGAAATGGCAACTCACTCCAGTATTCTTGCCTGAAGAATCCCATGGACAAAGAAGCCTGGTGGGCTGCAGTCCATGGGGTCATAAAGAGTCGGACACAACTGAGCAACTAATACACACACACACTTGGTTCTCCACAAAGCCAAAATTAAAGAGACATTTTTATATTCAATATTAGAGTCCAGTCTGCCATATTTGTAATGGTTCAAGTAACAAGACTGTGGTATATGGGAACACTCTATAGGCAAAACATTCCATTAAGTGTTCATGTTCAAATAACAGTCTACCAAATGAAAGAAACTGGACAGTGCTATATACCTGGAAGCTCTGTATGACTGAGCGTGTCTGACTGTTTGTGACCTTATGGGCTGTAGCCCGCTGGGCTCCTCTGTTCATGGGATTTCCCAGGCAAGAATACTAGAGTGGGTTGCCATTTCCTTCTCCAGGGCATCTTCCCAACTCAGGGATTGAACCCAGGTCTTCTGTCTTGCAGGCAGATTCTTTACTGTCTGATCCACCAGGGAAGCCCAAACAATTGTAAGTTGTTATTAATTATTTTCAGATGTCGGTGTTCACTTAACTAAGTCAGCTAAAATTTATTCAAACAAAGGCACACTAATAGAAGAGCTTTTTCCTGTAGAGTAGCTTTGTACAGCTTCTTTTATGTTTTACCTCCCTTTATGTTCACATGGTTGGATGCTTCTCATCCCAATTTTAAGAACTTCTTCATAAAACTTAGAAATTGATTGGAGGATGGATGGAACAGACAGGAGAGAGTTCTCACTTCAAATAAGTCAGAGCCTATTACTTTGTCAGCACTATGGAATTTGCTAGTTTGCTTTAAAATACTGAAATAAAACATTAGCCTCAGGGTATGAATGGCACCCCACTCCAGTACTTTTGCCTGGAAAATCCCGTGGAGGGAGGAGCCTGGTGAGCTGCAGTTCATGGGGCCGCTAGAGTCGGACACGACTGAGCGACTTAACTTTCACTTTTCACTTTCATGCATTGGAGAAGGAAATGGCAACCCACTCCAGTGTTCTTGCCTGGAGAATCCCAGGGACGGGAAGCCTGGTTGGCTGCCGTCTATGGGGTCGCACAGAGTCGGACATGACTGAAGCGATGCAGCAGCAGCATGAATACTTGTACAAGAATCTTTAAAAATATACAATATGGTCAAGTATGCATCCACCAAGCTTCCCTCATAGCTCAGTCGGTAGAGAATCTGCCTGCAATTCAGGAAACTCGGGTTCGAGTCCCGGGTTGGGAAGATCCCCTGGAGAAGGAAATGGCAACCCACTCCAGTATTCTTGCCTGGAGAATCCCATGGACAGAGAAGCCTGGTGGGCTACAGTCCATGCAGTCGCAAGAGTTGAACATGACTTAGTGATTAAACCACCACCACCACCATGCATCCATCAAAACAGTCCTCCATGATACTACTACAGGCTTGGAAACTTATGAGATCAAGTTATTAAACTAGATTAACAATCAACTATCCTCCTATCAAGTGATCCTTAGATAAATATTTTTCAGTCTGCTAAATCAATATAACTTTTATTTTAAAAGAGTTGTAAACATTTGTCCTGAGGTATCAGGAACCCTATGCCAACATGATAATGCAACATAACTTTCACATATTTTAAAAATGATAACTAATAAGGCCTGTTTCAGCATGTATTAGAGGAAAGGAATAATGAAAATCATATATGTATAGATTTATATTCTATTTATAGTCTCCTCCCCCACCACAGGTAAGTATTATTTAGCACATTGTAGAAGTCATCTTTTGATATTTTACTAGACATCTGCCTCTTTGTTGCTTTATGTTTTTGCATTTTTTATTGAAGTATAGTTTACATAGAGTAAAATGCATACTTCGTGAAGAAATTCTACCTGTGTATGGATATTCTTGTAATCATTATCTGAAGCAACATTGCATTTCATCACCCCCAAAGATGCTGCTTCCGAGACAGCATCTTTCTCATTATATACTCCTACAATGTTAACCACTATTCTGATTTCTGATACCATAATTAGGCCTTGTCTGTTTCAGAATGTCACATAATTTGAATCATATAACATATTCTTTTGTGCCTGTGTTCTTTTTTTTTGTTTGACATATTATTTTTTTTAAATATTCATCCACAGTGTTCCATATATCAGTAGTTAGTACTTTTTAAAAAAAATGTTGTTTTATTTATTTTTAGCTGTGCTGGGACTTCATTGCTGCATGGCCTTTTCTCTAGTCGCAGTGAGTGGGGGCTAGCTACTCGCTAATTGTGGTGCATGGGCTTCTCATCGCAGGGGCTTCTCTTGTTGCAGAGCTCCGGCTCTAGGGTGTGCGGGGCTTCAACAGTTGCAGCACATGGGCTCAGTAGTTGTGTCTCTCAGGCTCTAGAGCACAGGCTCAGTAACTGTGGTCCATGGGCTTAGTTGCCCTGCAGCATGTGGAATCTTCCTGGACCAGCAATTGAACTTGAGGCCTCTGCACTGGCAAGCGGACTCTTAACCATTGGACCACCAGGGAAGTCCTCCAGGAGTTAATACATTTTATTGCTGGATAGTATTCCATTTTATGAATACCACAACTTGTTTATCTATTCCAGCTTCATAGATGTTTGGGGTGCTTTTAGTGTTTGCTATTTTTTTTACTATTATCGATAAAGTTGTTAAGAGCATGCTTGTACAAATCTTTCCTTCGACACATGCACTCATTTTCATCTTTCTTCAGTATATACCTAGTAGTGAATTGTTGGGTCATGGAGTAGGCATATTTTTAATTTATGAAATTGTCAAATAACTTCCCAAAGTAATCATATAACTGTTTCATACTCTAATCAGCAATATATGAGTGCTATCTGGTTTTGATTGGCTCAGTAAGGTTTTTAGCTAAAGTTATTAATGAAAGCATTACTGAAATATCCAATTTTACTTGTTTATTCACGTATTTTTGCCTACCAAATATCTTCTCATAAATAAGGCAGCGTGTTCATAATAAGTAAATTAATATATGAGACTGCAAATTCTTTGTAGTTGACTTTCAAATGCTAACCTTCTGAAAAGTGAAAGTGAAGTTGCTCACTCGGGTCCGACTCTTTGCAACCCCATGGGCTTTAGCCTACCATACTGTTTTATCCATGGGATTTTCCAGGCAAGAGTACTGGAGTGGGTTGCCATTTCCTTCTCCAGAGGATCTTCCCGACCCAGGGATCGAACCCGGGTCTCCCGCATTGTAGGCGGATGCTTTACCATCTGAGCCACCAGGGAAATCCTATATAATTTTCTCTGTACCTTCCTTAAGGTACTTATCATTTCTAATTTTATGCAGAGTTTATGAAATATAGACTAGCTTTCTGAATATGCCTGCCCACACGCATCAAAGTAGGTGGGGCCACATGAGACAAATGATCTCTCACGAAATCCCTAGAAATGCAGAATTGATTTAGGAGGGATAGAGGAAATGCAGCAGTGTAAACAACTGCTAGATTGGCCCATTGACAGGATTCAGCTAATAAGGTAAACATGCAAGT
This sequence comes from Bos taurus, assembly GCF_002263795.3. NCBI lineage: Eukaryota > Metazoa > Chordata > Mammalia > Artiodactyla > Bovidae > Bos > Bos taurus. The sequence goes on from NC_037357.1 coordinate 10,456,298, forward strand.
AGAGCAGATCTGCTAAGGGCAACAAGATTATAGAAGCTGTTGATAAGAAACAAATCCTTTATGAGCAGTATATTTTAAGATTATTTTTTTGATGTGGACCATTTTTTAAAAAATTTTAAGTCTTTATTGAATTTGTTACAGTATTGCTTCTGGTTTTTAGTTTTTTGCCTGTGAGGCATGTAGGATCTTAGCTCCCCAACCAGAGATTGAACCTGCACCTCCTGCATTTTTAAGGAGAAGTCTTAACCACTGAACCTCCAAGGAAGTCCCTGGGAACAGTATTAACATGATAGAATGGGCCATACTAATGCTGATAAACTTTCAATTGCCAAGTGCTTACTGTAAGCTTATTTAATTTAATCTTCAGATAAAAGAAAGAGGATACTGCTAATGGAAGCTTAGAAATGTAGATAAATTACCGAAGGTCAAACAACTAGTAAGTGTTATAAGCCAGGACTGGAACTCCAGGGCCAGTGCTCTCTCCCTGTCATAATATTGTCTCAGAGGTGGCTTTGATAGATACTGTTTCTTAGAATTCCATAGAGAGACATACAAACCAGACTGAAATCAGGTCATAATGAGTTACCAAAAGAGACAACTGTGAAAATGACAATAAGTATAATATAAATATATAAATGTTGATTATATAAAGTAAGTTGTATGAGTCAGTGGTAAAGCCATACAAAATATAAACAAATGATTTGTACTAAGGAAGAATTCGTGTAATAAAGTATTTTTAAATCAAAATTTTAAAAGAAATCACGTATAAATATGGCCAGGGAGAATGGTCATTGAACAATAAGTGTTACCCTCTGGAGGCAGAGATAAGAAGTAAGAAAGTTTCATTAGGGATGAGAAGTTACTTTTTTTGGCTGAGAGCAGATCATGGTAGAGAGTGTCTAAAAATAAAGTTGGTGAATTGTAGCATAATGAGATGAGAAAGTGAGAACTGATGGAGGCCACAGGTACTTGATAATAGAAATTTTACAAAAAGCAAGGGTAAGGAACTGCAGGCTTTTGAAAAGGGAAATGACATGGTCAAAATGGTTTTAAAATAAGATGATTATTGTTTCACTGAGAAGCGAAGTTTTAGAAAAGGCAGAGAGCAAGCAAACCACCTACTCTTATTTTTCATAAAAGTAAGTCTGAGGTTTTAATGTGCTTTAACTTTATCTATCAAATATATTTCCTGTTACAAAATGTATCTTGATCACAAAATGATTTAATGGAATCCAAAAGTTTAGAATGGCTAATTTTTTTATGATAAACATATAAACATCTACACATGTGAAAATATAGTATTCTTGTTATTGTCATTCTATATTTGATGCTTTTACCCAACCCATAATAAGAAGGCTAAAATTAAGTAAAATTTTTAAGTTTCAACTTAAGAGATTTTAAATATTTTTGGTATATTTTTCTTTGGAGGTTTATGTATGTTATGGAACTACATTTACCCTTTGTAAAATATATAAATGTCTTCTAAGGAGGATACTATGCTAAATAAATGATGCTATGCTAAATAAAATATGATAGAAATAAATTATTGATAGTCTGGAAATGCAATTAACTTCTTCCAAAAAGAATAAGATTACAATTTATGATATTTTCTGGATTAATATATTTCTTTACTTAAAACAGAAGCCACTTTTATTTCAGTAGCAAAATAGGAGTAGTGCAGTTCAGGCAACCAGTATGACAGCAAAGCAAAGTTTTCATTTGGAAACTGATTCTTTGTTGGAAAACACTCTTCTAAAGTCATGGATGACTTGACTGATGAAAAAAATGGGAGAGTGAAAAGCACACAATTCAGTGCCAATTACATTTGGTTCTATAGATATTTTAAGCCTTCCATTTATAAACCTAAAGAGGAATGCAATAATGAGGCAGCTTGATCTGATTGGTAATAAGGGCCAGGTAATGACTACAGGGAGAAATATATACCATGCCATTTATTTTGTAGATAGCATATAGAAACTAGAAATGGCCATAAAAATACTACTTTTGTCTCCTCAAATTTCCATTATTTTTTAAAATATAGGTTTTTGTCAGAACTACCTGCAAGTAAAATTTTTCAAGATTTTGTTTTGAGAATTTAATATCAAAGAAACTCTTTACTCTCTAATCATCTTTTCTCTGACTTTTCCCCTTATTCTTTATATTAAATGAAGCTCTAATTTTTTAATTCATTTATTCAGCATTCATATACTGAGCAAGTATGTGAGGCATTATGTGCTAAGTGTTGCAATTATAAATATGAATAAGACCCTGAGCTATTTTCCAACATAATTTTCTTTCTTTTCTTTCTTCCTTGGCAATATGCCTCTGACCTTTCTCTCAAATTACAGTCCTATATTTCCAATTTCCTGATTGATAGCTTTTTGGATTTCTGATTGACACCACCAGCTATACATATCTAAAACTCAATTTATCATCCATTCCATCATAATTGGTACTCCTTATTAGTCGTTTGTTTGATTTCTATTTTTTTCTTCACCTTTCTACTGATTCTATACATTCAAGTATGACTCTTCTTAAAATATAACCCAACCTGCAAGCACATTCAAAATCACTGATGGTGACTTTCACTTCTGTCCATGATTCCTCTCTAAGTTAATAATGAGAAATCTAGGCAAAATATAGGAAGTAGATGCTTTTCTGTATTGCAATGTGAAAATCCAGAGGGCTGGAACTCCTGCTTTAAGAAAAATGAAAATGGAAAAATGGAACAAATTTACCTTCCTACATGGAACAAATAAAATTCTGGACAAAATGTATGAAATATTTTCTGGACATTAGACAATAATCAACATAGGATGTAGCTTCCCAGCTGGCGCTAGTGGTAAAGAACCTGACTACCAATGCAGGAGGCAAGAGATCCAAGTTCAATCTCTGGGTCGGGAAGATCCCCTAGAGGAGGGCATGGCAACCCACTCCAGTATTCTTGCCTGGAGAATCCCGTGGCAAGAGGCTGGAGAGGAACCTGACAGGCTACAGTCCAGAGGGTCACAAAGTGTTGGACATAACTACAGCGACTTAGCATGCATGCACTCAAGACAGCACAGTGGTTCCTGAGAGCAAAGATATAAATGAGGTGAGCCCTACAACTGTCCTAACTTAACCTTCTGGAGAGAGCGTCCATGTTGCAGTGCAGTGACCAGAAGCTGAGAGGAACCTGATAGTCACTCTGGGTTGAAAAGCTAAGTGGAGAGACACAACTGGCAAAAAAAATGGCTAGAGTTCACAGGATAGAGTAATGGAGAGGCAACGGTTGCATTGAGAGAGCACTCTGGATATCTACAGAGGGTTCCTCTTGAGTTGAGTCAAATATCTATCAGTTCTTGCATGCGCTAAAATCTAACTGTGAGGCAAAAAACAAAAAACACCATCCATAATGAACAGAGGGAGCAATCCATGAATATTTCAAAAGGCCAAGAAAACTACCTGTTCCCACTAGCAATATCCTTGGAAATTTTATAAGCCAAATCCTTGTAAATCACAGGGAATTGGGTACAGTACTCAGAATACTGTTGTCTCACTAGGGGGTCAAAAGTATCCCTAGGCTAGAATCTACTCTGGCCCTACCTAACAAACTTCAAAGTGAGGCTTGAAAGAATCAAGCTGAATCTCAATAACTTATGTATGTCTCAGAATCAAGATCAAGAATATTTATAGGAATACAAGAAATCTGGCATTCAGTAAAGTAAAATTCATAATATGTGGTATTTAATAAAAAATTACCCAGGAAGCAATAAAATAGGAAAATATAACCAATAATGAGGCAATAATCAATCAGTAGAAACAGACTTTTAAAGACAGAGATGATAGAATTAGGAGTCAAAGATGTTAAGAGAGTTACTATACACATGTTTCAGAAGATATGTTAAGTAGAGATGTGGAATGTCAAGAATCAAGAATGTTAAGTAGAGACATGGAAAATATAAGAATTTCAAATGAAATTCTGGAAATGAAAAATAAAAAATATCTGAGATAAGATATACTGGTAAGATTAAACAGATTAGACATTGTACAAGAAAGTATTAGTGAACTTGCATAACTAGCAGTAGAAAATATCCAAAATGAAACAGAAAAGAGTGGAGAATAAAATGAAAATAACACTGAAGAGCTCTGGAACAACTTCAAGTAGCCTATTATATGTGTAATTGCAGTCCTCAAATGGGATGAGAAAGTGAGGCACAGAAAAAAATATTTGAAGAAACTGTGGCTGAAAAATATCCAAGTTTGATGAAAACTATACTAAACCCAGTAATCCAGAAATTCAATGAAATCTGAATATGTAACATCAATAACATAATCCATAAAAGAAAAAAAAATGACATATAAAATGGGTCCCTGGGTCTCAGCAAGAGAGAGAAACCTCAAGGAGATAACAGTAGTATTAATTTTTTGAAAATTCAAAGAGCAGTGTTTAGTGAGACTGAGGCAGAAGACAAGAGAATAGAATAGCTATGCAGAGATAAGTTTCTAAAAATCCACATATGCATCCCTACTTCTGTTGCTGAATACTATGTGATACATGCTTAAGTTGAAATCCCACAAGGCTGGGTAAGGAACTATCAGTGATTTGCAAGCTGAGCAATTGCTAGAATTCACATAGGGCTGGGAATCATTCTAATTTCCACTTTTCAGACTGCATAATTTGTTTGAATATCCACAGCATTTGGTAGAGATAGCAGAAAGGTCACACCTTAGTAGTGAGGCTAAAATAACACTAAATTTAAAGCTACTAGAGATATCACCATAAAAAAGTTTTAATACAAGCCACAAAAGGATCAGTTTGACTTACATTTCACCTAACAACCTGAAAAATAATTTTCAACAACCCTTCAAGGGTGATGACAAATTCTAGAAATTGAACAACATTTTGATGTTTTAACTTTTAATCAGAAATTACTAGACATATGAAGAGGTACAGGAGAAAATATCATTCAAATAGAGTACATTATATTTGATAGAATACATGAGATATGGTTAACAAAAAAAGAATTTAAAGGACTTATTAAATATGTTCAAGGTTTAAAGAAAAGTATGAACAGAATTAAGAGGTAAATTAAGGATACAATAAACAAAGCATTTAGAACTAAAAATACAATATTTGAAACAAGTTTCACACTGGAAGTTTAACAGCATGTCAGATAATGCATAATAATGATCAGTGAACTTAGAGTTACAACTATGAAAATTATTAAAAAATGAAATGCACAGAGGGGGAAAAATCTTAAAATCCATTAACAGAGTGACAGTGACTTGTAGGATACTATCAAGTTGTCTACCTATATGTAATTGAATCTAGAAGGAGAGAGAGGGTAGACAGTAAAAAATATTTGAAAAAAGAAATGACCTTTTTTTCAAAATTTGATGAAAATAATAAACCCACATAACCAAGAAACTCAACAAAGCACAAGTATCATAGGATACATATGAACAACACACCAATGCACATCAAATTGCTGAAAATCAGTGATACAGAGAAAAAATCATCATAGGAAAAAAGACACAGTATTATAAGGGAATAAAAGCAAGAATGAATGCAGACTTCCTGTCAGAAATAATGCAAGCCAGAAGATAATGAAACAATTTCTAACTGTTGACAGAATAAACTGTCAACTTTGATTTCTGTACAGAGGAACATATTCTTGAAAAATGACAGCAAAATGAATAGTTTTTCAAATAGACAAAAGCAGACAGAATTTTAGTGAACCTACATTATAAGAAATTTTAAAGAAGTTCTTTAGAGTGAAGAAAAATGATACTAAATAAAAATTTGACTCTGAAAAGATAAAGAATAATTAGGATGTTAAATATGTGGGCAAATATAATTTTTAAAACTTTTAATAAATCTTAAACACATTATTGAAATTTAAAGCTAAAATAATAGCACTGTATTGTGGAGCTTATAAAATATGTAGCAGTAGAATTTTAAGTAGCAATAACCAAAATAGTAAATAGAAATAGACTATTATAAAGTCCTACAGTTCTTAAAAGTGAAATGCTATATTATTTTGATAGACAATGAAAAGTTAGAGATGCATATCATAATTCCAAAACAGACATTTAAATGAAAAGTGAGATAGCAATTAAGTAAAGAATGGAGATAAAATGGAATGCTGAAAAAAATAATACCTAGTTGTCCTCAGTAAATGTCAGAAATGATGGAAATTAATGAACAAGTAAGATATGGACAAATAGAAGAACAGGAAAATGGAAGATTTAAAGCCAACAATATAAAAATTTCATTAAACATAAAATTTCTAAACACTCAAATTAAAAGACAGAGATTATAAAATTTGTTTAAAAAGTAACTGGTTTATGTCGTGTAGAGAAAACTCACTTTAAATATAAATATTGCTGATTGGTTAGAAGTAAAATGATAGAATAAGACATACCATGTAAACTTTAGCCATAACACAGCTAGATTGGCTACATTAATGTCAGAAAGAGTAAACTTCAAGATAGTATTACCAGAGGTTAAGAGGGGCATTTTATGAATATAGTAGTTCAATTCATTAAGAAGATCTAACAGTCCTAAATATGTATGTACTTAAAAACAGATCTTCATAATACATAAAACAAACAAAAAATGAAAGAAAGAAAAGAAAAATAAATCCCAGTTGTAGTTGGATAATTTAATACTTCTTTCTAGGTAATTGAAAAACGATAGATCAGTAAATATATAGAAACATAAAATCACTAGTGAAAAATTTGACCTAGTTTACATTTGTAGAACTCTCCACCTAAAAACAGCAGAATTCAGATTATTTTCAAGTGTACATAGACATTCTCCAAGGTATACCATGTTCAATGTCACATGGCAAGTCTCAATAAAGTTAAACAGGATGTAACCACGTTGTGCATCCCAATTCCCTGTGAATCCGAATAAAACTAAATTAGAAATAAAAACTATAATGTTGTATCATCTCACACCAGTCAGAATGGGCATCATCAAAAAGTCTACAAACAATAAACTCTGGAGAGAGTGTGGAGATGTATTATGAATATCTGTTTTTAAGTACATACACATTTAGGACTGTTAGATCTTGTTAATGAATTGAACTACTATATTTATAAAATGCCCCTCTTAACTGCGGTGATACTATCTTGAAGTTTACACTTTCTGACATTAATGGAGCCAATCTAGCTGTATTATGATTAAAGTTTGCAAGGTATGTGGAGAAAAAAGGAACCCTGTTACACTGTTGCCAGGAATGCAAATTGATACATCTTCTATGTATGTATAATGAACTTGAAGTTACAGCAATGGAAATTATAAAAAATGCAATGCACAGAGGCAAAAGCTTTAAAATCCATGAACAGAGTGACAGTGACTAGTAGGATACTATCAAGTTGTCTACCATACACATAATTGAAATCTAGAAGGAGAGAGAGAGGGTAGACAGTAAAAAAAAAAAAAAATTGAAAAAAGAAATGGCTATTTTTTCAAATTTGATGAAAATAATATCAAATTTGGAGAACAATATGGAGATCCCTTAAAAAACTAGAAATAAAATTACCAAGATGACCCAGCAGTTCCACTACTAGGCATATACCCTGAGGAAACCATAATTGAAAAAGACACATGTACCCCTAATGTTCATTGCAGCACTATTTACTACTGTTAGCACATGGAAGCAACCTAGATATCTATCAACAGATAAATGGATAAAGGCATTGTAGTACATATACACAATGGAATCTTACTCAGCTATAAAAAAGAATGCATTTGAGTCAGCTCTAATGAGGTGGATGAATCTGGAGCCTATTATACAGAGCAAAGTAAGTCATAAACAGAAAGACAAATCTCATATATTAATGCATATATATGGAATCTAGAAAGATAGTACTGATGATCCTATGTGAAGGGCAGCAAAGGAGACAAAGACATAAAGAATAGACTTTTGGACACAGTGAGGGAAGGAGAGGGTAGGGTGATTTGAGAGAACAGCATTGAAACATACACATTAACATATGTAAAATAGATAGCTGGTGGGAGTTTGCTGTATGACACAGGGAACCCAAAGCTGGTGCTCTGTGACAGCCTGGAGGGATGGGGTAGAGGGAGGTGGGAGCGGGGGTACAAGAGGGAAGAGACATATATATATACCTATGGCCAATTCATGTTGATGTATGGCAAAAGCTGTCACAATATTATAAAGTAATTATCCTACAAATAAAATATTTAAAAAGCTAAGTTAGTAACCAATAACAAAAAGATATTTGAAATACACCCAAACATTTGGCAAAGAGACAACACCCTTGGATCAAATAAGATATCATAAAGGAAATTAGAAAATATTTTGAAGTGAATTATAATGAAAAAAGATATAAAATGTGAAATTCAGCAGATTTAGATTTCAGAGGATATTGTATAGGATTAAATACTTGTATTTAAAAAAGATCTAAATCTAAGATAAATTATTTAGGATGTAACCTTATAAATATATAAAATAAACAAGCAAAATAAACATGAAATAGAAAGAAAAATAAAGAGACCCATGACAGAGAAAATGAATAAACAGTAGAGTTCACCAAAAGCTGGTTCTTACCAAAAAAAAAAATAAATAAAAACAAAACAAAGATAAGTGGAATTGAAAAGGCTCTATTTAAATGAATTAAGAAATAAATAGAAGAACAAAAAATTAGCAATATAAGAAATGGAAAAGAGAAACTCACTAGAGATGCAACATTTTAAAAGAATAAGGGAATATTATGAATAAACATCAGAGAAGGTGATGGCACCCCACTCCAGTACTCTTGCCTGGAAAATCCCATGGATGGAGGAGCCTGGTGGGCTACAGTCCATGGGGTCACAAAGAGTTGGACACAACTGAGCGACTTCCCTTTCACTTTTCACTTTCATGCACTGGAGAAGGAAATGGCAACCCACTTCAGTGTTCTTGCCTGGAGAATCCCAGGGACGAGGGAGCCTGGTGGGCTGCCGTCTATGGGGTCGCAGAGTCCGACACGACTGAAGTGACTTAGCAGCAGCAGCATGAATAAACATGGGCTTCCCAGGTGGCTCAGTGGTAAAGAATCTGCCTGCCAATGCTGGAGATATGGATTTGATCCCTGGGTCAGGAAGATCCACTGGAGATGGAAATCGCAACCCACTCCAGTATTGGTGCCTAGAAAATTCTATGGACATAGCCTGGTGGGCTACAATCCATGGGATCTCAAGAGTCAGACCTGACTTAGCAACTAAAACAGCAACAACATAAATAAATAAACAATATTTATGCCAATAAATTTGATAACTTTGATGAAATGGAAAAATTCCTTAAAAGGTACAAACTATTAAAACTGGTGCAAGTAAACATAGGAAATATTAATACAAATACATCCATTAAAGAGATGGAATTTGAAATGAAATACGTTCTCATAAAGAAAACTGTACAAGTGGTTTAAATGGTGAATTCTATCAAATATCAAGGGAGGAAAAATAAACTTTCTTGAAAATATAAGAGGGATGAATGTATTCCAGCTATTTTCAGGAGACCAGAATTCACTTTGCAAATTCTTTTGAAAAGATTAACATCTTTAACAAAAGAAAAATTAAGAAAGGCCTAAATAAGTGAAGGCCTAAATAAGTGAATCATGTTCATGATTTGGAAGAGCAGGGATCAAACCTGGGTCTCCTGCATTGCAGGCAGATTCTTTACCATCTGAGCCACCATCAAAGCCCAAAGAAATGAAGTATATCATGCTCATGATTTGGAAGATGCAAGATAGTTATGATACTAATTATCCCCAAATTTAACTATAGATTCAATTAAATTCTGATTGTATTGACAATCTGCATATAGAATTCATATGGAAATGCAAATGACCCTGTAGAGCCAGAACAATTTTGAAAAAGAACAAATTGGAAGATTGAACTACCAACTATCAAGACTTAATATAAATCTACAGTAATCAAGACAGTGCATTATTGGCATAGAATAGACATTTAGATCCGTGAAACAGAATAGAGTCCAGAAATAGAAACACACATAACTGATTTTACATACACGTGTCAAGGTAATTTGGAAGGGAACTGTGGTAGGCAGTATTTTGGTTCTCATAATCCTTGGCCTTCTTTTTATGCCTGTGTATGCTGTGTTTCAAGGCAAAGGGACTTTACAGGTGGAATTAGAAATAAGGACTATAAGTAGGGAGATAGTCCTGCATAATCCACATGGGCCTAATGTAAACATGTGTGTGCATGCTCAGTCACTCAGTCATACCTGACTGTTTCTGACCCTATGGACTGCAGCCTGCCAGGCTCATCTGCCCATGGGATTCTCCAGGCAAGAATACTGGAGTGGGTTGCCAGGACCTCCTCCAGGGGATCTTCCTGACCCAGGGATCAAACCCATGTCTCTTACATCTCCTGCATTGACAGGTGAGTTCTTTACCACTTGTGCCACCTGAGAAGCCCAATGTAAACACATGAGTTCTTAAAAGTGAAGGCAGAAACATCAGTCAGATAGAAAAGACAGAGTCATGAGAAAAATGAATCTTTGTGACATGGGTGTGTAAAAGAATAAAAGATCATCTTTTAAACTGTCAAAAAAAAAAAAAAAGAAAAGACAGTGAAAGAGACAGGAGACATTCAAAGCTTAAGTTCAGTTCAGTTCAGTCCAGTCACTCAGTCGTGTCCACCTCTTTGCGACCCCATTAACCACAGCATGCCAGGCCTCCCTGTCCTTCACCAACTCCCGGAGTTCATCCAAACCCATGTCCATTGAGTCAATGATGCCATCCAACCATCTCATCCTCTGTTGTCCCCTTCTCCTCCTGTCCTCAATCTTTCTCAGCATCAGGGTCTTTTCAAATGAGTCAGCTCTTCGCATCAGATGGGCAAAGTATTGGAGTTTTAGCTTCAACATCACTCCTACCAATAAACACCCAGGACTGATCTCCTTTAGGATGGACTGGTTGGATCTCCTTGCAGTCCAAAGGACTCTCAAGAGTTTTCTCCAACACCACACTTCAAAAGCATCAATTCTTCGGCGCTCAGAAACCATAGCCTTGACTAGACGGACCTTTACTGACAAAGTAATGTCTCTGCTTTTCAATATGCTGTAGTTTGGTCATAACTTTCCTTCCAAGAAGTAAGTGTCTTTTAATTTACTTGACTAACAATTGCTGGCATTGAATATAGAAAGAGGACACTGGAATTGGAGGTGGCCTCCTGAAGTTAGTACCACCCCTCAGATGACAGCCAACAAGGGAACGGACCCCATTCCTGCAACCATAAGAAACTGGGTCCTACCAATAGCCTGAAAGAGCAAGGAAATGGATTCTCCCTGAGTGCCTCCAGAAAGGAACACAGCCCTGAGAACCCCTTGATTTTGGCCTGGTGAGACCCATGTCATGTTTCTGAACTACAGACAGTAAGATAATAAATGTGCTTGGCTTCAAGCTCCTAAGTTTGTGGAAATTTGTTACAGCAGCAATAGGAAACAACAGTATTTTCAACAAGTGGTGATAAAACAACTGGTATCCTTATGTAAAAAAAAAAAAAAAAAAGTATAAACCTCAAATTGAACCTCATGCCATACCAGGCTACCTCTGTCCATGGAATTCTCCAGGCAAGAGTACTGGAGTAGCTTGTGACTAGAAGTAGAAGTAGCCAATTAGAATTTAAGTAGCCAGTGATTTGTTATATAGGGCCCCAAAGGCAGGAATTACTAAAAAACTAACAAAAAAAAACCCTAAAACGATAAATTGAACTTGAATAAAAGAAAAAAAATTCTGCTCTTTGAAAGTAAAGTTAAAAGACAAAATATTTACTGGGAGAAAATATTTATAGAACATGTATCTAACCAAGGACTTAGACCATGTAAAGGATGCCTACAAATGGAAAATGAAAATATAAATAACCCAATAAAAATGGCAGAAATTTGAATATCATGACACAAATGAAGATGTATAAGTGATTAATGAGCACACAAATAGATGCTCAACATTACTAGTTACAAAGGAAATGGAGTTAAAAGTTAAGTGCACAGGGGCATAAGGAGAGATTAGGGTGTTGGGAATGTTTCTTGTCTGATTTTAGTAGTGGTTATATGGTTTTATATATATGTCAAAATTCCTTAAATTATAGATTTAAAATGGGTGCATTTATGTATAAATTATGACTCTGTACAGCTGATTTAAAATATGATTTATATGAGAAAACAAACAAAAAAAGTCTTAAATGATACTCTGTGCATGAGTTGTGCTTAGTCGCTCAGTCATGTCTGACTCTTTGCAACCCTATGAACTGTAGCCCACCAGGCTCCTCTGTCTTGAGGATTCTCTAGGCAAAAATACTGGAGTGGGCTGCCATGCCCTCCTCCAGGGGATCTTCCCAACCCAAGGATCAAACCCACATCTCTCAGTTCAGTTCAGTCACTCAGTTGTGTCCATCCGACTCTTTGCCACCCCATGAATTGCAGCACAACAGGCTTCCCTGTCCATCACCAACTCCTGGAGTTCACTCAAACTCATGTCCATCGAGTCGGTGATGCCATCCAGCCATCTCATCCTCTGTGGTTCTTTTCCTAATGCCCCCAATCCCTCCCAGCATCAGAGTCTTTTCCAATGAGTCAACTCTTCGCATGAGGTGGCCAAAGTACTGGAGTTTCAGCTTTAGCATCATTCCTTCCAAAGAACACCCAGGGCTGATCTCCTTTAGAATGGACTGGTTGGATCTCCTTGCAGTCCAAGGGACTCTCAAGAGTCTTCTCCAACACCACACTTCAAAAGCATCAATTCTTTGGCGCTCAGCTTTCTTCACAGTCCAACTCTCACATCCATACATGACCACTGGAAAAACCATACCATTGACTAGACGGACCTTTGTTGGCAAAGTAATGTCTCTGCTTTTCAATATGTTACTAGGTTGGTAATAACTTTCCTTCCAAGGAGTAAGCGTCTTTTAATTTCATGGCGGCAATCACCTTCTGCAGTGATTTTGGAGCCCCCAAAAATAAAGTCTGCCACTGTTTCCCCATCTATTTCCCATGAAGTGATGGGACCGGATGGCATGATCTTTGTTTTCTGAATGTTGAGTTTTAAGCCTACGTTTTCACTCTCCTCTTTCACTTTCATCAAGAGGCTTTTGAGTTCCTCTTCACTTTCTGCCATAAGGGTGGTGTCATCTGTATATCTGAGGTTATTGATACTTCTCTTAGGTCTCCTGCATTGACAGGCAGGTTCTTGATCACTAGCACCACTTGGGAAATCCAAATGATACACAAGTTTAGCAAGTTGTGTCTCATATTGCCTTTCAAGTCACTGCCCGATGTCAGCCAAACCCATGTTTCCACACTTCTCTCCTTCCACTGACCTGCATACACTAGAAATGATTACCAAATGTCCAGGAAAACATGACTATTTATTGTTTTGATATTTTCTATCTTCTTTCCCTTTTTTTCAGACTCTTATTTTTTGCATCTGCTATCCTTTCTCTTAACTCATTGTTTCAAACCTTGACTGCTACAAGCTGCCTTGTCTTGTTAAAAGTCAACTTCTCTATCACACCTTTCCTGAATCTTCCCTTTATATGTAGTTCTCTTGACCCAACCTAAACTTTGTTTTGTATTAAATTAGCTTATGTAAATCTTATTAGAATTAAGATACATATTTTGCTATCCATCACTGTACCTTGTCTGTTTTATTGCATAAAATAGTCCCTATATATATAATGAATGCATGAACAAATGAATGAGTGAATATATGAATATAAAAAGGTGTAAGTGGAAAAGAAAATTAGGGGCAAAAGTATTCACTCGGTCAACAAAATTTGTAATTAGATATAATTTTTCTCTCCTATTTTTGTTACAATTTGAAAGATGTAACTAAAAAATTCAGTCAAGCAGACACGAACATATCAAGTACAAATTGATGATTGTCACAATCCAAAAGTATAGATTTCACATAATGAGCAAATCTCTTGGAAAATATGGTGGCACAGTGACAACTATCATCCTTGGAAAATTAATTGATCTTTTAAATATCCAACATTCTTTATCTGTTTCCTGCTGAAATGGGGAGTGTTGCATGATGCTATCATATATTGTTAAATTTTAGTCATTCTCCACTTTTCAGAGTTAAATATTATATTTCTTCTTCTCTCACACCACATCTTCCTTTACAAGTCCATTATATTTGGAAGGTCTTTGACATTTTCAATAAGTCTTTTTGCAAAGCTGATGTTGAAACTATTTTTTTGTTGCCATTGATAAAGTATCTTCCCTATTTCATTAAAAATTAAATGAAGACCCATGGGGTCTATAGAAAATGGATTTCCATTTTTTATCTTTGCTCTTGAGAATGATTTATGAAGTACAAATACATTCATAAACTGAGATACCATACCCTAGGGAAAATAGCTAGAATTCATTCCATTGTTAATGGTTCACATTATAAAATAGTCTCTATCCAATTTACATGGTGAATTTAAGTGATATTTAACCACATCATGTCATCCCAGATGATGAAAGATAAGAAAAGCAAACTTCTATTTGTTATCCAGATCAAAAACTTTAGAGTAATTTAGAATCATGTACCTATTTTACATGGTTGAATCCAAAGTTTTATCACCACGATGGAGTTCAGTTCATTAAAGGGTATTTATTCAGAGGAATAGCATTCTTCCTGCTGTGTTTTCATATGACTTGAGCTATTTATTCAGCTTATGTTTTCACAAAATGACACAGAAAATAACGGCATCCCAGAATTGAGCATGGTTTCTAATTTGTATTTATTGTGTGTGTTTAGTCGCTCAGTGGTGTCTGACTCTGAGATCCCATGGACTGTAGCCAGCAAGGCTCCTCTGTCCATGGGGATTCTCCAGGCAAGAATACTGAAGTGGGTTGCCATGCCCTCCTCCAGGGGATCTTCCCAACCCAGAGATCGAACCCAGGTCTCTCACATTGCAGGCAGATTCTTTACTCTCGAGCCGCCAGGGAAGCCTGGTGTGGTTTTTCTACCCATCAGAATCCAATTTGGATTCTTTTATAAACTTTTCAAGTGTTTGTGTGTTAAGTTATCGTCATCTTGCCCTTGAATTTTAAATTGACTACAATGTCATGATGCCTTAAATGTTTTAGGAGGGTAGACATTCTTTTTCACATCATCCAGAAGTAATTTAGCAATAATCTAAAATAGCCAGTACGACTCTCATTGAGATTACGAAAAATTTAGAAGAAAATCTTTACCAAAAGCCAGGACCATCTAACAAATCGGTGCAATTATCAGCTGAACGGCCAAGGGGGAAACCACATTTGAATAAAATAGGGCTTTGATTTTCCAACCACCTTCTATTCTATGCCCTTGTTCAAGGTTACTCTCCAGATTAAAATCCTTCTTTGTTTTGTCAGTGCCTTTAAGTAGGGTTTGCTTGGGGCAATTTCAGTTTATACCTGTAGTCCTGGCATTATCGTTAATAGTTTCACCTTTCCATCTCAAAAATGTTCCAGTTTAGATGATATATTATATGGTCAACCTATCCATAGGATAAAATCACTAACACAGTTTCTGAATTTCTTTATAGCCTGGCCCCAGGCTGTACTTCCCACTCTGTCTTTTCTGCTTGAACTTTACCCTCCAGAAACATGAAACTATTTACCCTGAAAATCCCATGCTTTGCTATACCTTTATATTCTTGCACAAATAGTTCTTTCTGTCTGAACTGTATGTACTTCCTCTGCTTTTTCACATAATGATTTTTTGTATTCATTCCTAAAGGCACAAACATCAAGTCCTCTGGGACAATTTACCTAATTACCCTAGGCTAAGAGTGAGAAAGCAGTTTCAACTTGTTTTGTTACAAATGGATTGTTGAACTATATTTCAGTTCAGTGAGAAATTGCCTGGAGCCATTTAGCAAAGGAGTTCTGACAACAGCAAGGAAGAATGTGGCAAGTAAGCCTGATGCTTACTCTTCCTGCCCTAAACAGTGTTTGATGGCCCCTGCTCTGTGGTTTGGGGCATTGAATTTATCTATATATTTTATATCACTGTGCTAGGCCGAATTCTCAGATAGACCCCAAGATTTCCACTCTCTGGTGTATATACTCTTCCCTTTAGTGTGGACAGGGCTTGTGAATATGATGGGCATATTACTCCCATTATTAGGGAATGAATTAGTTTAATTTGAGTTCATCAAAAGGAATATTATCATGCATGGCCTGACCTAATCAGGAGAGCTGTTAAAAGGGACTGAGCCCTTCCTGAAGTGAGAAAGATCTGAAGCATAAAAGTATGAGAACGCCTATAGAAGATGCCATGCTGTGTTGCAAGGACCCTACAGTGGCCTCTAGTAACTGAGTGTGATGCCTGGGTGAAAGCCAGCAATAAAACAGATCTCAAGCATACAATTGCAAATGAATCTAACTTTTCTAACCACCTGACTGATTTTTGAAAAGAATATTGAGCTCCAGATCAAAACATAGTTCAATCCCTGATCAGAGGACCCAGCCAACCTGTGTCTGGACTCCCGACTTATAGAACCATGAAGTAAGAAATGGAAATGTAATTAGTTGTTAAATATATGATGATTTGTGGCATAGCAATAGAAAACAAATACAATCACTTAACACACTGATTAATATTTACTTTTTAAAATTGTTTTCTTATTGAAGTATAGTTGATATATAATGTTGTGCCAGTCTCTGCTGGACAGCAAATTGACTCAGTCATACACATAAATACATTTTTTTTATATTCTTTTCCATTATGGTTTATCACAGGATATTCAATATACTTCCCTGTGCTATACATTAGGACCTTATTGTTTATCCATTCTAAATGTAATAGCTTGTATCTACCAACCCCAAAATCACAGTCCATCCCTCTACCTCAGTATTTATTTTATTTAGCAATTATGTAGTTTAAAAAACTAATTGCTTAGCATAGTCTTGAAGACAGGGACTAGGTTTTATTTCCTTTATTGTATTAATGCCTACCAGAGTCTGTGTGCTAAATGAATATTTGTCAGATAAATGAATGACGGGGCTCAATTTCCTCTTGTTACTTAGGGCCCCATGGCAGAGCTGACCACATCAGTCCAAGTAGCCCAGATAATACCCATGTCCTAGGTCTGTCCCTCCTGCTTCTCCCCTTACCCACATTTACGTGCAGGTAGGGTCTGGTTATTAGAAACCTATTCTCTGATTTTCATATCAATAACTGCTACCATTTCTCACTTGGGTTCTAGAGAGAGAATTAAAATTAAGCACAAATGCCCTAAGGCTGTCCTTGTATGTAATGAAATGACTATATTCGTGCATCTAGAATGGTTCTATTTCTATACCATCTTCAGGGAAATTTAGAAAAGAATCAGTTAAATAGTTTTTTTCTTTTAGTGTTCTGTATTTAGACGAGGAACCCATTCACTCTAAATATGGATAGGTTTATGTGTTATCCCTCCTAGAACCACTTTTTTAAATCAATAATTTGTAGAGACTATTTCCACTGGAATGAACATATTGAAAACATGTCAGGCACTGTGCAAAGTCACCCATAAACTATTTTGGAATAGCACTCAGAATTCTTCCAATAATTGTACACAGTCCATTTCTAGAACCAGCACAGCACAAAGTTCCAGACCTTTACATCCAAAGTTAAATATTAAAGTCAACAGCCCTTTCCACTTTGTGACTGCTGATATTTGTACATATTTTTGCATACTTTTTCATGCAATTTTACTTACTTGTAGATGCAGAAGGAGACATAGTGTGATGCATATTGCAGAGTTGTCCTGGAAAAAGGTGGCAAAATTTACAATTTCTCCAGTGAGAAGAAGAGAGCCCAGGGTAAACATTCAGTTTTTCTAGCATTGCAGGACACTTCCTGGGAGAATCACTTGGTTTTCATCTCACAGGGATCATTGGGGTAATCTGTGGAGCTGGACCACTAGGGAAAAGATTGAAAAAAAAAAAGATAAAAGATAAACAGAAAGTAGGGGCAGAGAATACAGCTGCTTCTTGGCAGACCATTTCTGGCAGGTGGTGGCCCCCAAGCAGAGAATGCTGGGGAGCTCAGCATGTGGCTCTGCCTAGTATGGGTCTGCAGCTACCATACCATAGTAGCAATGGAGCCCATTCTATACATACTCCTCCCCAGGAAGGGAAGCAAGTTTACTGCCCCAGCTAACTGCTTAGCATAACCTCTGGTCCTCCCCACCAGGAACCATGGCTATAGATGTGTGGCAGCTGTGGAGCACATTTTGTGACTAACTAAGACAGGGAAGCAAATGAGCAGCCCTTGCCAACTGTTGAGCATAGTCTCCAGTCCTGCTCAACCAAGAAGCTTAGGCAGAGGACCAGGATGCTGCAGAGCTCATTCTACAGCTCTGCCTCACAACAGAGGGCAGCCTATGGCCTTGCCCAGACTCTGAGCAAAGCCTGTGGACTTGTCCAGACAGAGATAACAGCCCTGATATATCTCACCTTTTTGAGGAAATTATAAGTAGCATCGTATTTTAAGGGCTTCCCAGGTGGCTCAGTGGTAAGGGATCTGCCTGCCAATGCAGGAGACTCAGGAGATGCAGGTTAGATCCCTGGGTCATGAAGATCCCCTGGAGGAGGAAATGACAACCCAATCCAGTATTCTTGCCTGGAAAATTCTAAGGACAAAGGCGCCTGGCAGGCCACAGTCCATGGGATCACAAAAGAGTCAGACACGAATGAAGCAACTTAGCACGCATGCATGCATATATATATATATATATATATATATATATATATATATAACACACACACACATATGTATTTACATTCCACATGCCTTTATATTTGAAGAGAACTTTTTTGTTATAGATGATTTTTTAAAATTTATTTATTTTTAATTGAAGGATAATTACAATATTGTGTTGGTTTCTGACATACATCAGTGTGAATCAGTCATAGGTATACACATATTCTCTCCTTCCTGAACTTCCCTCCCACCTCCCACCCTATCCCACCCCTCTAGGTTGTCGCAGAGCACTGGTCTGAGCTCCCTGAGTCATGCAGCAAATTCCCACTGGCTATCTGTTTTACAAAGGATCGTGGATATGTGTCAGAGCTACTCTCTCAATTTGTCCCACCCTTTTCTTTCCCCAGTGAGTCCAGAAGTCTGTTCTCTGTGCCTGTGTCTCCACTGCTGTCCTGCAGATGGGTTCATCGGTACCATCCTTCTAGATTCCATACATATGCTTTAACATGTGATATTTGTCTTTCTCTTTCTGACTTATTTCACTTTGTATAATAGGCTCTAGATTCATCCACCTCATTAGAGCTGAGTCAAATGCATTCCTTACAGCTGAATAATATTCCATTGTATATATGTACCACAGCTTCTTTATCCATTCTGGATCATGTGTTTTCATTCTTTTAATTTTTTTTAAATTAGAGTATAATTACTTTACAATATTGTGATGGATTTTGCCGAACATCAACATGGATCAGCATTAGTTGATGATGTGCTTTTTTAAATTAATTAATTTATTTTAATTGGAGGCTAATTATTTTACAATATTGTAGTAGTTTTGGCCATACATTGACATGAATCAGCCATGTATATACATGTGTCCCCCATCCTAAACCCCCCCACCTCCTTCCCCATCCCATCCCTCAGGGTTTTCCCAGTGCACTGGCTTTGAGTGCCCTGTTTCATGCATCAGACTTGGATTGGTGATCTATTTCACATATGATAATATACATGTTTCAATGCTATTCTCTCAAATCATCCCACCCTCACCTTCTCCCACAGAGCCCAAAAGTCTGTTCTTTATATCTGTGTCAAAATGGATTAAAGATCTAAATGTAAGACCAGAAACTATAAAATTCCTAGAGGAAAACATAGGTAAAACACTCTCTGATGTAAATCACAGCAGGATCCTCTATGACCCACCTCCCAGAGTAATGGAAATAAAAGCAAAAATAAATAAATGGGACCTAATTAAACTTACGGAGAAGGCAATGGCACCCCACTCCAGTACTCTTGCCTGGAAAATCCCATGGACGGAGGAGCCTGGTGGGCTGCAGTCCATGGCGTCGCTGGGAGTCCGATTAGACTGAGCAACTTCACTTTCACTTTTCACTTTCATGCATTGGAGAAGGAAATGGCAACCCACTCTAGTGTTCTTGCCTGGAGAATCCCAGGGACGGGGGAGCCTGATGGGCTGCCGTCTGTGGGGTCACGCAGAGTCAGACACGACTGAAGCCACTTAGCAGCAGCAGCAATTAAACTTAAAAGCTTTTGCACAACGAAGGAAATTATAAGCAAGGTGAAAAGAGCCTTCAGAATGGGAGAAAATAATAGCAAACAAAGCAACTGGAAAAGAATTAATCTCAAAAATATACAAGCAGCTCATGCAGCTCAATTCCAGAAAAATAAACGACCCAATCAAAAAATGGGCCAAAGAACTAAACAGACATTTCTCCAAAGAAGACATACAGATGGCTAACAAACACATGAAAAGATGCTCAACATCACTCATTATCAGAGAAATGCAAATCAAAACCACAGTGAGGTACCATCTCATGCCAGTCAGAATGGCTGCTATAAAAAAGTCTACAAACAATAAATGCTGGAGAGGGTGTGGAGAAAAGGGAACCCTCTTACACTGTTAGTGGGAATGAAAACTAATAAAGCCACTATGGAGAACAGTGTGGAGATTCCTTAAAAAACTGGAAATAGAACTGCCATATGACCCAGCAATCCCACTGCTAGGGGTACACACTGAGGAAACCAGAATTGAAAGAGACACTTGTACCCCAATGTTCATTGCAGCACTCTTTACAATAGTTAGGACATAGAAGCAACCTAGATGTCCATTGGCAGACGAATAGATAAGAAATTTGTGGTACATACATGCAAAGGAATATTACCCAGCTATTCAAAAGAATACATTGGAATTAGTTCTAATGAGGTGGATGAAACTGGAGCCTATTATACAGAGTGAAGTAAGTCAGAAAGAAAAAACACCAATACAGTATATTAATGCATATATATGGAATTTAGCAAGATGGTAATGATGATCCTATATGCAAGACAGCAGAAGAGAGCTTCTTGTGCACAGAATACAGTTGGGTAAGGCTTTAAAAATCCATTGTGGTAATCTCTGTGTTTTAAATATAGAGAGATTTATATATATATATATATATATATATATATATATATATATATATATATATATTTACATTCCACATGCCCATATTATTATATTTGAAGAGAGTTTCTTGTAGACAGAATACAGTTGGGTCAGGCTTTAAATCCAATGTGATAATCTCTGTGTTTTAGTTGGTATATTTAGATCATATGGGCTTCCCTAGTAGCTTAGCTGGCAAAGAATCTGCCTGCAAAGTAGGAGATCTTGGTACAATTACTGGGTCAGGAAGATCCTCTGGAGAAGGGATAGGCTACCCATTCCAGTATTCTTGGGCTTCTCTGGTGGCTCAGACAGTGAAGAATCTGCCTGCTATATGGGAGACCTGAGTTTGATCCCTGAGTTGGGAAGATCAACCTGCAGGAGGGCACAGCAACCCACTCCAGTATTCTTGCCTAGAGAATCCCCATAGACAGAGGAGCCTGGTGGGCTACAGTCCATGGGGTCTCAAAAAGTCAGACTCAACTGAGCAACCAAGCACAGCACAGGTCATATACATTTAATATCATTATTGATATGGTAAGGCCATTGTATTCATTTGCTTATATCTTTTATTCTCTCCATTTGTTTGACTGTTTTACTATTACTGCCTTCCTGTGGGTTATTTGAACATTTTTTACAATTCCATTTTGATTCATTTATAGTATTTTTGAGTATCAAAAGCTCAGTAAGACATGGTCCCTGCCCTTGAGGGAATCATAATGAACAGCAGTAGTTCTCAACCTTGTTTGAATATCAGGATAACCCATTTAGATATATATATATATAGATAGATAGATATAGATATATAGATAGATATAGATATATAGATGAGATAAATGATATATGATAGATAAATAGATATATATTATCGAGATATTATATATTATATTTCTAACACTATCTATCTTCCTATATCCTGCATAGAGATTGTTATTTTGTGGGAATGAGTTAGGATCCAGGGTCTGATGTTTAAAACCTCCACAATTCAATTCTTTTTGTTGTTCTTGTTTTCTTTATAAGAAAACAACTGTATCTTTATTAACATACAATTCACATATCATAACATTCACAACTTTAAAGTACATAGTTCTTTAGTTATGGTATATTTACAGAGCGTTACAAAAATCAGAACTATCTGCATTCTACCTCCACGGATTTGCTTATTCTGGACCTTCCATATAAATAGAATAATAAAATATGTGGTCTTTTGTGTCTGGCTTCTTTCACTTAGCATCTTCAAGGTTCATGTTGTAGCAAGTGTTATACTTTATTCTCAATTTATTGTTGAATAGTATACCATTGTATGGATATATCCTGAATTGTTTATTCTTTTTGGTTGATTGATATTTAGGTTATTTTCAACTAATGGCTATTTTGAATAATGTTGCTATAAACATTCTTGTACAAATTTTGTGTGGATTCAAATTTTGAATCTGATATCCTATCAAAATCTTCTGCAATAATGGAAATAGTGTGTATTGGCAATGTGCAAAGTAGTAGCTGTTGGCTACTCCTTGTAGAAACTGTGGTGACATTTTAATTTTATTTCCTTTTAATTAATTTTAATTTTACTAGCCACATCTCACTAGTGGCTACCATATTGGACAGTATAGAAGAAGACCTGGGTTTAGGAAGATAAATATTGATATTAAAATATGGATTGGTAAAGAATGAAGACATAGGCAGGTGATAAGATAAGAAATTATTTAAAAATTCCATCTGGAGAAGATGAGGATCAGAACTAAGCCAATAGTGGAAGAGATAACCTGAGGAGAAAAATCCAAGAGACATCATAGACTGGACATAAATAGGTTGATGATTTAGAGGAATGGAGAGCAAGGAGTCTAGGAGGACTTAAGCCCTGCTTTATGTCTAGGCCTTGCCTGGATAATTATACATATGCTTAAACATGTTTTTTAATGTTTAGCCACATAGAGGCATTTCCTCTAAACTCTGCTAATATTCAGTTAACTAAAACCTAGAATTCATTGGTAGAGAAAGTGTATTCATTACAGATTTGAACATTTTAACAGTTACCATTATTATTTTAAGGACTGCTATTCTTATTTTTTTATTTAATTTTCAATATTTTTAGAAAAATGCAATTAACATGCAAAGCATTGCTGTTACTATATCGAATAAACAGCCAAATAAAAATCTGTGACTTTTACTTCAGAGGTGAATTTGTAATCTGCATACGTTTTCCTATCACTATTTTGTATTTGCAGAGCATATCAGGATCTTGGGTAGCAGTTACATAGTAACTACTGTAAAAAGGTATTGAATTCATAGTGCATGCTTATTCTGTCAGGTTCTGTCATTATGTTATTTAATTGTTAATGGAAAAAGAATAAGGGAACAGTGCATGTTTGTTTTGACAATGGCAGCTCTAATTATTAGTAAAAATTTAGTCAATAGGACACATTTTATGAAAAACCAATGAAATACATAATTATCCTTTTCCTCATCTCAACCATGTTTTTCTCAGATTGTCTTTCAGCTGTAGAATATATTTATATTACAGTGATAATGTGTGTGTGTGTGTTCGTCACTCAGTCGTGTCTGACTCTTTACGACCTCATGGTCTGTCCATGAAATTCTCTAGGCAAGAATATTGCAGTGGGTTACCATTCCATTCTCCAGGGGATCTTTCTGACCCAGGGATCGAACCTAAGTCTCCTGCATTGCAGGCAGATTCCTTACCATCTGTGCTACTAGGGAAGATAATGTATAGGGATGCAGATGTAAGACATACATTCTCTTTATATTTATTGAATGACTGAGACAAAAGTTTTTTAGTGGGTTTTCAGACGAGAGTTATATCTCACTTTATTAAGTCAAACTTTTAATCCTTGTCTGCTTCTTAATTAGCTGTATGACAGAGTAAACACATTCAATCTGGTTTAACTTTAATTATCTATAAAATCATGTGGTTGCTAGTAAACAAGGATATTCAAATTAAAACAACAATTACATGTCATATTTTATCCACCAGACTGGAACAATTAAAGTATTTAAAAATATCAAGTGTTGGTGAAGATATGAAGCTAAAGGAAATTTTATATACCGTTTATAAGAGTAAAACGTGACACAGTGCTAGTTTTCTATTGCTGCCTAACAAATAACCACAAACTGAGCAGCTTAAAACCATATCCATGTATTACCTCACACCTCTGTAGGTTAAAAGTCCAGACACAACATAACTGGGTTATCTGCTTAGATTCTTACAGGAATGAAATCAAGATTTTGGGTTGTTCTGTTCTGGTCAGGAGACTCTGGGGTAGAATCTACTAAGTGTGTTTATGTTGTCGTCAATATTCAGGTGTGTGTGTGTGTGTGTGTGTGTGTGTGGTTGAAGGAGTGAAATTCCCATTTTCTGGCTGACTGTTGGCTGGCGGTCATTATCAGATCCTAAAGCTACCCACAGATCCTATTAATATCATTTCTCCAAATTCATAGCCAGCGACAGAGAATATCTCTTGTGTCAAAAACCTCTTGTGTTTTTTTTTTCCTCTGCAGAAAGAGCCCAGTCCCTTTAAAGAGTTCACATGATTATTAAGTCCACCCCAGATAATGTCCCTATTTTAAAATCCACTGGGATTTTAATTGTATCTGCAAAGTCCCTTAACAGCATCACTCAGATTATTTCTTGTATTGCTGGGAGAAGGTGTATATATACCTGGGGCCAGCCATCTTTGAGATCATTACTTTTACCCCAGAACATTTAAGAGTTCTGTTTTGGCAGCACGAAGCAAATTAAAAATGCACACACTGTATAAAACAACAAGTCCTCTTCTTAAAAAAAAAATCTAGAGCAGTTATCATATGTGTGCATCATAATATTTTTTTAAAATGTGTTTATTGCAACATAGTTTGAAATACAGACGCTTTTGGAAGAACCCAATTATCCAGTGATATAATACATCTATTTTGGTATATTCATGTAACAGATGATTCAGTGGTGAAAATAAACTAAATAGATACATATACATATTAGAAGATATGTTACATAATGTTGAGTGAAAAAAAGAACAAATTGCTGAATAAATTTATTATATAATTCATGTAACTTTTATAAGGCACAGAAAATTAATGAAATTCTTTCTAAATATTATAGATAAAAACATGAATATGTACAGACTGACTCTGGATATAACTCAACATCTTATTACCTCTTAAGACCTTGGGCAAGTTATTTAATTACTCCTTGGTAAAATGATCATCCATAAAATGTAGGATTAAATATGAGGATTAAATAAGAAAATATTTGGAAAGTGTTAACCATCTAGTACACACTAAGTACTTAAGAATTTGTTAAATAAATATAAATAGATAACTATAAAACTTTAACTGGACAGATACTTACTGAACAGTTACGGTGAGTGTTTATCTCTGGGGAGACAAGAAGGTAAATTACAGTGTTCATGGAGGACTTCTACTTCATCCATGGTTTTACTTTCAGTTAATTCTAAACGGCAGAAACATGAGTTTTTGTTACATTATGTGTACATTTTGTCATTTTAAAAATTAAAAGTCAAGGAATACTTTTAAAATGACCATTATAAAAATACCTTGATCCTTAAAAATAAGTGTTATCCTATATGATGTTTAATGTATAGACATACATCTACCTATTCTTGACCATATATTCTGTGATAAGTGCATTCTAATGGTGACATGAATAAATTGTCATATTTATTTATACCACTTTCTTTTACTTAATAAGAAGTGACCTTAAGGGATAAGCTTAATTGGTAGTATAGATTCTGAAATGTAGTCAGTTCCGGAATCTGATTTCCCATAAGCACCGCACAAAGCACAGTGTACAATTGTGCCTTGATATTTGACATTTACAATGTCAGGACTAATTGCTGTTATCTGAGCAGCAACTTAAAATATTGAGGTAAAATGAAGAACTGGTTAGTACATAGATTAGAAGTTTTTGAGATTTTTAGAAAATTTTACATATTCTCAAAGAATGGTAGTTCCAAGTTATCATTCATTACTCAAAGCTCATACCAGCAAATTGGAAAAAAATACAATAACAGATGCCGTGGGTGACTGCAGTACTCTGCCATTAGTTTGACTTGTGTTTTTCATTTTGTGACTGGGTGAGTCACCTACGGAGAGTTATAAAGTAGAATAAAGAAGATTCAAGATTTTAATAAGACATTATCTTGAGCTCTTCACATTGAAGATAGTTTATCTCTGTCTGGATGTAAGTGTTTATATATGTGAACACTCAAACAAAGATAGAGACCCCAATAAACAGGCATAGTAATAAAATCCCTTTGTAAGTAAAGATGAAATACTGGCTCAGTTCAGTCACTCAGTCGTGTCTGACTCTTTCCAACCCCGTGAATTGCAGCACGCCAGGCCTCCCTGTCCATCACCAACTCCCGGAGTTCACTCAAACTCATGTCCATCGAGTCGGTGATGCCATCCAGCCATCTCATCCTCTGTTGTCTTCTTCTCCTCTTGCCCCCAATCCCTCCCAGCATCAGAGTCTTTTCCAATGAGTCAACTCTTCGCATGAGGTGGCCAAAGTACTGGAGCTTCAGCTTTAGCATCATTCCTTCCAAAGAACACCCAGGGCTGATCTCCTTTAGAATGGACTGGTTGGATCTCCTTGCAGTCCAAGGGACTCTCAAGAGTCTTCTCCAACACCACACTTCAAAAGCATCAATTCTTCGGCGCTCAGCTTTCTTCACAGTCCAACTCTCAGATCCATACATGACTATTGGAAAAACCATAGCCTTGACTAGACGGACCTTTGTTGGCAAAGTAATGTCTCTGCTTTTGAATATGCTATCTAGGTTGGTCATAGTTTTCCTTCCAAGGAGTAAGCGTCTTTTAATTTCATGGCTGCAGTCACCATCTGCAGTGATTTTGGAGCCCCCCAAAATAAAGTCTGACACTGTTTCCACTGTTTACCCCTCTACTTCCCATGAAGTGATGGGACCAGATGCCATGATCTTCATTTTCTGAATGTTGAGCTTTAAGCCAACTTATCACTCTCCTCTTTCACTTTCATCAAGAAGCCTTTTAGTTGCTCTTCACTTTCTGCCATAAGGGTGGTGTCATCTGCATATCTGAGGTTATTGATATTTCTCCCGGCAATCTTGATTCCAGCTTGTGCTTCTTCCAGCCCAGCATTTCTTATGATGTACTCTGCATATAAGTTAAATAAGCAGGATAACAATATACAGCCTTGACGTACTCCTTTTCCTATTTGGAACCAGTCTGTTGTTCCATGTCCAGTTCTAACTGTTGCTTCCTGACCTGCATATAGGTTTCTCAAGAGGCAGGTCAGGTGGTCTGGTATTCCCATCTCTTTCAGAATTTTCCACAGTTTATTGTGATCCACAAAGTCAAAGGCTTTGGCATAATCAATAAAGCAGAAATAGATGTTTTTTGGAACTCTCTTGCTTTTTCGATGATCCAGCTACTACTTATGTATATAGATGTGACACAAGGATCATTATTCTACTGAGATCTTGAAGGTCAAATATATGTCTTTATCCAATGTTCTGTCTCAGCAGAAGGTTCTGATCCTACTATGATGTCTCTGCTTATTTGCTTATGGGAAACTGCCTTTTAAAAGAGAAGTATTTAATGCCCATTTTTTATCTTCTTCTACAGAGAATATTTATATGGTTTTCCAGAATAATATTCTCAGGTTGCCAAATTCAAAACAGCTAGATGGCTGGGTGAGAAAGATTATTACTGTCATTCAGTTGGTGGCTTGGTCCACATTAATCTAAATCACTGGTTTGAATGCTTCTTAATGAATCGACTCATCTATTCATAGTTATATCAACCAGCTATTATGTTGTGTGCCAATATCATGACTAATTACTGGGTAAAAGCTAGTGAAAAGCAAGACAAATGAGCAAAATTATGTATTATATCTCGGTTTTGCTTTATATTCTCAATGTTATATATTTATGATATTTAATCCTTTGTAAGTGAAAGTGTCTAGATATCAGATCAAATATGTTCCCACATGTTACTAGTGCTCAAGTCCTAATATTGAGACTAAAAGAAGACTTTATGAATTATGTTTCTCCCCATCTGTGACTATAGACTCTATACACCTTTTTAAAGTATTTGGTGATTATTTTTCTCCTGCTGCTAAGTCACTTCAGTCGTGTCCAACTCTGTGCGACCCCATAGACGGCAGCCCACCAGGCTCCCCCGTCCCTGGGATTCTCCAGGCAAGAACACTGGAGTGGGTTGCCATTTCCTTCTTCAATGCAGGAAAGTGAAAAGTGAAAGTGAAGTCGCTCAGTCGTGTCCGACTCTTAGCGAACCCATAGACTGCAGCCTACCAGGCTCCTCCATCCATGGGATTTTCCAGGCAAGAGTACTGGAGTGGGGTGCCATTGCCTTAGCTCCCTACAAATAATAAAACTTAAATACCGTTTTTTGTTAGTGGTCAGATTTATGTAGGGGCTTCCCAGGTGGCGCTAGTGGTAAAGAACCCGCCTTCCAATGCAGGAGATGTAAGAGATGAAGGTTTGATCCCTGGGTCAGGAAGATCCCCTGGAGGAGGGCATGGCAACCCACTCCAGTAGTCTTGCCTGGAGAATCCCATGAACAAATGAACCTGGTAGGCTACAGTCCAATAGGGTCACAAAGAGTCAGACATGACTGAAGTAACTTAGCACAGCACAGATTAATATGAAGTGAAGTCGGTCGGTCATGTTCGACTCTTGGAGACCCCATGGACTGTAGCCTACCATGCTCCTCTGTTCATGGGATTTTCCAGGCAAGAATACTGGAGTGGGTTGCCATTTCCTTGGACTGGCCTTATTATCAGTTAAAGTTATCAGAGATGGGAATGGATTTAAGTGTTACAGCAATTACTGAGAATACACCTTGGTCTGTTTCAAAGCTAAAATTCACCTCTCATCTATAATTGTAGTTGGAAACATGAATAGAGAAGATTAATGGACGTTTAGGTGTGAAGACTCAAAGTAAAATTACAGTCATAAAATAAGCAGAGATATTTTGAAAAGAAAAGTGAGTATCCAAAATCTTGAAAGTCTCTAGTGTTACAGGTTCTTCAAATTAGCCTCTGGCTATGAATTATACATATATATATATACACACACACACATATATGTATATATAGTCCATATATATTGCAATTATTATTGTAACATATTAAAACTTCAACCAGGAAAGGCTAAAGTACAACACAGATTCTTGAAATTGGTAAGTGCTAGGTCATATCGTCTTCGCATCTGAATCAAGAATGTTCACATCACTATTCTGCAGACACTGTGAGCTGGTACCTATGTAACTCTCACACTACTTGTTCTAAATCAACTGGTTTGAGGAGATGAGATGAAATAAATAGAAAACCACAGTATGTCAGGTGTTAATGGGACCAAAGATCCCATGGTCAATTGTGAGACATACTGAAACCTTTATCCTTCTTGGAGAACACTCAGTTGATTGCTATTGCAACTCTTCTGGCAAAAGGTCTCCGTGGACTCCCATAGTCCATGAAAATGGATTTGTCTCATCTTTAGCTTCTTCTTGTACTGAGCACCATTGATCATTGCTTTCTTCGTTTCCTCTCTTCCCCAACCAGGCCTTTTAAAATATGTCTTCATTGTTTTTCTTCCCTTATGTTTACTAAAGAAATCAATGTCAGTACAAACTGTTCAAACATTACATAAATATATAAAATAAGAAAAAAGTCCCATATTATACCACGTCTTAGAGACACACAGTTAACCCTTTTATATATACTTATATATAATGTATGCTTATTCCTTTCATCTTCCCCTTCCTAATTTTAAACAAAGATGGGATTATAGTATGCCTCTGGCTTGCAATTTATTTATTTCATCTAACATTATCAAAGCTACTTCTCCATGTCAGTAAATAATCAACTCCAGAATTTTAACAGCTCTCTAGTATCCCATCATTTGGAGAACAATCTAACTAGCCAAGCATATCCATGGACAGTCCTCCAAGCATGCTTGCCATTTCAAAAATCACTCTTGCTATCAATGTTCTTTTGGATTTCTAATTTTTTTTAGTCACATCATCTGTAAGTAATTATAACTTCTTTCTCTTCCAATATTTATCTTTCATTTTCCTATCTTTAAAAGCTGCCACATCTAGAATTTTTATAATACTGGTGGTGACTTTTAGAATCCTTGTTTTGTTTCTTACTTTCATAGGAATTCCTCTGTGAGGAATTTTATTGTTTTATTTAATTCTAGTCAATGTTGTACCATTAAAGAGGACTGTGGTTCAGGTTTGAAACACAGCACATGAACACACTCTCCATATGAAAACTATATTTCTTCATACTTTATTAAGGACTTTATCAGAATTGTAGTAGGGTTTTATTAAATTATTTATTAGAATTTATTAACATGATCATGTGTCTTATTTGATGTGTTAACATGATACATTGAAATAATAGACTTCTCAATAGTGCAACACTCTGCATTCAAGAATACAGGATGCTTGGGGCTGGTGCACTGGAATGACCCAGAGGGATGGTACAGAGAGGGAGGTGGAGGGGGGGGTTCAGGATGGGGAACACGTGTACACCCGTGGTGGATTCATGATGCTGTATGGCAAAACCAATACAATATTGTAAAGTAAAAAAAAAAAAAAAGAATTAGCTTCACTTTGCATGGTATGGTTTCCCTTTAATACACTGATGGGTTAAATTCACTATATTTGAAAAACACATTGCATTTATTTATCTATATATGTAAAACTAGTCTCATTTTGTGCAATTTTAGTAAAGTTTTTAAATCAGTATTATGCTGCCCTCCTATAGAGAAAGGAAACTTTTCTCTTTGGGTTCTGAAGTGGCTCAAAATGAAATATTCCTTCACAATGGGAAATAATTTCTTTGTGAGATCATCAGGGTTAGCATGCCTATCACATGTGTATAATTATATGTTTATATGTGTGATTTTCTTAGAGGAAAGCAAGTACGTAAACAAAGTAGCATTCACAGTTTTCTAGAGTTAACAGTCTGTTCTTATCTATTCTTGGAAAAAGTTTAGTTATTTGTATCTTCCAGTAGTTTCTTCACTCAGATTTTACAGTTACCTGGCTACAGCCCTTGGGGTGGCAAAGAGTCGGACACGACTGAGCAACTGAGCATGCATGCACACCTTATAAATTAATCTGTGCCTGTGGTTGTTTCTTCTTCTTCACTCTAAATTCTCTGTATGTGTGCTTTTGTGATTGTAATTCCAAGGAAATGAGCATCCTCCGCTGGATACCCCGTGTCCTTTGGTAGCCTTGGAAAAGTGGCAGAGCCCTGCACCTGTGGCACTGAGGCAGGAACTCAAACACAGGCTACTAGCAGCTGGTTATACTCCACCTGTGAGGCTGCCAGGGCTTTGGCATATCTGCCAGCCTGCCAGTGCCAGCAGGCTGTTGAGAGTGCTGGAGACATCTCAGACCAGCAGGTTAAGTGGTACAGCAATCATTGTGAAGTCCTGCTTTGTGACCAAAGTCTGACTTTTCATTCTCCAAGAAGGTACCAGCAGTTGACCAAGGATAAAGCTTCATTAGTGGACCAATGTGAGATCCTGGGGCAAATATTTAGGGATGTTATCTCAAGAGATAAAACTGCCCTTTTTGACTGAGGTGGATACTACAAATGATTATAATTATAAAATAATTAGAAATATGTGTTGTCTCATGCTGATGACATCCTTGCATGTGGGTAAAATAAGCCTCTTCTATTTTATATTCTGCCCTACCCACCCCTTTAAAGGCTTTTCTATTCTGCTTGCCCCTAAAAGGGAGAGTTTCCCAGCATTTCATATCACTCACCTTTCCAGCAGTGAGAAATCTCATTCTGGAATATGTAACCAGTTCTTTACTGGGTATGTTCTCAAGGTGCCACAAACGCACTGCAAATTCCACATGTCCCCAGTTGAGTTAATCACCCTCCACACATATCCTCTGTGGCTCTATTTTCTATATTCATCTATTGCCACTATTCACTGACATTCAATCCCAGAGTCTTAGAGCCCACCTAAATTCTCTGGTTTTATTTACCCTTCAAGAGAAATACCAAATACTGCTTGTTCACTTAATTTTCCCCTCATTTTTTCCAATACCTCCCTCCCTCTCCACACTTACCTCAAATATCCTAGTGCAGGCTCTCATCATCTCCTTGGATTTTCTTCAGTAACATGTGATGCACTGAATCCAAGTGAAGCCAGGGTACAATAAACCAGGAAACCCTACTAGGTCCCGCTGAGCATTTAAGAAATGTAGTCTTCTGTAATCCATTTGCAGATATGTGAACCTGAACTGCAGGTGTTCTCTGCCTTTGGTTTGACAATATTTTTATTGTTTGCCCTCATTTCCTCATATTCTTGATCTTTATTTCAGAACCTACTTGGTACTCTGACCACAAATCTAATTAACTCGGCCACAGTGGCTTAGAAACAAAGGATCAAGATTAAGTGGATATCTGATTGGCAAGGAGTACAGAATTTGATGACACACTGTTGGCAAGAGTGCGGTAAATCAGGCGTGTATACATTACTTATGAGCGATTAAGTTGGTAGGACCCTTTTGGAGGGTAAATTGGCATTGGCTATTAAGTATAAAATTGACCCAGCAATTCCACTTCTAGGAATTTATCCTGCAGATATACTTTCACATGTGCATAAAGATGTATGCACCTAAGTAATCACTGTAAAACAGTTCATAGTAACAAAATCAGAACCAATATAAATGCTCATCAAAAATGTTATGAAAAAATAAAATATGTCCAAACCATATTTTAGGGACTACTATACAATTAAACGGAGAAGGCAATGGCAACCCACTCCAGTACTCTTGCCTGGAGAATCTCATGGGCAGAGGAGCCTGGTGGGCTGCAGTCCGTGAGGTCTCGGAGAGTCAGACATGACTGAAGCGACTTAGCAGCAGCAGCAGCATACAATTAAAATGAATTAGGTAGATATGTATGAGAGAAAATCTTTAAGATTTGGTTATAAAAGGCACAGATATGTAAAACACATGCTATCATTTGTATAAAAATTGCATACGCACATACATATATACTTTCATACACACACACACACACACACACACACACAGACTATCTCTAAGTGGACAGACACACAGGATGTACTCTTCTGACCCAGAGGCAAATCAGGGAACTTGGGGTATGAGACTAAATTTTCACTATACACTTTTATAAAGTATAATTCTTTTTTCACATTCATGTGTTACTTAAGTTAAAACAAAATGTGGGAAGTCTTGATAGATGTAGTTTAAAATATATGAAATATCTTCATATGTAAAATTGCATATATTTATGCCTTTTCCTCATGTGGGAAGTAACATATACACATACCCAAGTACATAGTATATGTGAGTAGGTGGTTATGAGCACAATATGTATGGTTGTGTAAATGAAAACCAGTGTGTTAAATCATCTTAAAAACACAAGACACCTAACTGTCCTAACTGGTAGCAAATATATTTAGATAAAGTATTTAAGACTGGCATGCTGCAGTCCATGGGGTCGCAAAGAGTGGGACATGACTGAGCAACTGACCTGAAGGTATTCAAGATGTCACTGAATCTTTTAACCCAAGATAATAGCATAAGTGTGCTTTTCAAAAACAAACATACAGAGTACTATGTGTATAGGTGATATTTCACCTTGTTTCTCTTCTGGAAGATTTTGACTTTAATTCCTAGAAGGACAATTAAGAAAAAATAAAGTATATGTTTAAGCATTCAGAAACTTTAGCGTAGCACTTAATTGCCAAAATGCTGAACATACTTTATTTTTCTTTCCTGCAGTACACCACATACTCAATCCAGATAAAAGGCTTATCCACATTTACAATAAAATATGGTCACCACCACCTACATTGAACACAACAGTCAGCCTTTCTCTGTAAATGGCTGCCTGGATAGTGTTACCTAAAATGTAAAGAAATGTTCACCGCAAAAAGTACCTCCCTGATTGTCCTGCCACATAGAGGTCAGTTCTGATTAGCTCTAAAATTTGTAGCATAAATACTACCCAAGTAAGCAGGCCATAATATAGCGGATTTAGACAAGAGGACTGAAGGCCTGGGGGTACTGATGCTTAAATTTTTTACTAAATAATCAAAATTGTGATTAATAGGATGAACATAATTATAAGATTTCTTTTAAAAGAGAACATATTTTAAAGTATTTTATACACCAACAATATACAAACAACAAACACAGTTTCCAACATCCAAATGAAACATACCCCAAATGGTGACAATCTAGAACTTGAAATGAATTTTCTAATTGGAGTAGGGCTATAAACCTGCTCTGTTATATGATGGGTAGTTCCTCAGATCAGCCCAAAAGACACTTTATAGCACACATTTCCCAGAAACACAATATATCTGAAATGTGTAAAAGACCTGAAGTTACTATTGAAACATTGATTAAACTAAAGTAGTGAATTATAGTAGGAACCATGACTGTGTGAGCCAAGAGAAAGCATGTGTGAATCATTCAATGAGAACACAATTAAGGATTAGCCAAAATTCTATGTGAGAGGCAAAAGAGATGGTGGTTGGAGGAGGTGCAGAAAAATCTTAAAGCCAAGTGTTGATTGCCCCAGGGACCACTTTTGCCTTCTCTCTCTTTGCATAATAAACTAAGCAGAGGTAAACTGGACCCCTTCCCCCTGGAAGATAAAAGCCACACAGAGTCAAAAGCACAAACACAGAGTGAAAGAGGAAAGTGGGAGGGGACTGGAAGGTAAATCTGGGCACTTTGAGGACAGGGCGGCCATCCTTAGCTCCAGAGGCCTGCATAGTTCCCATGGAGGCCTGAAGGGAGAGGGCCGCCAGCGACAAAGAGCTTCATCTCCGGCCAGTTGTAGCAGTGGGTGTAGAGCGCGTTGGGGAACTCGCCGATGCCACCGAAATAGTTCACCCACAGGTCATCATGGTTGAGCCAGCCTCTGCCACAGGTCAGCTTGAGCTTCCTCCCTGCATGCCCTGGAGAGGAGTACGGGCTGGCCGAGGCCCTCTCCTCCAGGAACTTCTGCGCGCGGACGTCATAGAAGAGCAGAGAGCCGTGGCCGGTGCCCACGGTGACGATGTGCTCATAGAAGCTGAGGGAGCGCACACCCGTGCCGCCCTCGCGGGAGCACAGGGGCCGAATGTTCTGCTGGCGCTGCCGCGGATCCAGGAAAGAGACATGGGACTGGGAGCCCACCGCGTAGAGGGACAACTCATCGCAGTAGGTCAGGCACACGTTCTCTCGGCAGTAGGGCAGCCTGATGGACAGCAGCCTGGACAGGGTGCTCCGGGCTTTCCACAGGTGGAAGTAGCCGTCCAGGGACACGGCTCCCAGCTCCTGGTTCTTGGCGCTGAAGGCCAGGGCCCGCACCTTGCGGTTACTGGGGTTGGTGCTGGCCCTGGGGATGTTCTCCACATCCCGGGGACGGATGTGGGCGTACACGGGGAGCCCTGCATCGCTGTGCCAGGCAATGCTGCCCTGGAATATGTCGGGGTCTATCTTCCAGAGCGCCAAGGTACCGTCACGGGAGCCGCTCACGGCCACGGTGTCGCTCATCCAGGCGATGGCGAAGATCCAGTCCTTGTGGCCGTGGCGGTCGCCCAGGCACATGGGGTCCAGCGTTGGCAACTGGTAGATGGCAAGGCTGTTGGGGTTCTCGCCCCCGGTGGCCAGCAGGGTCTTGGAGGGATTCAGCTGGATGGCATGGATGCCGCAGCCCGGCTGGGCGCGGGCCGGCGGAGGCCCGCGATCCCGCATAAGGGGGATGCGCGTTATCTGGCCCGACTGCACGTCCACCACGAAGAGCGTGTTGCACTTGGTACCGCACACCACCTGCCTGGCGTTCAGCCACTGTGACGCGAACACCTTGTTGAGGGTGCCCAGGGGCAGCTCGCGCTCCCGTAGCAGCTCGGGGAGCTTCCGCACCGCGAAGCCGCGCAGCTCGCCATCGAAGCCCGGGAGCCTGGCGCGGCCCCGCGCGCCCACCTCGCGCCCCTTCAGGTAGTTCACCAGCGAGCGCGGCGCCGCCGGCCGCTTGGGCTTCTTGAGCGGCAGCGGCCCGTCCCCGTCCACCGCCGCGGAGACCTGAGACGACGAGCCCGCGGCGGCCTCCTGGAGCGCGGGCGCTTTCCGCTTCCTGCTACCTGTTTGCTGCGGGGCCATGCCGGGCGGCGGGCGGGTGGAGGCGGCGCGGCGGCGGCGCGTGGCTCCCGTGTTGGCCGTGGCAGCGGTAGGGTCGGCGGGGGGCCGAGGCGGCCAGGGGCGCGGAGCCGACCGAGCCCGGGGCGCGGCGGAGGCGGAGGCGGAGGCGAGGGCGGGCGGCCCGGCGAGGAGAGGCGGCCAGGCGAGCGGAGCGCGGGGCGGCGCGCGGCAGCGAGGGCGGCGGCGACGTGGATCCAGGCGAGGGCGGGAAGTGCGGCCAGCGGCGAGGGCTGCGGGAGCGAAGTCGGTGTGGGACAAGGACGACGCTGGGGACGAGGGCGAGGGGGCGGAGGCCGCCGGAGGGGCGGGTGTGGGGTGCAGGGTAGCACGCGCCGGGCAGGGAGGGGTCGGAAGGGGGCAGGAAGGAGAGGTCGGAAGGGGGCAGGAAGGAGGGGTCGGAAGGGGCAGGAGGGAGGGGTGGATGGAGCCGCCGCCGGGGGAGACTCACCCAGGACCAGTGCTCTGGTATTCCCTAGCGGTCTCCGAGCAGATACATCTAATACTGCCTGCCCAAGCCCCCTGATCGCCTACTTGGGGAGTTTCACGACCCTCAGGACAGCAACAACCAACTAACCTTCATAAAATCCTTACTGAAATAGTTCTGAAAGCTAAAGTACAGTCAAGTATGAGGCTAGAAGGAGCGCTCAAAGTTATCTGTTGAAACAAATGTGCAGTTGGTGCGATTTGTGGAACGTCTTTGTTGCAGTTAGTGAACTTGACCAGGGATAGTGGTGTTTGGCAGAGGCAAGGACCCTCCCCATTAGGGCTGTCTGTGGCCCCTCTTGTTTGACCACTCTACTGAAGTCTATTAAAAATGTTCAACCGATTCCACACCCCCACCCCACCCCCAGGGTTCTCAAATTGAGTTCCCTGAGCTCAGGCACCAGCATCCTTCAGGGGTGCATTCCAAATGTAATTCCCCAGGCTCCACCTCCCGCCTGGGTGGGGTTAGGGTCTTGTGGTCGAGACTGAAGCTTCAGGATTGGGGATCCCAGGTGGAGTCTTGTCATGTGTGAGAGGCCCGGTGGGAAGTTGGGGCAGGGCCTGAGGGATGTACAGGATTTCCAGAAGCACAGATAATGAAGAACTTTCCAGAAGGATAAAACCACATAGACACAATGATGGAGAACAGGAATTCAGAGCATAGGTTTAGCAGTATGTCCAGACGTGCTCAATTACGCAGAGATACACGTGGCTGGCGGCCGAAACCAACTCTGCACTCACCCCAATCTTATCTAAAGCCATGTTTGCTCAGTGGGTGCATTTGGGGAAGGGAAGTGAATTAACTATCGACCGTGGATCCTTCCCACCACTCCAGTCCAAATGGAAAGTCACAATGCCCACTCCTCCCTCATATTCCTCTCCATGTTTAATGCTATATCAGGAGGTGGGTGAGGATGGTAGATAGGGAGAGACCTGACAATGAAAAGAGTGCTGACAACTTCATAGTTAGAACTGACATTGCTAGAGAATAACTGATTGCAAATTCCTTTAACTTAACCTACCATAACACCATAATGCTTTCCTTTTTTTTTTTGATTCCACCTCATAAAAATGGATATTATACAATAAGACTTCATGGCATACTTTTTCCTGTTGTGGTAGAACAAAATAGGCTGAACATTTTGGAAAAAAATATATATACATATATATGTATACACACATATATGTAGATAAATACAGATATATTTCAATTGTAAAAATAATTCTTATAACAACTAACATTTATTGATAGTGTATTTGTGTCATGTGCTGGAGGGCTGTGCTAAACACTTCAAATATTTTATGTGCATTCGGTCTCACAATGACTTTGTGAGGTAGGTTCTATTTTTATAGCCATAATTTAAAATGAGAGAACTGAGGCCTGGAAAGAGTAATGATGACTCCCTCATGGTCACACAGCTTGTAAATGGAAAAGTCAGATTGTGAATCCCTGTCTGACTCCAAGGCTTTTACTTGGAGTAAATAACAACTACTCATTATTTTAGAAATACAATTTTTCTATTTCTATCCCTTTAAAAACCATGTCAACTACCCCATCATGGAAATTTTACAGTTGTTGCATCTTGTGCACTTTCGAAAGACAGCCACAATTTCTAAAATGCATGAATAAATATTGAATGCAAATTATGTATAACACTTTTCATAGGATATTTAAAGGCAAAAATAGAATGTCTGAAACACTTTTTCTTTTACAAATTCTTTTAAAATAATATTTATAAAATGTAATAACATATGCCTACATTTGTTTGGTTTTTGTTTGGTAAAAATAACGCCCATATAAATAGTCCTAGTATTATGTCTCTCTACTTTTTTGATAATATAAATATGCAGTATTTATGTATAGTGATGTGTTTTTAGACAATGTACAGATTACTATTTTTTATTTGTAAATGAGTTGTGTTAATTTCATCTAGAATACATGAAACACATTTTATTTATGTCTATACTATCAGATTTCTTTGAGCTTTTCACTTCAAGATGTAAAGCTTCCAGACCAGAGCCAAGTTATGTTGAGAGATTTACAGTTTTGTTTAGTTTACAAAATTGAACCTTTATTTACATTTGATTGCTTCCATTTTTTGGAAAACGCAATGTCTGGTAATATATAAGTTTACACACATTTATTGTTAAAGTGCATTTACTGTTAAAGCAGTAGATGTAAAGGCCTGAAGATAAAATTTCAGATGTCTGCATAGCCTTCTGAGTATCAGGGTCTCCATTATATTTTGTTACCTGTGAGAGCCACTGTATGTATGACAACATCTTGTCAGTCCTTACTAGTCTATTTGTACATACATTATTTCTTTGTGCTACTAACATATCTCTGAGTAAATTTGTATTGGCCTCACCTATCTTCCCTACACCAGATTCCCCTCCATTGGTTAGGGGCTTATATGAATGGTTTCAGGGCACTGTCTCATCCTGTTCTCTAATCACTTAATCCGTTTAAATGTTATTTTCTTAATCAGATTGTAAACTCCTCAAGGGATCAGTACTTCTTCCCCTTCATCACATCCTTCCAGATATACACTAAATGGTTTGTAAAACTTGCTTTTACTATTGATAAACTAAAAGAACAAAGGAGAGAAAACAAAATTAAATATCAAAAAAATTACAAGTAAGATATTTCAAAATCAAATTACTTGAGCAGGGGAAGTGAAGGATTTGATTTGTAATATTGGCACACAACTTGCTTGATGTTATATATATATATATATATATAATGTCAATATAGATATCTATCTGCATTGATCTATATATTACATATATTCAAACAAGTTATGTGGGATTGTCATCTATATCTTTTTATCTCTCTATATTTATATATGGTGCTTTTCAGCCTCCTGGGTCATTTTATCAACTGTGTCTGTCCACCTTTCTAATCTATGAATAAAGAAAAGGATCTGTCTAGCTAAAAAGCAAGTTAGATTACCAATTTAAAATTAGGGAGAAGATTGGTTATTTCACTGTGGTATCATGAACAGAAGCTTGATTGTTAAATTATTTGTCTCAGAACAAAGGCACTGAAAAAGAAAGGCAGGGTAATAATAAAACTGTTAGGTTAGTAACAAGTGTTTTTGAAGAAGTGTTCTTAAATTTTCTTTTATGTATTCTTGCATGAAAAAATAGATCTTAGAAGCTTTAGAGATTGGAGCACACTCTTAGGTATAAAGGTATCTGTCTTCAGAAATGGGGTTATATAATTCTTTCTGATACATAGTCTACAGATGTAAAGCAAGGCTATCCTCAATAATATTTTTGACATCTTATCTATATTTATATGTATACCTTTCCATTATGTTTATCCACAAGTATAAGACAGTAAAAAATAAAGAAATGTAGTTAATTAGGCTTGTTTTTAAAATAATACATGATAATGATAGCCTGTTATTTATAACAGACAAGGCAAACTATTCTTGAATTATTAAATTGAATAAATTGTCACTTAATCTCTAATTATAATACAGCCATAGCATTTCAAGCTGTGACCTTGTCAAGTTTCCTAAGATAAGCAGCTGTGAACCTGGTTTGTAGTCAGATGAGAGACTTGCTCCAAACCTCATGAAGCAGAATCTGGTAGGGATGACTCAGCAGGCTATGTTTCCCCCGACAAAGGCACGACTAAAGGCATATTCTGTCAGATGGGGAAATAAAGGAAAGATTTATCACAGAATTTCATTTACTAGAAACAGAATTATAGGGAAAGAGGCAATTTTGACTCCATGACCTCTTCCTTGCCCTTTCCCTCTCTATCTCCTCTAAGCGGAAAGAATGCGTCAGAGCCCAAGCTTGGGCTTTGTTTATTGAGAGGGTAGGTTCAGAGCTGCTTGTATGTTTTCTGGGAGGCTCAACAGTGTAGTTTTCTTGCCTGGAAAATTTCATGGACATTGGAACTTGGTGGGCTACAGTCCCTAGGGTCGCAGAGTCGAACACGACTGAAGTGACCTAGCACACACGCACACACACACAACAGTGTGTTGCTTAAGAAAGTGGACCTCAGAGCCGCATAGCATGGTTTGAATTCTGTTTCTGTGGAACTGGGTCAGTTAGTATACTTTCTTTGGGCTTTTTCCATTATCTATAAACAGGATAATAACACCTATGCTCTTGGGTTGTTTTGATGATTAAATACACAAAAAACACTAAGAACAGTGTGGAAGATTAGAAGTTTTTAATTTCTCTTAAACCCTAATGACTTTCCCTCCTTTCCCTTATTTAAAGTTACAAAGACAATTTGGAAGTCTCAGAAATGGGAGTTTTTGAGTGTGCACTGCAATACAATGCACACTTAAACACCCTTACTAAAAACTAGTACACACAGGGATAAAATATTTGCAGAGGTAGCTGCTTGTCTGCTCACATGCAGCTCATTAATCTCAACTATCTGTCCAATCTATAGATAAACATTCTGTCTAATCTATAGGGTTAGGGTTATCTATAGGGTTATAGATAAGCATTCATATGGGAAGAATTTATTGTGGAAACAACTTTATAGTATGCTATAGATGATCAGGACTTCCGTGGTGGCTTAGTGGTAAAGAACCCACTTGCCAGTGCAGAAGGGACAAGCAACACAGATTTGATCCCTGGGTTGGGAAGATCCCCTGCAGAAGGAAATGGCAACCCACTCCAGCATTCTTGCCTGGGAAATCCCATGGACAGAGGAGCCTGGTGGGCTATAGTCCATGGGGTCGCAAAAGAGTCAGACATGACTTAGCGACTAAACACGAAGTAGTTGATCAAGGAATAGTTTGGAAGGTTTCATTCTATGAACCAGCCAGATTGGAGTTCCTATTGCTAATAGATGTCAAAATAAATATGAACTCCTGTGCAAAAAGTAGATCTTCTCTTTCATTTGAGGACATTGCCTACCATTGCCACTTGATGATAGTAGTTAAATTGGACAGAAGTGACTGTAAAAAAGTATACAGACCATAGTGTAATATCAGATAGATACATAAAGGAAGCCTATGAAGTTCAGTGATAAACAGTTCTATTCCATGTTCTGTCGTGTCTTAACTGGATAGAGATACCAGTTATTATTTTCCCTAACTTAGATACCCACTTACACTTAGCTTCAACCTCACTTCAGTTTCTTTGTCCAAAATGAAGCAATTCATCTTTAGTTTCTTTGTCTGAAGCTAACATGGCCAACTATCTACTTGATATTTCGGACATCAAAACAGAACTTCAGACTCAGCACGTGTAAGTTCAAGATGTTAACTTTGACTCCCACATACCTGATATTTTATCATTTCCTATCTTAATGAATAGCACCATCGTCCATTCAGCCGAGTAAACTGGAGTCCTAAGAATTGTCCTTGACACACAGTGCTCCCCATCTTCAGGTCCAAAATCCATCTTCTAACAGTTTTCAAATCTACTCATTTTTTATCCTTTCCACAGCAGCCACTCTTTCCTGAGCCACTGTTTGGTCTTGACCAGACACCTAGAATAACCTTATAACTGATTTTCCTGCAACTGCTTCTGGTCTCCTCCATTAAACTCTCCACAATGCAGCCAAAGTAATATTTTCAAAATGCAAATATAGTCATGTCACTGATCTGACTTAAACAAACTGATATTTTCCTACTGTCTTAAAATAAAGACCAAAATCTCTAACACAGCCTACGAGACCCAGCATGATCTTATGTTCTTAGGTTCTCCAGCTACGTTACTATCTTCTTTTCATTGCTTTTTCTGCTCAAGACATACTGGCCCTTCTTAATTTTCTCTGTGACATTACATAACTTCATGCCTCAGATCCTTTTTTGCATGCTGTTCTCTCTGCCTGGAATGCTTTCTACCTGTAGATCTTCCCACCTTTACCTCCCATAGGTACTTGACCTTGTTAAGTTCTTATCCTTCAGATTTTAGGTTAAGCTATCCCTTTCTTATAAAGACTCTCCTTGACCCACCCAGACTAGGTCTGATCTTCTATGCATGGAGAGCCCCTTAACTTTACTTCATGTCATTTACCACAGGTGAAATGGCATGACTACTGATACTCCTGTGACTCTTTGTTTAATGTCTGTATCTACCAAAAGATCAAATGAAAAATTCATGAGGACAGAGGCAGTATCTGCTGTGCTCACTACTGTAACTCCAGTGTTGAGCATGTCACAGAAATAGTCAGCCAATATTTGTTGAATAATACTGACTGAAATTTTAGAGGCCTCAGATCTTTAACTGGTACATCAGAACCCAAAGCTTCATGCTATTTGATCAACCACTTCTAATTGAACACAGTGTGGAAGGGAAGAACTTTTGCTACCTTCTAGTCAAACATTAACTCCTCCACTGTGCTTATTTCATTGATTCTTCCAGGTAGGTCTAAGGGCATCTTTTTTTGTACAATACGTACACACTTCCATTATAGCAATTAACTTACTTCATTGCAGGCACTGGCTCACCTAATTCTAAAATAAGTGCAAGACCCTTTGAAGTATAAATATTTTTTAAAAATATATTTGAATATCCAGAACCCAGCACAGTGCCTGGCATATAGATGGCCCATAATCTTCTGCTGAATGAATGAACAATTGAATTTGGTCTCTGTCAAAACCCTTGCTAATATCATAGCATTCTGAAGTCTGGTTCATGTATTTTCAGTTTTATTTTTTAATTACCTTGGACCACCAGAAGACTGTACCATAGGATCGTATTAGCTTAGTATTTGCTGAATCAGTTTTACTCACTTGCACTTTAATGTTATGCTTTAGACAGTTATCAAAGGTCATTAAAAATAGCCAAACAGCTATATGGATATTCTTTCTGCATTTATTGTAAATCTGTTATGAAGGGCACCATTCATCACATTGCTCAATGTCCCCTTTATACAATGTCACACAGAAAATTAATTTTATAATATAATGACAAGTCTTTATCTCTGGAATCATTATATTTCCTCCTTTCTGACCATGAGAATTAGATAAGAGAACAGACTATGAAGTCAGAGAGTCCTTGGATTTGAATCTTTGCTCCACTTAAGGATTTAGTTTTGTGACACTTGGCAAGATAATGTTCCAACTTCAGGAACTTTCCCCGCAAGATGAGGATTATAACACCTACCTTCCATGGCTGTAGTGAAGATAGATATAAAGTCAATACAGCTATCAAAGTTCCTGGCACACAATATGTGTTCAGTATACAATAAAAATCATTTAATATTTTTCCCCTTGGCTGCTAGGAAGCACAGAGACAAACGTGATACTTAACTGTAGCAGCTATGTCAACCTTTCTGTGTTTTCTTGACCTGATTTTGATTTTTTTTAAAATTTTATTCTTAAAACTACTTCATTATGGAAATAATGCATATAAACTGTGTAAAAGGATTATTACCTCTGAACTCTGAACTACAACAACAAAATCTCCATTAGTTAGACACCCTAAAAAGTTATAATTATCATAGACTAATGTAGTGTAGGGAATGTTGAGATTTAAGGCACAGAGAAGACACCCCAGTATTTCTACACATCCCCCCTTTTAGGTGCCACAATATATTAAATCTCACCATTAGAGATTCCTCTCCCAATGGAACTTTTGAAATGTAAATACACAAATATGCATTAAAGTATTACTAATTTGTCATCAGAAATAATAGGATTAAAGACAAGAAGGATTGCTTAGAAGAAAAAGGCATGAAAAAATGAATAGAAGGGGGAGAAAATGGTAAAAATATTTTAAAAAGAAAAAAGCTGG
This sequence comes from Bos taurus, assembly GCF_002263795.3. Lineage (NCBI taxonomy): Eukaryota > Metazoa > Chordata > Mammalia > Artiodactyla > Bovidae > Bos > Bos taurus. The sequence goes on from NC_037357.1 coordinate 10,500,867, forward strand.
AATTAAGGAAAGAATGCAGATTACTGATTTGGCTCACAATCCTAATTTCCTTCAGGTACATCATATCATACTGTTCTTTAGGATATAATACAGAAGAAACAATTGCTTTACAATATGTTCTCTAACTAAAGAGACTTCCTATTATGGAACATGCTTTTAAAATGATCACAGATATGATTGTGAAAAAAATATGGAAAATAAATGGGAAATATCCTTGGACAATAAGATAGATTGCAGTGTGAATGATTAATGGTTGTATTTACTCAACAAGGATTTATTACATGCCTATGATATGCTAGATGGCATTAGATATTAGGAAATACAAAGATTAATGAGACATAAAGTCTTTCAACAAATAGTCATTACAGTGTGACAAAAAGACAGACTGGAAAGAGGAGACAAAACTCATTCACCAAACACATGGATAACTATTATGTATCAGGAACTTTGCCAGGACGTGTGGGTACGTTGTGTATGTTTTTTAGATTAAAAATTATTATTAACATATATTTTGTTGTTGTTTAGTCGCTTAGTCATGTCCAACCCTTTTGTGCCCCTGTGAACTGTAGCCCACCAGGCTTCTCTGTCCATGGGGATTCTCCAGGCAAGAATACTGGAGTGGGTTGCCATGCCCTTCTCAGGGGGTTCTTCCTGACCCAGGGATCAAGCCCACATCTCCTGCATTGGCAGGCAGATTATTTAATGCTGAGCTACCAAGGAAGCCTTTATGTATATTTGCATCTATTTAAATATATATATAATATATCATAAATATATTATATCTATTATATTTATTATAGCTTCCAGTGTTTGATTACCTATGTTGCACAACAGGTTTTGCATATATTATCTGTATTCTTCACAACAATTCTGTGTAACAGAGGGCATTCTTTCAGTTGTACAGATAAAGACACTCCGGTTTGGTGATTAGCTAGTAAGTGACAGAGGCCAGATTGATTCCAACTGGCCAGTGTCCTTTCCCCCATCACATTGTGTCCATTACAATATTCTTTTCTGGATCTTTCCCAGTACCAAAAAAGTACTGGGTGTGGCACAAGGTAAATCAATATGCTCCAGTCCTGTTGCCTGGCCATTGAGTGATTTGGAGAGCTACCCCAACCTGGATGATCCCCAGCCTTCATATCTTGCCCTGCCAGCATCGTGCCAGTTGTGTACATAGCCTCTAAGGTGGTCCCCAATGACCTCTGCCTCCTAGTTTACATACCCTTATATAATCCCCTCCTTTGCACTGGACTGGCCTAGTGACTTGACTCTAACCACCTTAATATGACAGAAATGATGGGATGTCTATGAGTCATTTATTGGATTGGCCAAAAATGTTCATCCAGGTTTTTCTGTAGCATCTTATGGAAAAACCCAAATGAACTTTTGGGCCAACCCAATACAAAAGACTGTGATGTCCATCTTCCCCCTTGATCTATCACTGACTTACTCTGAGGGAGAAGCCAGCTGCTGTGTTGCCTTTTGGAAAGACTCACTTGGTAAGGGACCTGGTGTCAGCTTGCCTACAGCCACATGAGTGGGAGTGGATTTCCCCCACCCTGCCCGCAAGTGAGCTATGAGATGAGTCCACAGCCCAGGCTGACATCTTGATTGTAGCCTAATGACACATTCAGAGCCATAGAAGCTCACATATAGCTGTGCCCAGGTTTTTCTAATCTACACAAATTGAGATAAATGTTTATTTTTTTAAAGCTATTATGTTTGGGGATAATTTTTCCATAGCAATAGACAATTCATATACTAGGGGAAAATTTTTCCCAAATTTCTTAATGGTTGGTTCAACCAAAACAATGGCTGGGCTAGTGACTCAACATGGCAACAAGTACATGATTTGAGTTCTTGAAACATTAAAACATTTACTGAGCATTTACCAAGTACTTGACCCATAGGAGTTTATCTTAGTTCTTTAAAACAACTGGATGGATATACTGTATTCAGTCCCATTTTGCTGATAAGGAAACCGAGGAACAGAATTTTCCAAGTTTGCACAGCCAATATGGTAGTAAAGATTTGATTCTTACTCGATAGTCTTACTGTGTGCTTCCCAGGTGGCGCTATTGGTAAAGAACCTGCCTGCCAATGCAGGAGACATAAGAGACGCAAGTTCCATTCCTGGGTCAGGAAGATCCCCCGGTGGAGGGAATGGCAACCCACTTTAGTATTCTTGCCTGGAGAATCCCATGAACAGAGGAGTCTAGGGGGCTACAATTCACAGGATCAAAAAGATTCCGACACGACTGAAGTGACTAGGCACACAGGCACTGTGACTCTAGAGTAAGCATTCTTAAATAGATAGCCATCTTGTCTCAACTGTGCTATATATTCTCAGTATATTTCCTAGAGGTTACCTAAGTGATTCTTTCTCCCAGTCTTTTTTTTTTTTTTTGAAAAGGACATAAAAGGAATAGTGATCAAATTTATAGATGAAATTAAAATGGGAAGCAGAACAAATATGGTGCATAAGAAACATGATTCAAAGATATCAATAGATTGGGGCTACATTCCAGATCTAGCATGGTTACATTTAATTGGAACATGTGCTGTCTTTCCATATTTTAAACTTTTAAGTATAAAAGGAAAGTGGCATGGCTTCACACTGGGAAATCCATGTTAAAGGACTTTGGGATTTTATTTAATAATAAACCCAAAGAGTGAATAAGAAAGGTCCTCTGATTTTAGACTGTAATAATAGAAGTGCAGAACATATAAAAAGCAAGTTTTACTCTTTATTAATAGGATAGATTACCTCTGAAGGGCTACATTCAAATTAGTCACCTATTTTAAAGAACTTTGGAGCCACTGGTAAAATATGTTATCACGGCATTGTGGGGTTGGCTACTGCCCCCCAGAAAAACTTTGAAAACTTGTGGGGGTGTTTTTTTGTATTAAAAAACAAAGTTCTTAGTTGTAACTTACACATTGCAAATTATTTTATTTACTATAAATTTATTTCATTGAATTTCTTATTTATATTAAATTTCAAGAATTATATAGATTTTTGTAATAGATGTGTTTAAGAGGCTCTATTATCTATGAGTTTAATTTCAGTAAGGGGTTGTTGCAAAATATGGTCATTAAATCTGATAAGCTTGATAGGAACAGCACTGGAACATATTTAGGGCAGAACAAGCAAGGGTGGTGAGGAGACTTGGAAACAAATCATTTGGGAAACTGGAAAGAAGTGAAGTAGTGTGACAGAGAGAAGAGGAATATTACTCTAGGGTAGCATGAGAGTTAGAGAAGGCAATGGCACCCCACTCCAGCACTCTTGCCTGGAAAAATCCCATGGACAGAGGAGCCTGGTGGGCCGCAGTCCATGGGGTCGCTAAGAGTCAGACACGACTGAGAGACTTCACTTTCACTTTTCGCTTTCATGCATTGGAGAAGGAAATGACAACCCACTCCAGTGTTCTTGCCTGGAGAATCCCAGGGACAGGGGAGCCTGGTGGGCTGCCGTCTATGGGGTCGCACAGAGTCGGACTTGACTGAAGCGACTTAGCAGCAGCAGCAGCAGCAGCATGAGAGTTATTTTAAATACTGATGCCTTGTCCTTTAGAACAGATACTATAGTTGTTTTATGATGTCCCAATAACTAAAATGAGATAAAGAAAAAAAATTCTAGACAGCAGATTTTAGTGAAATGCAAGAGAGATGTCTCCAGTCAGACATTATCTGATAGAATTGGTGACTTCATGCTGTTGAGAGTTGCAAATTACTACATGTAGTCAAGTAGTATCTGCTTGAGTGACTAGTACATATTAGGTGTTCAATGACTACATGTTGAATAAATTTCATGTAAGAGATTCAAGCTTTAGATTGGTCATTTGAACTAGATAAACTCTAAGGTTCTGTCATGCTCTGAAAGTTTTGGATTAAGACTAACTGAAAAATGTAAGTATGTTTTATATATATATATATATATATATATATACACATATACATATATATATATATATGCATCTTTGTAAACTGTGAATTTCAGAATGTGGAGGCTATACATGTGACAATGAAAAGAAAAATAATGGCTGATCTGTATGCTACAGAAATGTTGACTACCACAGTGCAAAATACATGATTACTGTCTATCTACACAATATACAGAATTACAAAATTGCCAAAATATCTTTTTAAAGCATAAATTATTAGCTCGATTTTGGTAAAGTTTTATAAATTGACAGGCTATGTTAAACAAAGAACCACTTTTGTTCTCCTGTTAAATGATGGAAGAAGGTATGTATGGCAAGCATTCTCATTTACTGGGTGGATTGTGTGATGGCAGTAAGTAAAAAATTCAGAAATGAGATTTAACTCATTCAACTCTCCTTATCAATAAATATTAACAGTCTCTATCAACAGATACTCATTGAGGATATATTACATATGTAATGATATCCTTGGTTGTGTAGAACATCTGCAAGAAATAACAAATAATGTCTCATGCCATCCTACTTTGGTTAGAAAGGTAAGATGAAAATAGCATGAAATTTATAATAATTTTTAAAATTCACAAGTATAAAATTAAGTACCAACATAAGTAGTCATAAAGGAGTCATAAAATGTCTTATACTGATAGGACAATTGTGAAGAAAATTACTCGGTATAGGCTGGGGCACAGAGAGAAGAATTCATGGAGGAGCTGTGACCTTCTTGAACCTTGAAGTTTATCTGGATAACATGAGCAGCACAGTGTATAAAATAGCCTGATGAAAGCAGAGTAATTGTGTTATGGAAAAGTGGGAAATTGACTTGAACATTAAACTAAGGGTCATCCAATTATAGAAGGCTTTGGAAGTCATGCAGAGTAGAACTGGTAAATAGGGAAATACCATAGGTTTTTGAGAAGATGAATGAGATGAAGGGTATATCATTTAAAGGAAATTAGATTAGCCATGGTTTATGAGTGGGCTTAATCAGGGATAAAAAAGACTGTACAGACAAGTAGGCTGTAATAATCCATTCACAGGGGAATAGTGTTTTAAAATGACATATTTTCTGGAAATGAAATTTAAGGTATAAACATGTCTAAATAATGTTAACAAGACTTGTGTATTGCCTGGGCAGATGAGATGGAGAAGTAGTCAAGTGGCTACAAAATTCTGAGCTTGAGAGTTGACAGAGGAAACAAAATTTTAAAGGAGAACACAAAGAAAGTGAGGATGTGGATTCATTCAGTATTGAATGAATCAATTCAGTATTGAACAAGTGAATTTAAGATGGCTCAATTAAAAAAAAAAGCAATGAAAGAAATACATCCTCCTCTTAACTTGAAAAGTTCCTTTGAGACATCTCTCTCTCCTGATTTCCTCATAATAGCAGTCACAAATACAAGACCTTAGTATTCTTTGGTTTCTTATACTGGAAGGTATAAAGGATAAAGTAAATTTTAGGATTTGTTATTTTTAAATGCTAAAAATCACATTATGAATTCCTAAACAAAATATGGTGGTAGGTATTAGGGAAAACAGAAAATGCTGTAGCACCATGATAACTCCCATTCTTTAGAAACTTAGTAAAAGATAATACTGAGGGATGGTGGAGAGAGCATTGTGAAAAGTAGACTGAGTGCTGGTTGTCATTTCATCTCATCCAGATGTTCTCTTATCTTGGAAAGGAAAACTGTTTTCTACTTATAAAAACAACTGCCTTCAGCATCATTTCTCTTTCTTTTGCCACGTGGCATGTGGGATCTTAGTACCCTAGTCAGGGATTGAACGCACATCCATCCCCTGCACTACAAACTCAGAGTCTTAACCACTGGACAGCCAGGGAAGTCCCAGCATCATTGCTTTTTGAAGGCAGGTGTGTATAATCTCACTTGTGCCCAAATGATAGTGGCAATACAAGGAGTTGACGTGGTTTGCAAAAGCATCCTATATATGTGTATGGGAAACTTGAAGGTAAATACTGTATTCTTTCATGTCCAAATGTTCTATGAAATTGTTAAGGGGACAAGAAAACATGAAGAAAAAAATAAGAAAAAACTCAAGAAATCTGAACTTCTAGAACTTGGTTCATGTCTATATTACGTCAAAACTACTGGTTGAAAATTCCAATAAAAGTGCGTTCAGACCAGTTTGATGCTATATTTGACTGGAGTGGATTCTAATGCACTGCACACAGTAGCTATTCAATAAATATGAATAATGATGCTAGTGGTTTAATAAAATGTTAAACTTCATAACCCATTGGGCAAAATATTGACAACTCTAATTGTTTATACTGGTCACCTCCAAAATCCTTTTTTTGTATCTTTAACCAACATCTGATTCACTTCCCTACCATGGTGTTCACCATTCTACTCTGATGTATGCATTTGACTTCTTTAGATTTCAGATACAAGTGAACAGTTTTTCTGTGTTTGGTTTATTGCACTTAGTGTAATGTCCTCTAAGTTCATCTATATTGTCAGAAACGACAAGATCACATTCTTTCTTAAGGCTGAATACTATTTCATTGCACATATATGCCACAATTTCTCTATCTATTTATCAACTAATAGTTTGTTTTCATGCATTGGCTATTGTGAAGAGTGCTGCAGTGAATATAGTAGTAATCCTGTTACTGTGTATATATTTATCAATCATCATGTTGCACATGCTAGACATACACACTTTTCATTTAAAAATAACAGAAAAGAAAATTTTAAAGAAATTAAAAAAAAGAAAAACCTGGGACACCCTGCCTCCTGTTTGGACTAGCTATTGACTCCTGGGTTACACAAAGGGACTTGGACAAGAACTTTCAAGTTCTAAAAATTTGATTCAGTCTCTTTTATCTTTGTACAAATTGGCATGTTCAAGAGTACAAAGAATGAAAATAAGGTAATAGATAGAAACATGTCACTGGTAACAAGAGAGAGATCTAATGATTTATTTTAAAACTTTCTAAGCTTTGAAACTAAAGAGAGCTTAATTTACATCTACAGAACTTATGCACTTAAATGAGCTATTTTTGTTCTCTTGCACGCAATCTCCCCCTTCTGTTCCTGCTGTGTTCCAGAGACAAATCAAAATAAATTTACAGTAATAAAATTAAGAGCTTAAACATGCTGTTCTTGAATATGTTCATTAAGTTGTTCCCCCCCACCCCACCTACTGTGATTTGCCATGAAGTTTCAAAAACTCTTTATTTGGTTGGTAGACAAGCTAATTTATCACAAAAGTACAAAACGTCATTTCGAAAGCCTAATAACTAAAAAATTACATTTGCCCACCATAGAGAATGCAACAATTTGTGGTTGTTAGAGAAATGTCACTGAAGGTATTGAGTTAACATATGCAAACAGCAACAACTTTCCTTTCTTCTTTAACTTTCCAGTCAAATAAAAACATTTTTGCAAGTTTTAGATGAAATCATGTTCTGAAATTTAAATCATATGCTTTCCTTGGCATGAGAAAGACTACTGACCTTCTCTAAGTACATAAAGCAGGGTGTTTCGTGTTGTTTGAAGATATTTTGAGTTTGCTTTTTAATGTGAGCCCTATGTGAACAAGGAGCCTTGCTTGAGCGTGTTTTGAAAGTGGAGGGAGTGCCAGATCCCAGTTCTCCAATGGAGAGCTGGCAAGTTGCCCTACTCAATATTCATCCACTGAGCAGAAAAATATTGATGTTCACAGAAGAAAAGAATTAAATATGCATTTTAAAAGTGTAAATAAAATGTGTCACTTTATAAGCTTTTGAGGATTAGGAGAAATCAGACATTCTAACTTTTATTGACACATTGACACCAGCAAAGGTAAAGAAAAGATGATAGGATGTCATAAGGTTTACTCATTGTGTCTTGAAATTCTCATACTAATAAAAGTATTATTATTGGAAGCATATAAAGATAAGAATTATCTAATTTTACAGACTCTGCCAGCAAAATAGAGAAAGAGGACTAAGGTTAAAATATTATACAGACAGAGGGATATAAGAGGCATTTATTTGCCTTTTTTAGCTTTGTGCTTTTATCATGGATTAATTTCATCCCCTTTGAGCTATTGACTAATTGATTTACGAACCTTGGGGCATGAAGGCAGACAATTTCACAGAGTTATTTTGTTTGCTTGACCAGATAAATCGAGATTATTTGGATAAGTCCAAATGACCACATACTTATATCATTAAGACTCACTTATATTTTCTATAATATGTAAATTGGCCCAAGGTATCACACTGAAGTTCAACTATCCAAAAACCTTTCTGATTTTGATAATTAAGAGTCTTAATAAAACTTTGTCACTAAGCAAAACTGGGGCAAATGCTGACTTTCAATATACATTTGTTATGCAGCATGAATGAGTATAAATAATGTTATTTGGGAGCATTTGAAAGTGATTCTTTTAACTAATATTTTTAAGTTGACATGGAAGTTTAAAGATGAAAAAACTAGAATGATTGGAGAATTTCAGAAAGTTAATGCCTCCTATTTTATGAGTGACTGAACTGTTTAAGTAGGTATACACAATTCTTTCTTTGTTCCTATCCTTCTATTAGATGCTCAATAAATACTTCTTGAATAAATAAATGAATGAATTTCCCATTAGCTTCTAAAGGAAAGGAGCCATGATTTAAACATCTCTCTATCCCCACAGTTCAGGACATTATTTGACAGAAATCTTCGCCAAGAGTTTATTCTACCTTTACTCTAAAATATAGAATAGAAGTATGAATACATCTCAAGCTTATCTTTAAGTCCTTCCCTACAACCCTTAACCTCTTCAAGATATCTCTGATCTTGAATTCTTAAGTATTTGAGGAATCCCAGTTCAGTTCTGTTCAGTTGCTCAGTCATGTCCAACTCTTCGCAACCCCGTGGGCTGCAGCACACCAGGCTTCCCTGTCCATCACCAACTCCCGGAGCTTACTCGAACTCATGTCCATTCAGTCGTGATACCATCCAATCATGTCATCCTCTGTCGTCCCCTTCTCCTCTCACCTTCAATCTTTCCCAGCATCAGGGTCTTTTCAAATGAGTCAGTTCTTCACATCAGGTGGCCAAAGTATTAGAGTTTCACCTTCAGCATCAGGTTTTCCAATGAATATTAAGGACTGATTTCCTTTAGGACGGACTGGTTGGATCTCCTTGCTGGCCAAGGGATTCTCAAGAGTCTTCTCCAAAACCATGGTTCAAAAGCATCAATTCTTTGGTGCTCAGCTTCTTTGACTAGACAGACCTTTGTTGGCAAAGTAATGTCTTTGCTTTTTAATATGCTGTGTACATTGGTCATAGCTTTTCTTCCAAGGAGCAAGCCTCTTTTAATTTCATGGCTACAGTCACAATCTACAGTGATTTTGGAGCCCCCACCAAAACAAAGTCTGTCACTGTTTCCATTGTCTTCCTGTCTGTGTGCCATGAAGTGATGAGACTGGATGCCATGATGTTAGTTTTCTGATTATTGAGCTTTAAGCCAACTTTTTCACTCTCCTCTTTCACTTTCTTCAAGAGGCTCTTTAGTTCTTCCTTACTTTCTGCCATAAGTGTGGTGTCATCTGCATATCTGAGGTTATTGATATTTCTCCCAGCAATCTTGATTCCAGCTTGTGCTTCATCCAGTCCAGAATTTCTCGTGATGTACTCTGCATATAAGTTAAATAAGCAGGGTGACAATATACAGCCTGACGTATTCCTTTCCGATTTGGAACTTATTTGGACATGTTGTTCCATGTCCAGTTCTAACTGTTGCTTCTTGACCTGCGTACAGAATTCTCAATAGGCAGGTCAGGTGGTCTGGTATTCCTATGTCATTAAGAATGTTCCACAGTTTGTTGTAGTCCAGAGTCAATGGCTTTGCCATAGTCAATAAAGCAGAAATAGATGTTTTTCTGGAACTCTCTTGCTTTTTCAATGATCCAATGGATGTTGGTAATTTACTCTCTGGTTCCTCTGCCTTTTCTAAATCCAGCTTGAACATCTGGAAGTTCACAGTTCACGTATTGTTGAAGCCTGGCTTGGAGAATTTTGAGCATTACTTTGTTAGCCTGTGATATGAGTGCAGTTGTGTGCTAGTTTGAGCATTCTTTGGCATAACCTTTCTTTGGGATTGGAATGAAAACTGACCTTTTCCAGTCCTGTGGCCACTGCTGAGTTTTCCAAATTTTGCTGGCATTTTGAGTGCAGCACTTTCACAGAATCATCTTTTAAGATCTGAAGTATCTCAGCTGCAATTCCATCACCTCTTCTAGCTTTGTTCATAGTGATGCTTCCTAAGGCCCACTTGACTTCACATTCCAGGATGTCTGGCTCTAGGTGAGTGATCACACCATCATGATTATCTGGGTTGTGAAGATCTTTTATGTATAGTTCTTCTGTGTATCCTTGTTACCTTTTCTAAATATCTTCTGCTTCTGTTAGGTCCATACCATTTCTGTCCTTTATTGTGCCCATCTTTGCATGAAACTTTCCCTTGGTATCTCCAATTTTCTTGAAGAGATCTCTAGTCTTTCCTATTCTATTGTTTTCCTCTATTTCTTTGCATTGATCACTGAGGAAGGCTTTCTTATCTCTCCTTGCTATTCTTTGGAACTCTGCATTCCAATGGGTATATCTTTCCTTTTTTCCTTTCCCTTTCACTTCTCTTCTTTTCACAGCTACTTGTAAGGCCTCTGCAGACAACCATTTTGCCTTTTTGCATTTCTTTTTCTTGGGGATGGTCATGACCACTGCTTCCTGTACAATGTCATGAACTTCCGTCCATAGTCCTTCAGGCACTCTATCAGATCTAATCCCTTGAATCTATTTGTCGCTTCCACTGTATAATCACAAGGGATTTGATTTAGGTCATACCTGAATGTTCTAGTGGTTTTCCCTACTTTCTTCAATTTAAGTCTGAATTTGGCAATTAGGAGTTCATGATCTAAGCCATAGTCAGCTCCTGGTCTTATTTTTGCTGACTGTATAGAGGTTCTTCATCTTTGGCAGCAAATAATATAGTCAGTTTTGACCATCTGGTGATGTCCATCGCAGTTATAGTTGGCTATATATTTAACAAAAACTTTTATATGTGAAATATACAAATAATTCCTATACAAGGAAGGCTACAGTATCAAAGTAACTTTTTTCAGCTTTATTGAAGTATAGTTGACAAATAAAATTGTACTATATTTAAAGTGTACTACATGATTTGATAGCTGGAACCAAGAGTGCCGGGAGAAATATTAATAACCTCAGATATGCAGATGATACCACCCTTATGGGAAAAAGCAAAGAAGAACTAAAGAGCCTCTTGATGAAAGTGAAAGAGGAGAGTGAAAAAGTTGGCTTAAAGCTCAACATTCAGAAAACTAACATCATGGCATCTGGTCCAATCACTTCATGGCAAATAGATGGGGAAACAATGGAAACAGTGACAGATTTTATTTTGGGGGGCTCCAAAATCACTGTAGATGGTGACTGTAGCCATGAAATTAAAAGAGGCTTGCTCCTTGGAAGAAAAGCTATGACAAAGCTAGACAGCATATTAATAAACAGACATTACTTTGCGGACAAAGCTTCGTCTTATCAAAGCTATGGTTTTACCTGTAGTCATGTATATGGATGTGAGAGTTGGACCATAAAAAAGCTGAGCATGAAAGAAATGATGCTTTTGAACTGTTGTGTTGGAGAAGACTCTTGAGAGTCCCTTGGACTGCAGGGAGATCAAACCAGTCAATCCTAAAGGAAATCAGTCCTGAATATTCATTGGAAGGACTGATGCTAAAGTTGAAGCTCCAATACTTTGGCCACCTGATGCAAAGAACTGACTCACTGGAAAAGATTCTGATACTGGGAAAGACTGAAGGCTGGAGCAGGGGATGACAGAGGATGAGATGGTTGGATGGCATCACAAACTCAATGGACATGAGTTTGAGCACTCTTAGGGAGTTTGTGATGAACAGGGAAGCCTGACATGCTGGAGTCCATGGGGTCACAAAGAGTCAGACTCGTTGAGTGACTGAACTGGACATGATTTGATATATGTGAATGTTGAGAAAGGATTCCTGCCATCAATAAAATAGCTCTTTTCTTTCTTGATTGTTTACATGACTTAGGAAAAAGCAAAGCCTTAGAGAACAAGATATCTACTGGTTTGAATACTGGCTCTACCAAGTTACAAACTGCAATATGAGGTAAGTTATTAAATTCTTCTGAGTCTGTTTCTTCACATATGAAATGTGGTTAATCATACTCATATAACTAAATAACAGATATGAAAGTTCTTTGGTGTATAAATAGTTGAATAGAACAGATACTTAGATACAACAGTTTCTTAAATCTATGTTTTTTGAATATTTTGTTTCTTAACATTCATAGTTTTGTGAATAAGGTATACTTAACTAAAATGCAATTATCTGATAAATGATGTTTGTGTTTTGACAAGAATGCTTAGATATTTGTCTAGATACAAATTATAAGTTTTTGGATGGCACTATAGTGTTAAGACTGGCACTATATTTAGTATTGATATTGCTGTGTTTGGAAACAAAAGATATACATTAGAATCCTGGCTCTTCCACTTCCTAACTCTGTAATTTCACCTCTCTGAGTTTTACATTCCACATCTCTAAAATGAGAATAAAATACCTACCTTACCTGCTTCTAAGTTTGTTATAAGGAAAAAAAAAATGAGATAATGGGTGTGAAAATACTTTGTAAAGTGCCAAGATCCACAATCTACCTTCCATGTGTTAGATTTGACTTGGTCTTCATTGATTTGTCAGAAGCAGTTATTTCATGGTTAAGAGAATTGACTGAGAATAATGACAGAAATTGCTTAAGAAACACATCACACATGATCTGCAATGATAAATTTTTATTTCGGTCTCTATCACAGATGTGATACGTGATCTTGAAAAAAAATTACTTTTTCGTTTCCTAGTTCTCAAAATGGGAGCAAGAATTACTCCAATTAGTGCAGATTAATATAAGGATTTCAAGGGTGATAACACATACTGAGATACTGGATTAAGAGAAACACTGTAATTGCAAATGTAACAGGGTGTTTCTTATTGTCAATAAGGAGTTTTCATTATCCAATCTGTTTCTTTGGCTAAGAAAGGCATTGAATCAGAGTTTCCCCTGCTGTTAAACTATAATACTATGTTAACATTTTATTAAATGGAAGTGTCGTAGTTCCAAAATGTCAATAAAAGTAGTTCACTCCCAGGCAGTAGCTTTTCCATTGTAAGAATCTGACTTATTCATTCATGATAATAACACCCAAGTATGAACCTTAAAATTCTCTAAATGTATAATCATTTACGTGTAGAATTGACATTAAGAATTGTCATGATAATGTCTTTAAGCTTGAGTGATAAGCTAAAAATCAAAGAATTAATTTAAAATAAGCTGACAGAGAGCCCTGATTCACACAAAAATCTGAAATGGTGTTTTATTGTCAATGAATTTTGTGATGGCAGCTGGGTGAAGAGTGGTGGTGGAGGGGGTGGTAGAGGTCATGAAAGGATGGAACAGTTAGTAATAGAGACATTTAATCAAGAAACTATTGCAATTAATAACTGCAAAATAAATCTTTATCTATTGTAATCAAACTGTATGTAGATAGGGGATTTGCATGGGTGACAGAAAGATTGAAATCACTAGAAGCTTTCAGCCATGAAGGAGTTGTGCGCTGCAAACAGTCAAATCAAGATCTTTCATCCATGACAGAATGGCTTGTTACTTTGCACAAAGGACAATAAATTGGTTTATAAGCAAAGAGAGTAATTTTTTTAAACACTCTACTACATGTATAACAACCCTTGTAACATATCTGTCAAGCACGTTATTTGTAAATACAAAAGGAATTTGAAAATAAATCTTAAAGCCAGAAAATCAGGGAGAAAGACTTTGGTGGAAATAAAATGTGTCTAAGAAATAGGTAACCACAAAGTCTGACAAATTACCTTCCACAAATTACCTTCTTGGTGATGTACATCCAAAATGGAAAATATTACTGAGAGATGGCTGTATTTACTGAGAGGGAGAAGAAATCCAGGAGCTAGAATTTTTTCTGCATTATTTTTCCATCTTACTGATGAGGCCTTAGTGAAAATAAATATGTAAGTTACAGGCATTCAATTCATTTTCTATAGATCCAAATGACTCACAGTTAATGGTTCAAACAAAAACACGTTTGCTAAAGTAAGAGAATGCTCCCATAAAACAATTCTGAATGCAGGCATAACTTTAATTTTCCAATGAAAGGAAGTTAATGTTCTTTTGTCTTTAATACAATGCTGCAAAAGAATCTTTGTGGTTGTTGTTTAGTCATTAAGTCGCGTCCAATTCTTTAGCGACTCCATGGACTCTAGCCTACCAGGCTCCTCTGTCCATGGGATTTCCCATGCAAGAATACTGGAGTGGGTTGCCATTTCCTTCTCCAAGGTATCTTCCTGACCCAGGGATCAAATGTGCATCTATTGATTGGCAATCCCCAGGGACTGAATGTACGTCTCTTGCATCAGCAGGGTTATGTTTACCACTGAGCCACCTGGGAAGCCCCAAAGCATCTTTAGTCAACTCAAAGCAACAACAACAACAACAAAAGAACCCCAAATAAGGGTTTTGAAATGGAATAAAAGGTCAGGGAAAAAAAACAAAATTTGCACTCCTTAAAAATTGATTAACTTTTTTTGGATTATATCAGCTGTAATAAAGACTGTTTTCCAAAAGTTGTTCCATTTATGAGGAATTCAGTTATACTTGAAATAAACTACACTTTTAATATGTCTATGAATTTATTGTTTACTATAGAAATTTTTTCCCAGACCCAGTCTCAAATTAAAATTTAATGAAGTCTCATTAAAATATATATATATATATATATATATATATATATATATATATGTATGTAGAGAGAGAGAGAGAGAGAGAGAGAGAAAGGTGGTTAGGCTAGGAATGAAGAATTACTGTTTACTTCCCTTCCTTGAATTTTAGTATACCTCACTTATTTAACTTACTTGAATTTTCTCCTCAATAAAAGTTAGTGATTTCTCTCCCTCTCATCTCTCCCTCTTTCTCTCCTTCCCTCTATCATGTTTACAGACACACACATGCACATGGACACAGGCACAGACAGAAACACACACGTACACACTCATGTGTACCATTCTTTCAAGGAAACCAGTTGCTGTGAGGACAATGTTTACACTATGTAATACTTAGTCACTTTTGGTCAAAATAAAGAAGAGTTTCATGTCTAAACTTAAAAATTTGAGACAGAATAGCTTTAGGAGGATATTATATAGTGATACAAAAGAAAGTAAAAACATCATGAATAATAGGCATAGAAAATTAGCTGTCAATAGATGGTTAAAATTGAAGGCTGAGTTCTGATATGAAAATGCACACTTAAAACATCTTTAAAATATAATGAACTTAGTAAAACTTCAATTAATAAGAATGGTTGAGGAATGCAGGTTTTAGTTTTTGTTTGCTGCTGGTTTTTGCTTTTGTTTTTATTGACCAAGTCTTAAGAAGAAAATCTCCTGTTTCAATCTCAGATGTTGAAGAACTTTTTAAAAATACCATTTTTATTTCTATTTTTAATGCGAGAAGGTGAAGTGTATTTTTTCCAGCTTTAATGAAGTACAGTTGACAAAAATATAATAGATTTAAAGTATACAACTATATATATGTATGTTACACAGACTGTAATGAGGAAAATTGAAAAAATTGACAAATATATGGAGATTAAACAATATGCTCCTGAACAGCCAATGGGTCAAAGAAGAACTATATCTTGAGGAAATGGAAACAAGACATACCTAAACTTATGAACTGCAGCAAAAGCAGTTCTGAGAGGGACAAACCCCTACATTAGGCAAAAAGAAAGATTTCAAATAAACAATATATCTAATTTACACCTCGTTCATGTGTGCTTTGTCAGTTGTGTCTGACTCTTTGTGACTCTATGAACTGTAGGCAACCAGGCTCCTCCATCCATGGGACTCTCCAGGCAAGAATACTCGAATGTGTTGCCATGCCCTCCTCCATGGGATCTTCCTGATCCAGGGATGAACCTACATCTCCTGTGGCTCCTGCATTGGCAGGCAGGTTCTTTACCACTAGCACCACCTGGGAAGCCCAACTTTACACCTCAGGAACTAGAAAAAGAAACACTAAGCCCGAAGTTATTAGCACTGAAGCAAATAATGTTTAGAATGAAAACAAACAAACTAGAGACTAAAGAAACAATAGAAAAAAATCAATGAAATTAAAGTTTGTTTTTAAAAACATAAACAAAATTGACAAATCTTTAGCTAAACTAAGAGAAAAAGGGAAGACTCAAAATCAGAAATGAAAGAGGAGATATGACACTGATACCTCATAAATATTAAGGATCATAAGAAACTACTGTGAACAATTACACACAAATTAGGTAACCTAGAAAATAAAATGGATAAATTCCCAAAAACATACATCCTACCAAAACTGAATTATGGAGAGATAGAAAATCTGAGCAGATGAGTAAGGACAGTGAATGAGCATAAAAGGACATTGAATAAAACTTCCAGCAAAGAAAAGCTCAGGACCATTTTGTTTCCCTGGTGGATTCTATCCCGCCTTTAATGAATACCTTTCTGAATTGTATAGCCTCTTTGCCTTCCTTGCTAAGTTATTGTGGACATAAAATAAATCAGGTCATAAATGTAAACCATGGACTACATGAAAATTTGTTTTACATAGTAGTTCTCATAGTAGAACAGTGTGGAGGGAGAAAATACACTCCAGCTTTTAACTGAAAGTATGTTTTTAAAACAGATTCTTAATATCTGGTTTCCTTTGTGTTTCTTTCTCCAAAAGGAGGGAAAGGAGTTGTCAAATTCTGCTCCCTAAAGAATGTAATCTAAACCTGTAAGCTTTGAACATTTATTACTACTATAGTTTTTAAATAGCAGAAAATAAATGTTTCTCATAATAGTATATAGAAACTTATACCATAATACAGCAACACTGATGATATCATTGTGTTAAGAAAACCCAGCATTCTATGATTTGTGAAATGTGACTGCCTCCTCATTGCGTATTTTACGTAACAGTTTTATTTGTAGGTCATGTACTGTAAACCTCTATTTTTAAAATCATATCCTCTGCATTTTATAAATTACTTATTTCTCCAAACACAGACAATTATTTTTAAAAATCTTTGTAATTGCAAAACAAATTCATGTTTTTCCCAAGATGGTAATAGTTCTGTTTAGTTAATTTCTTTGTGCATAAAGATAGATCACACAAATGTGTATAAAATGTTGTCTCGATTTATGAACCACACTATAGATCTAAAAGTTTCAATTCATTAGCACTGAATATAATGACTTTGGAAGCATTGAGGTGTCTCGTGTCATAAATAGTTATCTAATGTCCAAAAGCCTTGCAGCAAAAGTCTAATATCCACTGGGTAGGAAATTTATATTAGACATTTTAAGAATAAAAATGTCCTTAAAGTGATTTTGCCAAAGGAACAAAGGCCATCATCCTTCTGACATGCAGGACAGTACCAATCTTTTTATTCCATGAAGTATGGAATTTATACTCTTTGCTTTCCGGTTTAATCTGTTGTATTTTTTATATAGTAGGGGTACTTGAACATAAGATTGTGATCAAATGCAAGGTTATATAGCCATTCTTATATTCTCGTATGAGAAACGGATTCATGGACAATTTTGCTTAGAATAAGAATGTTTTTCACATTTCAAAGTAATAGATTTCCAATTCTTACTTGACTATCCCTTAACAGGTATTTCATATTGCTTAATTTATAAAAATTTAATATTTTCCATTGATAATAATTTAAAATCATATAATTTGGATTCTTTTTTTTTTTTTTTTTTTGGTACGTGGCAGTTCTAAAACATAAATTAGAAAGGTTTAGGTAAAATTGGTGATGTGACAGTTATTATAACAAAATTTTAAAAATGATTTGGATAATCAAATCAATTTCAAGAGTGCCCATAGCACAATCTGTGCATGAATGCTAATGCTTGATTGCCTAATGACAGATAATAGCACATTTGTGGAGTGCTTATTATGAGCTAGGCACTGATCTAAGCATTTTGCATTATTATTTCATATTTTATAGATGATAGATCTGAAGCAAAAAGAGATTATATCACTTGCCTAAAGTCACTTAATGTGTACATTGTGAAAGCAAATATTTTAACTCTAGAGCTGACACTTTTAAGCTCTACATTTTACTGCCCCTAATGGCAATCTGCTGGAATTGAGGGGAACAATACTAAAATACTTCAGTTTTTAAGTTTCTGCTTATATGGGGGTATTGGATTTTTCTGAGGCTCTGAAAATAACAAAACAGCTCACCCTTGAACGAGTCGTAAGACTCCTTGGAGCTTCCTCAATTTCTTCATCTAGGAAATGAGAGTCTGAATGAAGTATAAACTACATTTCCTTCAGTTTTGTAATTTCATGTTTATATTTATATGATTTTCTCAGAGTTCAAAGAGGTAGAAATCAATGCACTGACTACTTAACAATGTAGAGAATGAGAGAAAAAGGACCATTGATTCTTAAATTTATTTTCACTGATGGCATGCAAATGGACATCAAGCAAGCTTATGAACACAGTCTTTGGATGTTATCCTTTCTGCTTAGAAAACATTCTTTCTCAATTCTTTATTGGACTTACTCATGCTTCCAGACTTCTATCAACCTTTACCTCATTCAGGAAGCCTCTTTTCTTCAGGAAGCATTCTTTTTTCACTGTCATATCATCCACTGAGAGGTGACCTTCATTTTAATCAGATCTGTGACTTTACACCTCCTCTCCCTGCTGCCCCATGAAACTCCACATCTTTTTTTTTTTTTTTTTTAGCCTAACTGCCTTCTACTCATATTTTGATAGATTAAGAATTATCTCTTTAAGTATTTCTTCACTGGCCTAACCTCCTCTTCAAGCTGATTTGAATGTCCCTCTTCAGGATTTTACTATCATCCTACACATATTTCAGAATGCTAGAAAGTTTATATTAAATGATGTATATACTTGGCTTCATCCATCATTATATGATCTGAGTAAACAAGGGTCATGTTTTATTAATTTTTATAAACCTAGAGATATTGCCTGGAATGGAATGTGACCAATATTTATTTGACAAACAACTTATACGGTGATTCAATGCAGAGGTAACCTTGGGGTATTCCTTTACCATATCCTAAAAGGAGGGCAGTCTCCTCTTACTTATTTGTAACTATAAAAAAAACTATGAGAATTAGTGAGTCAAACTATTAGTTTGAGGTCTTAAGACTAGGTAATATACAAAAATGCAGCACATAAGCCAGCTACCATTTACCTAATAAACATATGAGCACTGATATTTCCAATAACAGTAAATTATATTTCACAGAGATGTATTTTAATAGGCAATGGCACCCCACTCCAGTACTCTTGCCTGGAAAATCCCATGGACGGAGGAGCCTGGTAGGCTACAGTCCATGGGGTCGCTAAGAGTTGGACACGACTGAGCGACTTCACTTTCACTTTTCACTTTCATGCATTGGAGGAGGAAATGGCAACCCACTCCAGTGTTCTTGCCTGGAGAATCCCAGGGACGGCGGGGCCTGGTGGGCTGCCATCTATGGGGTCGCACAGAGTTGGACACGACTGAAGCGACTTAGCAGCAGCAGCAAAAGGGTTATAGTGAACTTACAGGGTGAATCTCATACATAAGTCAACTATTCAAATCGAGTAAAATAAAATAAAATCTTATTGAAAAGAGATTAGCATATTATGCTGGCTATTAAACTTTTCCCATTAGTGTTCTCAGCAGCTACGATCTGGGGCTTAAAAGAAAGCTAAATATACTAAAGAAGCTGCTGATGAATTAATGAGGACCATGGGCATAGCTCATTAATAAACTCTTAAGTGGAGACCACTATAAGAAAGAGAATCCAAATGAAGTATTTTATAAAAATCCTTAGCACCAAATAGCAAACTATGTTTACACAGGGCAGTAGACCAATTTCTTGGCTGCTATGAAACATAACTCTTATCTCCCTTGCTCCCTTGCTCTCTACTTCCTAACATTCAACAAATATAGGCATCCTGATAAACGCTAAAAGAAGGGTTGAGATTCAGAGATTAATACATAGTTCCTGAATCTTATCAACCATAATGAAAGTTCTAGAGACACTTGAAAGTATTGTTCATTCTAAGGCTAACAGGTCTAACAAAACTAGCAACTTTGCCACTACTATAGCCATAACTTTACCTCTTTGTAGGGGGAGTTTGTAATTTCCTGGGTTCTGTCTCATCGCAACAAAAATTTGAAGTGACGGACAGACCAGCGTTTCAGCCCTCGAACGGACCAGTATTACAGCTCCATGTTACAGCTCAGTTTTATTTAGAAAGTAAAGGAAAATACATCCAGGAATCATGAGAGCATTCTGACCCAAAAGACGCAAAGAGAAGAGAGGCCCCCAGCCCAATTTTGGCTCCTCTTTTTATACGTTTTTTCTCCTACCCCTGGGCCTGCTCTGTGTAAATTGGGCTAGCCAGGAGTGCTGTTTGTTTTACCTGAGGTCCTCACTCCAGTCCTTGGACCTTCCTTTGTTCTGTTTTCACAGGCTTTTCCCTTCCTTGTCTTTTAGCCACCATCATTCTGGACTCCTTTTTCCTATTCTAACTACCTAACATGTTTATACTTTGAAAATCCAGAATTAATAATTGTCATCTTCAATAAGTCAGCTCCAATTGTTGTGAATATAAATGTTTCATGTCAATTCATTTGGGAGTGATCTGTCTTTGGTGGCAAATATTTGTTTATTCAAATTTTTAATGTAAGGAAAAACATCCCATTATTAGAGACTACTAGGGGGAAGTGTGAATACTTTTCAACTATCTTTTAATATCTAAATATTTCATTAGATTTAAATTTGGGAATTGATATTGCCTCTCCTGGTGGCTCAGGTGATAAAGAATCTGCCTGCAAATGTGGGTTCAATCTCTGGATTAGGAAGATCCTCTAGAGAAGGGAATGGCAACTCACTCCAGTATTCTTGCCTGGAGAATCCCCATGGACAGAGGAGCCTAGTGGCTACAGTCCATGGGGTCGCAAAGAGTCGGACACAACTGAGTGACTGACACTCACTTTCATTGAATATTTCAATGACATCTGGATTATATCTTTCCTCTGATATAGGCAATGTTACTGAGTACAACATAACACTTCAAAGAACCATCAGACTAAGTATTTCAAAAACGATGGATTAACAACATAAGAATTAAAAGACATCATGATGTATTGGACATAAAGCTGTTAAATATGACCCAAGATATGAGTAAGTATAGACATCTGTTTTTGAGAATAATACTAGAATTGTGAACTTAAAAAAAATAACATTTAAGGTTGTCAGTTATACTTATCATTTTAACATCAGAGCATCATAGAATCTCTATTAAAGAAGAATATTCATTTTGCAATCCATATTACCATATGTGGTATATCAGTGACATTAATAATTATTACCTTAGGCTACTGCAACAGCAAAGAGAAAAAAATAACACTGTGTGGTTCATTTCGTAATAGAAGACACAGAGTCCTTGGAATTCAGATGCCACACTTGAGCACATTTAGTGTACAGCAAATAATTTCTGAATGTCACTGATCCTAGATCATTTTTAAAAAGCTACTTCCCCTTACTTTGAAAGATGTGTTATGCTGCATTTCATTACTTTTCTCCTTACCACGTTCTTCTTTTGTTTTAAGATAAGCGATGAGGCTTTCGGTGAAGATTAAGCACTTGCAGACAGTAACTCAATGGTCCAAACAGGGTTTTAATTGGAACCTCAAATCCTGTGGAAAAATAAGAAGTTAAATCATTAATAAAATGTATTTCCCAGAAGACTCTATGTTGATATGTGTTATGCTAGGAAACCTTCATTATTTTTTCCTATAAGATTCTATAGACATACTTGTGAAAGCTAAAATTCACTATCCATGCCACATTAAGATTATGTAATGAAATCCCAGCCCTTTCAAAGTTCCCAATATCAAGAAATAAATAAGAAATCCATAACAATTTTCCTTTTACAAACGTTAGCATTTTTTATGTCAACCTTAATCCTCATGTTTCCTTACAGTATTACAGTACATTCATTACTTAAAGCAATCCTGGAAGTACTACAGAAGTATTTCAATATGACCCAGGCAAAACCATGGCACGGTGTTAAACAATTCAATCTGCCACATAGATGAAAGTTTAGAGTGAAATGGCCTTTCTCTAGAGACTTTCAAAGACTAATTACAATGTCCGCATTAAAGAAAACCTTAAAAACAATCTTCCAGTGAGTCATAGGTTATACCAGGTATGTGACTGAGGCACATTATATAAATAAAAATCCAGATGATAAATTGCAGGAACAAGATTTAGGCTTCTATCTAAAAGACACTTCATTATGCATTTGGTCAACTAACTATTGAGAAACTGTAGACCAATTTTTGTTTAAGAGTAATGCAAAAATAGTTCATATTAAAGAGTTTAAATCTAGCTGAGGGAACCAAGTGCAAATATTACAAGTACAGATTAACCCATATATATACTGGGGGTAATGATTCTATGGTAATGATTTACCATTTAAATGGCATATTATCACACAATATAATTGTCTTCAGTAATCTGTTTTAGTGGGTAGGAGTTTATTTTTGTAAAGAACACATTTCTCCCTTTTATAAGTATTAAGATGAGTGTGTATATGTAGGATACATACTACATTCCTATACTATGTTCTGTAAAGAGATGCACATGTCACTTTTATGCACCACCTTTTACTATTTGGTAGTAAATATAAACAATGAAAAATTATACATAGTATAAACACCTAAAATCATCTTTATTTCTCCTGTTGCTTTGATTTCAAATGGTTTATTTGCTTGGTAAACCTTAATGCAGATAAATCCAAAGCCTATGCTATTGGCATTTCAAAGGTCACACATTTTTCAAGTGTATTCTATCAGTTATAACTTGCTACTCTACCGCCTTTTTTCTATCATATTCTGATGAGAATATGTAGCCCAAAGATTATCAACAGGATTGAAATTCTCCTCTGCTTCTATCTTCTGTCTCTTATATACTATTTTAATAACCCAATAATACTTTGCATTTTGATAAACACACTCAGATCCATTCTTGCAACAAATATTTATTGACCACTTAAAATACTCTACTAAGTGTCATACAAAATACAATGAAGTAAAATAAAAAGGTGAAAGAGACATGATCACTCCTTCAGGGTACTTTATAGTCTAGTAAGGGAGATGACAACTCATTACTAAAAAAAGATGATGAATATCATGAAAAAACACAGTGAGCAAAAAAGCTACGCAAGTTCAGAGGAGGAAAGTTTGCTTCCAACTGTGAGGATCAACGAAGATTCTGTAGACTGTGTGGCATTTCTGCAGGTCTTTAAAAGATTTGAGCAATTAAAGGTCATACAAAACATTTGGTAGAGAGAAAACTGTATGTGAAAAGGAGTCTAAGGGGAAAGTGAGGGGCAGATTTGGAAATTAGTCAGCAGCTTTATTTAGCTGAATTACAAGGAACTTGTATTGAGGTGGTAGAGGTAAGGCCTGAAAGATAGATGACTGTCAGATGATGCAGAGACTTAAGGATAAGCCTAAGGAAATGGAATTTGTTTCCCTAAGCGGTAAGACTTGCTGAAGTTTTTCCTGAGCAAGGGAATGAGGTGATAGGATTTTGTTTTACAAAGATTAATCTGGCAGAAGCATGAATAATGAATTCAAAAGTTGAAAATAGATGATAGGTGTGGAGGCAGTTAGGAGGCTATTGTGATGGTCCGTATGAGAGATATTATAAGACCTGAATTAGGATAGAAGCAAGAGAAATTAAAGAGATGAAACAGATGTGGAAAATGTTTTTCTAGGTACATCACAAATAACTATATGTCTCTGAAATGCTGATCCTGGGGAACCAGGAGGGTAGTATTGCCATTAACAATATAAGAAATATAAGAAAATTAATTAGTAGGTGTTAAAAAGGAGGATAGGAAGTAAATTTGATTTATTTTAAATTCGTACTGCAGGCATATGGAAAAGTGTAACTGGTGTCCAGAGAATTCGAGGCTGCATTAACAGATGTGGGAAGCATCTGCATTCATTCAGTTAACATTTAATGAGCATCTAAGATATACCAAACATTAAAGGTATAAAGGTAAATACTACACAGTCCCTTGCTCCAGGGAGCTAATTGTCTAATAAGGGGGAAAGTCTCAGTAATAGAAAATTATGATTAAATATGGAAAGTTCAGTCATTGAGGTTTGGATTAATATAATCATACATGTGGGACACCTGATACTTCTTAACAGGACCAGAGAATAACTCTGAGAAGAAGCGACACCTGACTTGGGTTTTAAAAGATAAGGAAATACTCACCAAATTAAGGGGCAGTATTTGAATTAAAAGGAATAAGAGAAAAGACATGAAGGCATAAAGAGTGTACTGTTTGTGTATTAACAATTTTTGCTATAGTAACACAGAAAATGTAAGTCGTAAGAGTGCAGACGTAGTTTAGGGCTATATTGTCCTCATTCTTGGACAAAATAAGGTACTTGGGCTTATTTAGTAGTCAGTGGAGAGCTAGTGAAGGTTTTGGGGTACAAGGATGGTTTGATTGTATCTATTAAGAAAATTAATTTAGTAGAGGAGTACAGGATTAATTGTAATTGGAGAAAGCCTGTAGATGAAGAGGACAGTTGTTAGACAACTACAAAATTCCAAATGAAACTGATGAGGGTCTTACCTAAAAGTACTGGTACGAGTAATGGAAATAGGGACAAATTCAAGATACATTAAGAGGCAGAATTGACTAGAGTTGATTGCTTTGATGTGGTAGGAAACCACAACCATACGGTTTATAAGAAGTGAAGAAAAAGTGAAAATTGCTCAGTTGTGTCCAACTCTTTGCGACCCCATGGACTAGACAGTCCATGGAATTCTCCAGGCAAGAATACTGGAGTGGGTAGCCTTTCCCTTCTGCAGGGGATCTTCCCAACCCAGAGATCGAACTTAGGACTCTCTCATTGCAGGCAGATTCTTTACCAGCTGAACCACAAAAGAAGCCCAAGAATACTGGAGTGGGTAGCCTATCCCTTTTCCAGTGGATCTTCCCAACCCAGGAATTGAACAGGGGTCTCCTGCATTACAGGTGGATTCTTTACCAACTGAGCTATCAGGGAAGCCCCATTCTTAAACTATATTGAAATTACTGTGTATCTTCAGTGTTGGTTGTACAACACACTAGATAACCAATTGACATGAATCAGCCTGTTACTAAACAAATGCTCTATTTTTCATCGTACTTCTTGTTCACATGTGCATAGGTGTGACAGAATTATAACTCATTAGAATTCATGAAGAAATATTCATAAGTATAAAGGCTCTTTTCTTATTTTTCCTTTTGGTTTATTGTCACAAAACTAGGAGTGTTGGCTTTGAAGTGAAGTGAAGTGAAGTCGCTCAGTCGTGTCTGAACTCTTTGCGACCCCATGGATTGTAGCGCTCAGTCGTGTCCGACTCTTTTCGACCCCATGGACTGTAGCCTACCAGGCTTCTCTGTCCATGGGATTCTCCAGGCAAGAGTACTTGAGTGGGTTGCCATTTCCTTCTCCAAGGGATCTTCCCAACCCAAGGATCGAACCCAGGTCTCCCACATTGCAAGCAGACGCTTTACCCTCTGAGCCACCAGGGAAGCTCCAAGTGTTGGCTTTAAGCAGACACATTTTTTAACACACACATTTTATCACTTTTTTTAAATTTCTAAATGGTCTTTCAAAAGAAGCACACATAAACATAAGAAAAATACAGATTATGTGTCCTAGCCAGCTTTTTTTATTCATAGGTCAAATAATTATTAATCTCAGTTAAAACAAGCAATCAGAAAACTAAGATAATGGCATCTGGTCCCATCACTTCATGGGAAATAGATGGGGAAACAGGGGAAACAGTGTCAGACTTTATTTTTTTGGGCTCCAAAGTCACTGCAGATGGTGACTGCAGCCATGAATTTAAAAGATGCTTACTCCTTGGAAGGGAAGTTATGACCAACCTAGATAGCATATTCAAAAGCAGAGACATTACTTTGCCAACAAAGGTCCATGTAGTCAAGGCTATGGTTTTTCCTGTGGTCATGTATGGATGTGAGAGTTGGACTGTGAAGAAGGCTGAGCGCTGAAGAATTGATGCTTTTGAACTGTGGTGTTGGAGAAGACTCTCGAGAGTCCCTTGGACTGCAAGGAGATCCAACCAGTCCATTCTGAAGGAGATCAGCCCTGGGTGTTCTTTCGAGGGAATGATGTTGAAGCTGGAACTCCAGTACTTTGGCCACCTCATGGGAAGAGTTGACTCATTGGAAAAGACTCTGATGCTGGGAGGGATTGGGGGCAGGAGGAGAAGGGGATGACAAAGGATGAGATGGCTGGATGGCATCACTGACTTGATGGACGTGAGTCTCAGTGAACTCCGGGAGTTGGTGATGGACAGGGAGGCCTGGCATGCTGTGATTCATGGGGTCCCAAAGAGTCGGACATGACTGAGCGACCGAACTGAACTGAATCTAGATACTAGAGTCATAAGAATTTGAGAAACCTATAAAATGATTATGAAGACAAAACAGACATACATGCATAAACACATATATGTTTTCCAGCTTCCTAATCAAAGACCTATAAAGGTAGAGATGTTTTAAAAATTAACTCCTGGGAGACATAAATTTTGTCTAGAACTTGCTCTTGGCCTCTGTAGATCTCAGTGTTTCAAACATAAATTAGAGTTGCTGCTAAGTCACTTCAGTCGTGTCCGACTCTGTGCAACCCCATAGACGGCAGCCCACCAGGCTCCCCCGTCCCTGGGCTTCTCCAGGCAAGAACACTGGAGTGGGTTGCCATTTCCTTCTCCAATGCATGAAAGTGAAAAGTGAAAGTGAAGTTGCTCAGTCATATCGGACTCTTAGTCACCCCATGGACTGGACTCTACCAGGCTCCTCCATCCATGGGATTTTTCAGGCAAGAGTACTGGAGTGGGTGCCACTGGAATCTAAGGTTGATTCCAGCTCTAACATTCTGGGAAATGTGACTCTAAAGATTCATAGAAATGCCCAGTCTCTGAGCCAGAAAAACATTTTAAATTATAAAGGTGATGTTTTTATTTGAATTTTGCTAATTTTAAGCTAAATAACTAAAACTTAAAAGGAAATATGATCTTTCAATGCCTATCAAAGAAATTTGTCTATCACATTGAAAGTGAAAGTGAAACTGTTAGTTGCTCAGTTATATCCCACTCTTTGCAACCCCATGGACTGTAGCCCACCAGGCTTCTCTGTCCATGGTATTCTCCAGGCAAGAATACTGGAGTGGGTAGCCTTTCCCTTCTGCAGGGGATCTTCCCAACCCAGAGATCGAACTTAGGACTCTCTCATTGCAGGCAGATTCTTTACCAGCTGAGCCACAAAGGAAGCCCAAGAATACTGGAGTGGGTAGCCTATCCCTTTTCCAGGGGCTCTTCCCGACCCAGAGATTGAAGGCAGATTCTTTACTGTCTGAGCCACCAGGGAAGTCCGAACCACCAAGGAAGTCCAACTTGTTTATCACCTTGGTTCTTTCCAAAGTCCAAAGGTAGTAACTAGACTGTTTGAGTCTAGTTATTTAGGTCTTTTAGTAGAGCTAATCCAGTTTGATCATCAGTAAAAAAAAAAAAAAAAAAATTAACGTTATAGCCAACAAAGTGAAGATATTTGGTTGAATGTCTTAACCACATTATTCAAGTGATTAAAAGACAAGACAATCTTAATTTTCAAAACTAATACACCACATATTAAAATAATAACTGAGGGAAAAATGAGTACAAAGTTGATAATCTTTGCATTTTCCATCATTCCATGGACTGAAAAAGTATCTAAAATAACTCTAAAGCTATTTGCACAATAAATTATTAAACTATATTCAGTTTCCTCTCTCTGGACAGAACCAAAAATAAGTCTCAAATAATTACTCTCAAAAAGCTGGAAAATCTCAAAAAGCTGGGAAATCATCAGAAATAGCAGTTAGTATTTATTGAGTACTTACTATGTATTGGTCACTGTTTTTGAAGTGCTTCACATTCATCCCTTCCCTTAAGTATCTCAAAGACCTAGTGAAGTAGATGCTATCATTTTCCTGATTCTATAAGGAAAGCAATGGAGACACAGCAAGGTAAATAAATTACTCAAGATCAAATAGCTGGCAAGTGGTGAATTCAGCACTTGAGCTTTTCAACTTTATTAGGTCAAATTGAGATCATAGACTCAGTTACTAATCTAATCACAGATCTCAATTGATCTCAATAAATCAATTACTATTGTGTTTCAATAATGAGGACCCTATTTCAGCAAACTAAAAGTATGAATAAAACAGAAAGAAAATTATTTACTCTACTTGAAATAAAAGTCAGTTGTCTTAAGTGGATCATTAATTTGCAAGTAAACAGGTCAATTGTAGCTGAATCTTGTCTGCTTTTTGAACTAAGATTTTATAGGGCTTATAGGTAAATCTTTTTAATAAAAACAGTTTGGTATATGTACCTAAAGCTATCTGTATATAGCTATATCTATCTATATATGTGTGTGTGTGTGTATATATATATATATATATATATTTCATTTCAAATTGCTATAATTCAGTCTTTCTTACTAATGCAAATAAACTTTAGCTTGAATTATTCAGTCTAAGTAGGATTCTAGTATGCACCATCCTTCACTTAAAGGAGTTCTCTTTATTGAGAATAAGTTTTTTCTTCAACTTTATTGAGATATAATAAGGCATCCATTTCAAGTATACAGTTTGTGTTTGACAAATGAAATTACTGGTAATGTTGTAGCACCAAAATTAGATATAACCAGGAAGCCATTCTTACAATAAACAAAACTGTATTTCTATTATTCAAGTGTCAATAAAAGCTGGCTGTCAATCACACAATAATCATGAAAAACTTATTGTCTTGAGGTTCTGCAAGATCATATTGTTCAAATTTTGTGCTGCTGTTCTCTAGGGAGTGAATGTGTGCAGTAGATTCCAGAAGAGGAGAGAGGACCCTAATTTATCCTAGAGTCCCAATGTCTGGCACATAGTAGCCTTTTAAGTCCAAATATTTCTTCAATGAATGAGACATTGATAATGCAAATAAATGTGGGAAAGCAGCGTGGAAGCAAATGTAGACACATTACCACAAAGAGGTATTCAAGGTATTTGAGGATGAAATCTAGAAATTAATGATGAATACTTTCCCTAAAAGTTACCTGCAGAGGCATCTAAATTGGAACAGAAGAAGAAGTATTATCTCTATTTGCAGATGATATGATCTTCTATGTAGAAAACTCTATAAATATTCTGAAAAAACCTGCCAGAACTAATAAATGAATTCTGCAAAGTAGCAGAGTATAAAAATCTATACTAAAAATCATGTTCCATTTCTATACACTAATAATGAATAATCAAAAATGAAATTAAGAAATAATTCTATTCATAATAACATCAAAAAAGAATAAAAAATAGGAATAAACTTAACCAAGGAGGTAAAATTTTATAAACTAAAAACTACAAAACTGCAAAATTTTGCCAAAAGAAATTTCAAAGATACAAATAAATGGAAAAACATCTGTGTACATGGATTGGAAGACAATATTGTTAAGATGTCAACACTACCCAAAGTGATTTACAGATTTAATGCAATCCCTCTCAAAATCCAAATGACTGCTTTTTCAGAAATAGAAAATTTCATTCTAAATCTCAGATGGAATCTCAAGGGCCCCCAAATAGCCAAACCAATCTTGAAAAGGAAGAACAGAGTTGGAGATCTCTTACATCCTGATTTCAGAACTTGCTACAGTGTTACCGTAATTAAAACAGTGGTACTATATTAAAGACAGATATTTGGACCAATGGAATAGAATACACAGCCCAGGAATATGGTCAAAGGATTTTTAACAAGAGTGTTAAGACCATTCACCAGGGAAAGATAATCTCTTCAACAAATTGTATTGGGAAAATTGATATCCATGTATAAAAGAATGAAATAGGACACATACCGTAGACAAAAATTAACTGAAAATGGATCAAAGACATATATATAAGAGCTGAAACTATAAAGCTCTTAGAAGAAAGCAGCAAAAAAGCTTCATGCCAGTAGATTTGGCAATAATTTCACAGATATGACACCAAAATACAATCACTAAAAGAAAAAATTAGTTGAAATTCATCAAAAGCTTCCATGCATCAAAATAAACTATCAACAGAGTTAAAAAGTAACCCATGAAATGAGCAAAGATATTTGCAAATTTTGTATCTGAAATGGAATTAATATCCCATTTCAAAATGAGATTGATATTTAGTACCTATAACTCAAGACTTAAAAAAAAAAAAAAAAAACTCTATTAGAAGTAAACAAATGACTTGAATAAACATTCTCCAAAGAAGATATACACATGGTCAAAAACACATGAAAATATGCTCAGTACCACTAATCATTAGAGAAATGCAAATGAAAACCACAGTGTGATACCAATTCACACCCATTAGCATGGCTATTATTCCAAAAGAAAAAAAAAAACAAACAACAAAAAAATAAGAAATGTGTGTGAGAATGTGGAAAAGTTCGAACTCTTGTACACTGCTGGTGAGAATGTAAAATAGTGTAGCCACTATGGAAAGCATTATGGCATTTCCTCAAAAAATTAAATATAGAATTATAATCCTGAAATTCCAATATTTCATCTATACCCAAAAGAAGTGAATGCAGAGGCTTGAACAGATATTTGTAAACCCATATTATAGCAATAATGTCCTGAGGAAAGTATTGGCAGATTTTGTGGACTAACAAATTGGCAGATTTTGTGGACTAGATATTTGAAATACTACAGAGAAGCCACTTACATTCATTATTGAAGAAAATGCTCAATTAGAAGTTAGTGAAAATATATACTTATTATTTCCATTTCTATTATCCATGGGCTTTTAAACTTCAGATTAAGAACCATCCAGATAAAGATAAGGAACAATGATTACTAGATATAGGAAATAAGGGAGATTAAATAATTCAAAATAATTTCAAGCTTTGTTCCTGATTAATTGGCAGCTTTAGTCAGTTCTCTGTAGACAAAGATAGGTTCTTCAAAAGGAAGAACTAATCTTAATGCTATGGTCTGAATATTTGTGTCCCTTAAAATCCATTTGTTAATGTCCTAATCCCTCACATGATAGTATTAGGAGGTGTGCCTTTGGGAGTTGGTTAGTCATGAGGGTAGGAGCCTCATGAATGGAATTAGTTCCCTTATAAATAAAACCTTAGGGCAGTGGTCCCCAACCTTGTTGGCACCAGGGACCAGGTTCAGGGAAGACAATTTTTCCATGGAGGGCCAGGAGTGGGGAGTGGCTTCCAGATGATTCAAATGCATTACATTTCTTAGACCACCTCTGGTCTGACAGGAGGCAGAGGTCAGGCAGTCATGCAAGTGATGGGGAGTGGCTGTAAATAGAGATGAAGCTTTGCTGCTAGACTGCCACTCACCTCCTACTATGCTGCTTGGTTCCTAAGGCCATGGACTGGTACTGATCCATGGCCTGGGGGTTGGCGGCTCCTGCCTTAGAGAGATCCCTTTCCTCTTCTACCATGTGAGGACACAGAGATAAGTTGGCAGCCTGGAACCCAGAAGAGGACCTTCACCAGAACTTGACCATGCTGGCACCCTGATCTTAGATTCGCAGACTCCAGAACTTTAACAAACACATTTCTGTTCTTTATGAGCTAACATGTGTGAACTATGGTGTTATAGCAGCCTGAAAAGTCTTTAAAGACTAAGACACTTGGGGATTAAGAGATGATACATAAGAACTTCCCATGGGAACAGAAATGTGAGACTGGATGTTGGAAAGACATAGACTAGAGACAAATTTTGGAAAGTAATTTCCATATATGTATATATGGTAAATATATATATATATATATTGGTATATATATATACCAATATATACCAATTTACCATATATATACCAATATATACCAATTTACCATATATATATATATATGGTAAATATAAATATAAATATAAATATAAATATAAATATATATATATATATATATATGCTGCTAAGTCGCTTCAGTCGTGTCCGACTCTGTGCGACCCCATAGACGGTAGCCCATCAGGCTCCCCGATCCCTGGGATTCTCCAGGCAAAAACACTGGAGTGGGTTGCCATTTCCTTCTCCAATGCATAAAAGTGAAAAGTGCAAGTGAAGTCGCTCAGTCGTGTCCGACTCTTCGAGACCTCATGGACTGCAGCCCACCAGGCTCCTCCGTCCATGGGATTTTCCAGGCAAGAGTACTGGAGTGGGGTTGCCTCCACTCCAGTTTATATATATATATATATAAACTGAAGCCTGTGAATGATCCACATCCATTTGAAGAAGGCAGAGTAGAGTTGTGCAGCATATAATATTTTGATATGCAAAAGAGGAAACAGATTTTTCCTGATGGAAAGATTGGCTGGGAAAGTTATTTCTTCTTCATGAGGAGATTGAAGATGATCTATAGGTTTCCTGTCATCTTTTATTTATTAATTTTTTAATTTTAATTGGAGGCTAATTACTTTACAATATTGTATTGGTTTTGCCATACATCAACATGAATCTGCCACGGGTGTACACATGTTCCCAATCCTGAACCCCCCTCCCACCTCCCTCCCCATACATTATCAGCTTTAGAGAAAATTGAGGGTAGAGCATGTCAATGCCCATGTTAAGGAGGAATATCAGGCAACAAAGCAAACATGTAAGATGTGGTCACAGAAGTGGGAAGAGAACCAAGGGTTTAAGAGGTGAATGAAAGAGGGGATTTGATAATGAAGGATAAGTTTAGCTATAAATATCTCAAAGATGGAGAAGAGATACTTCATGACCTCCTTTAAGACACATCCACCAGAGTTGTAAAGAGTGGGAGACTGGTTGTAAGCAATGAAGAAGTGATCATTAGGTGAAGAGAATGAGGCAAGAGATGTACTTTTTTTTTGAAAAGATTACTGTTCAAAATACTAAAAGATGACTTTGATGTTTTCTCAAATCTTTGCTTTTGTTTCCCTTCGCTCTCATATCCCACCTCTTAAAATCTGTTGTCTTGCTTGTATCTTACTGCATTTGTCTGGTTTGTTCACGCTTACTGTGCTATTTTTGTCTTCTTTCACAATAAGGTGCTTCTGAATAGCTAACACAGTGACTGGAACATGTGGCTCCTTTACAGGTGTTTGTGGAATAGTTACCATGATGAATGCTTGGTAGTAGAATAAGGTAAATTTGTATTCCTTTTCATATGTGCTGATCAATAGATCAGTGTCAGTTTATGGGGAGGTCTCCTCCCATGTTGCCACATTCTGAATTTGGTCTTATCTTGGTCAAAACTTGTATCATAATTTCAGTGAGCTAACAGAATCCAGTTTATCTAATCTCCACACAAACCTGGAGTGGTAACTAGATGTTAAATGATAGACTGAATATTTACAAAGCTGTCAAAATCCTCTGATTAGGTGATGAAAGAGATACTTTTATACATACACTATTTGTGTGTAACTTCAGAGGCTAGCCCACAGGGCTTCCTTGGTGGCTCAGATGGTAATGAATATGCCTGCAATGCAGGAGACCTGGGTTCAATCCCTGGATCAGGAAGATCTCCTGGAGGAGGGCATGGCAACCCACTCCAGTATTCTTGCCTGGAATTTCATGGACAGAGGATCCTGGTGGGCTATAGTTCATGGGGTTGCAAAGAGTCAGCCACTACTGAATGACTAGCACTTTCATCACTTTTTTTCAGGGGCTAGAGTGATGGACTAAAAATTAAAGACAAAAATAACACTAAAAGACAATTTCACAAGGAAAAACGTTTAAAAAAAAAAGAATGAAAAAGTGAACGTCGTGTATTTTGGTGGAAAAGGCCTAGCTTGACAGTAGTCTGTGCAAAAGACCTCAGATTCAAAAACACAAACTGATAAAGATAAGTCAGTACCATCCTTGCCTGTACTGATAAATATGTAGTGTCCAGACTAAAATAAATATGTAATGTTCAGACTAAAGTGGGTTGGGCATCAGTCCACTGTATGGGCTAAACTTCTGTGTAGTAGAGTACTAAGTCATGGACATCGTGCTGTAGAAGGGACATTTGACAAGGGTGGTGTGAATGGTGAAGGGAACCTGGTGGCACCACTTGTTATGTGTTGAACTGTGTCTCCCTTCAAAAAAAAGACATACAGGCATACCTTGGAGATATTATTTGCAGACCACTGCAATAATAAGGTTACATGAAATCCACAATAAGGTGAGTTACATGAATTTTTTGGTTTCTCGGTGCATGTAAAAGTTATGTCTACACTATACTGTAGTCTATTAACTGGGTAACAGCATTGTGTCTTAAAAAATAATATATATACCTTAATTAAAAAATTACAGCTGAAAATGCTAACCATAATCTGAGCTTTCAGCAAGTTATAGTAGGAACACCAAAGATCACTGATCACAGAGCACCATGACAATTATAATAGTAAATGAAAAAGTTTGAAATATTACAAAATGACCAAAATATGACACACAGACACAAAGTGAGCAAATGCTGTTAACAAACTAGTGTTGATAGACTTGCTTGAGCAGGGTTGCCAGAAACACAATAAAAAACATAGTATCTGCAAAGCTCAATAAAATGAAGTTTGCCATACTGAAGTCCTAACCCAGCCATACACAGAATGTAACCTTATTTAGAGGTAGGGTCTCTGCAGAGGTAATCAAGTTAAAACAAGTTCATTAGGGTGGACCCAGTGTGACTGATGTCCTTATAAAAAGAAAAAATCAGACACACATAGAGGAAAAGCCATGTGAAAAAGTTATCTTTGAAGGAGATGAAGGCAGAGACTGAGATGGAGATGGAGGCAGAGATTGAGATTAAGCTTCTGAAGCTAAGAGGCTTCTGGGGTTTACAGAAGTTATAAGAAGAAAGGGAGGCTCCTTTATCTACAGGTTTCAGAAGGAGCCAACAACTTAATTTCAGACGTCTAGCTTCCAAGACTGGAGGCAATATATTTCTCTTATAAGTCACCCAGTTCGTGGTATTTTGTTATGGCAGCCCTAGGAAACTAATAAACTAATGAAGAACCATTGGGGATCCAAGGGAAGAATAGTTTAGTGGATGGAAGGATTGTAATGGCTGCCCTTCAGTGTTTTCAGTCAATGATTCTTAGTAGCAGTTCTAGCCCAGAAACAGGAAAATACAACATGAGAAAATAAAAGGAAAAAGGAAAATATTTAGTTTCCTGCCCTGGGAGTTATTTTTGGCTCAAGGATACAAGAAGAGTAGAATTTAAGAACTGATTGCCAGTTACTGCAGGGAATTATCGATTGATTTGGTTTGGTTTTCAATCTTCACTCTCTTTTCTGTATACTGTTTCCTTGATTATATAACCTGTGTTTATGCCACTGGTATATTCATCTTGGAATGTGTGTGTGTGTGTGTGTGTGTGTGTATACATACATATAATCTTAAAAATATTCATTATTTTCCCCAGAATTAGATATATATATATATATATATATATATATATATATTTATTTATTTATTTATTTTCTACTTCTAGAATAAAAATAAAAATTATATTTATGCAGTTCTGGTTTTAGGGGACAAGGGTGCAAACAAAGGATGCTCTGTACATAGCTGTGACCC
Organism: Bos taurus; assembly: GCF_002263795.3. Classification (NCBI taxonomy): domain Eukaryota; kingdom Metazoa; phylum Chordata; class Mammalia; order Artiodactyla; family Bovidae; genus Bos; species Bos taurus. The sequence goes on from NC_037357.1 coordinate 10,536,607, forward strand.
TGTGGCAGCATTAAACATATTCACATATTCAGTAGTCCCATACATTTGAGTAGTTACAATTTGAGTCTGTTTAACTCTGGCTGGTGCATTTTTAAAAATTTCATAGGTGAAAAAGGAATCCAGGGAAAATCAGGCAGGCAGCCAGTCAGTAAGCTAGTGACATCCATGAAATATTTGTTCACCTTGGCAGTCATTCTTGTACTGTGCTTATCTTCTGAGAGTCGGTGTCTGACAGGTATTCTTTTGATGTAACCAATGAATGAAATGCTATTGGTAGCCACTAAGCCATTAGTTCTTGACTAATTAATACACCTAACCAACCATTGATTCCTCTGAGAATATATAAGGCTTAAGGAAATGGCAACCCACTCTAGTGTTCTTGCCTGGAGAATCCCAGGGACGGCGGAGCCTGGTGGGCTGCCGTCTGTGGGGTCGCACAGAGTCGGGCACGACTGAAGCAACTTAGTAGTAGTAGTATGGACCTGGAGGTAGAGTGAACAGAGATAAAGAAACGAGTGTGGTTTTCTTAAAGAACACACCAGAATTCAAACATACAAGTGATACACAATGTTAGCCCATTCAAAACCGTTATCTACAAAGGCTAACCTGGATACAACAGATTTTTAAAATTGCATATGTTTTTGGAGATTGTCAAGGTATATCAATAGGAACAAGTCCTATGAAGAGCCATTCCAGTATATGACTTAGTCTGAAAGGCCTGAGAGTCACAATTACCAGTTATTTTTCGTTTCTAGGTCCACTATCTGGGAACAGACTGAGAGACTTACAGAAAGAGTCAAGATGCCAGGACTCTCTCTAGTCACTCACTGGGGCAGAGCGCTTGGCCTACACTGTCCCTGTGTCCCAATAGAGCATGCTGTATAGCTTCTTCCTCAAGTCTCCAATGCTGGATAATGCCAACAAAGGCCCAGTCAGGACTCAAGTGAACATGGAGGCAACTTCCCTCATTCTCTGCAAGGGATGCAGCCTGAAGGAGGCCTGGCCTGGACCCCAGCCTTGACAGACTCAGGAAATGGGGAGGGATGCTCACCTCTGAGGCTGGGGGATGTGCAGCCTATCAGTGGGCTCTGAGGGTGTAAGGCTGCACACTTGGCTTGAAAGACTGTAGGGGCTGAGTTAGTAGCACTGGAGTAGGGGTGTATGTTATCATCAGAGTAGGAGGAAGTAGACTGCAAAATAAAGGGTTGGAGGGGAGAAAGGGCAGAGTTTGGAGGAAATGCTTTGACCAGGCTGGGTGTACAAGAGGAAGTTAGCTGTAAGCTGCTGAGGATTGGGGGATAAGGGGAAGATGGGGACACACACACACACACACACACACACATCCCCTTGGGTTTCTATTTGGTTTGAAGGCATTTCAGGGCCCAGTGAAGATGATCAGCTGGAATGTAGGAAGAAAATATTGGAATTTATATTTAATCTAAAACTTAAAAAAAAAAAAAAAAACTTATTATGGGGAATTCCATGGTGGTCCTCTGATGCCCTCTCAGAGGGCAGACAGACTGAAACCACAATCACAGATAATGAGCCAATCTGATCACACAGACCACAGACTTATCTAACTCAATGAAACTAAGCCATGCCGTGTGGGGCCACCCAAGACAGATGAGTCATGGTGGAGAGGTCTGAGAAAATGTGGTCCACTGGAGAAGGAAACGGCAAAACATTTCAGTATTCTTTTCTTGAGAACCCCAGGAACAGTATGAAAAGGTAAAAAGATAGGACACTGAAAGATAAATTCCCCAGGTCGGGAGGTGCCCAATATGCTACTGGAGATCAGTGGAGAAATAACTCCATAAAGAATGAAGGGATGGAACCAAAGCAAAAACAACACCCAGCTGTGGATGTCACTGGTAATAGAATCAAGATCTGATGCTGTAAAGAATAATATTGCATAGGAACCTGGAATGTTAGGTCCATGAATCAAGGCAAATTGGAAATGGTCAAACAGGAGATGGCAAGAGTGAACATCGACATTCTAGGAATCAGCGAACTAAGATGGACTGAAACGAGTGAGTTTAACTCAGATGACCATTATATCTACTACTGTGGGCAGGAATCCCTTAGAAGAAATGGAGTAGCCCTCATAGTCAACAAAAGAGTCCGAAATGCAGTACTTGGATGCAATCTCAAAAACGACAGAATGATCTCTGTTCATTTCCAAGGCAAACCATTCAATATCACAGTAATCCAAGTCCAAGTCTATGCCCCTAGCAGTAACGGTGAGGAAGCTGAAGACGAACGGTTCTATGAAGACCTACAAGACCTTCTAGAACGAACACCCAAAAAAGATGTTCTTTTCATTGTAGGGGACTGGAATGCAAAAGTAGGAAGTCAAGAAACACCTGGAGTAACAGGTGTTACTTGGAGTACGGAATGAAGCAGGGCAAAAGTTAATAGACTTCTGCCAAGAGAATGCACTGGTCATAGCAAACACCCTCTTCCAACAACACAGGAGAAGACTCTACACATGGACATCACCAGATGGTCAACACTGAAATCAGATTGATTATAGTCTTTGCAGCCAAAGATGGAGAAGCTCTATACAGTCAGCAAAAACAAGACTGGGAGATAATTGTGGCTCAGATAATGAACTCCTTATTGCCAAATTCAGACTTAAATTGAAGAAAATGGGGAAAACCACTAGACCATTCAGGTATGACCTAAATCAAATCCCTTATGACTATACAGTGGAAGTGAGAAATAGATTTAAGGGACTAAATCTGGTAGACAGAGTGCCTGATGAACTATGGGTGGAGGTTTGTGACATTGTATAGGAGACAGGGATTAAGACCATCTCCATGAAAAGAAATGCAAAAAAGCAAAATGGATGTCTGCAGAGGCCTTACAAATAGCTGCAAAAAGAAGAGAAGTGAAAAGCAAAGGAGAAAGGGAAAGATAAACCCATTTGAATGCAGAGTTCCAAAGAATAGCAAGGAGAGGTTAGAAAGCTTTCCTCAGCGATCAGTGCAAAGAAATAGAGGAAGACAATAGAATGGGAAAGACTACAGGTCTCTTCAAGAAAATTAGAGATACCAAGGGAACATTTCATGCAAAGGTGGGCTCAATAAAGGACAGAAATGGAATGGCCCTACAGAAGCAGAAGTTATTAAGAAAAGGTGGCAAGAATACACAGAAGAACTGTACAAAAAAGATCTTCACAACCCAGATAATCATGATGGTGTGATCACTCACCTAGAGCCAGTCATCCTGGAATGTGAAGTCAAGTGGGCCTTAGGAAGCTTCACTTCGAACAAAGCTAGTGGAAGTGATGGAATTCCAGTTGAGCTATTTCAAATCCTGAAAGATGATGCTGTGAAAGTGCTACACTCAATATGCCAGCAAATTTGGAAAACTCAGCAGTGGCCACAGGACTGGAAAAGGTCAGTTTTCTTTCCAATCCCAAAGAAAGGCAATGCCAAAGAATGCTCAAACTACTGCACAGTTGCACTCATCTCACACGCTAGTAAAGTAATGCTCAAAATTCTCTAAGCCAGGCTTCAACAATACATGAACTGTGAACTTCCAGATGTTCAAGCTGGTTTGAGAAAAGGCAGAGAAACCAGAGATCAAATTGTTAACATCCGCTGGATCATTGAATAAGCAAGAGAACTCCAGAAACTTCTTTCTCTGCTTTATTGACTATGCCAAAGGCTTTGACTGTGTGGATCACAATAACTGTGGAAAATTCTGAAAGAGACCGGAATACCAGACCACCTGACCTGCGTCTTGAGATACTTGTATGCAGGTCAGGAAGCAACAGTTAGAACTGGACATGGAACAACAGACTGGTTCCAAATAGGAAAAAGAGTATGTCAGGGCTGTATATTGTCACCCTGCTTATCTAACTCTTAAGCAGAGTACATCATGAGAAACCCTGGGCTGGAAGAAGCACAAGCTGGAATCAAGATTGCCAGGAGAAATATCAATAACCTCAGATATGCAGATGACACCACCCTTATGGCAGAAAGTGAAGAAGAACTAAAGAGCCTCTTGATGAAAGTGAAAGAGGAACGTGAAAAAGTTGGCTTAAAGCTCAACATTCTGAAAACTAACATAATTGCATCTGGTCCTATCACTTCATGGGAAATAGATGGGGAAACAGCGGAAACAGTGGTTGACTTTATTTTGGGAGGCTCGAAAATCACTGCAGATGGTGATTAAAGCCATGAAATGAAAAGATGCTTACTCTTTGGAAGGAAAGTTATGACCAACCTAGACAGCATATTAAAAAGCAGAGACATTACTTTGCCAACAAAGGTCTCTCTAGTCAAGGCTATGGTTTTTCCAGTAGCCATGTATGGATGTGAGAGTTGGACTATAAAGAAACCTGAGCGCTGAAGAATTGATGCTTTTGAACTGTGGCGTTGGAGAAGACTCTTGACAGTCCCTTGGACTGCAAAGAAATCCAACCAGTCCATCCTAGAGAAGTTCAGTCCTGGGTGTTCATTGGAAGGACTGATGCTGAAGCTAAAACTCCAATACTTTGGCCACCTCATGCAAAGAGCTGACTCATTTGAAAAGACCCAGATGTTGGGAATTAAGGGCAGGAGAAGAAGGGGACGACAGAGGATGAGATGGTTGGATGGCATCACTGATTCAATGGACATGGGTTTGGGTAGCCTCCGGGAGTTGGTGATGGACAGGGAGGCCTGGAGTGCTGCTGTTAATGGGGTCACAAAGAGTCGGACACGACTGAGCGACTGAACTGAACTGAACTGAACTCATGGTCCAGCCGCTAATACTCCATACTTCCAATGCAGGGGACCCAGGTTCAGGGAACTCAGGTTCAATCCCTGGTCAGGAAACTAGGTCCCACACACTGCAACTAAGTGTTCACTTGCTGCAACTAAGACCTGCAGCAGTCAAATAAATAAAAATAATATAATATTTTTAAAATATTTGGTTGTATGGAAACAAAACTCTGTTTCTTGATTCTGCAATAAATTTAATATAGAATTACCATATGACCGAACAAATTAAAAAAATAAATACAAAAAAATCAGAAGCTTATTTTTCTGGAGTTTTATGATATACTCGGTTTTCCCTTGTACCTCAGTTGGTAAAGAATATGCTTCCAGTGCAGGAGACCTGGCTTGTATCCCTGGGTTGAGAAGATCCCCTGGAGAAGCAAATGGCAACCCACTCCAGTATCCTTGCCTGGGGAATCTCATGGACAGAGGAGCCTGCTGGGCTGCAGTCCATGAGGTCACAAAGAGTTGGGCACAACTGAGCAACACTTACTAGTGATATATTTAATAATTAGTACACTACATTTAATACATGCATATAACTCATAATTAAAACCAAAATATTGAGTCTTAAGTTCATTTGTAAAATGTGGAAAATATAATAGTAGTACCTAGTTTTTAGGGCTATGTCAAGATCAAATGAGTTAATACATGCCACACACTTATAAGAGTGCCTGGAAGATAATAAGTAGTATATAAGAATTAGCTATTGTTATTGTAGTATTCAGATGTACAAGGTTTGGTGAGCTCGGCTCCCAGAAATAAGAGAAGACTGCTATTCTGTAAATGTTAGCTATCACTATTATTACTGAAACAGTTTCCTAACAGTTTATATCCCTAAGTCCTATCAAAATGACAGCAAAAGTATCAAATAAGATTAAATGAATAAAATTACTGGAAAATTGGGTAGATGGCATTAATGAACCCAAAACTCCGATAAACGTCTGCACATTATGAATTAAATGAGACCAGGTTGACAGTGAAAACAGGGCCAAGGAACTACAACACAACACACTTGAAACAGAGACTGATGGAAAATTAATTTCCACAGAAGAATATGGACTAACCCCAAAATTAGAGACAGAAAATGACTAGGCATGAGGGCAGAGAGAGTTTATGAGGATGGTCAAGGGGGGTAAATAGTTTTTAGAGTTCTAGAGGTTATATGTGGGGGTGGGGATCTTTACCTACAGAATATGCCCGAAGTGGTACACAGTCTCCATAGCTTCAAGGTAAGTCCTTCCCTAAAGGGAGGCATATACCCCACTCTCTCATTCCGAGTCACAGCTCCAGCAAGTCTCATTCCAATTCTCAACTAGAGATAGAGTCTCACAAGTGCCAGGAAAACCCACCCTAGATACTACATGTGATCAAATAAGACCCTGATTTGTGAAAATAAGCAAAAAATCAAGATTAATCACACTTCTGAAGGAAAACAGCAGAAAAAAAAGAAAGCACATATTGATCAAAGAAACCAGTTCCTAAGCAAACCGAGTCATTGAATAAATAAAATAGATGAGAACTTTTAGAACCACTTACTGTGTCTGTAAAGTCAGGAGAATATTGAGCTCTAAAATGGGATTCTATGATAATGGAGCAAGCAGAATACTCTACATCATTATGGGAAATTAAAAGCATGATAGCTTATAACACCCTATATATGAAGATGATTTATAAATATATATATCTTCGCTTGTATTTCTTCCTTGAACTCACATATTTTATTGCTCACACAACATGTGTACTTGAAGGTATAATGGATACAAAATATTTCACATGGCCAAGCTAAATATTTGCTTTCCCCATCTAAATACGTTCCTCTTGCAGTGTTCATAAAGTCAGTAAATGACTGAGTTCACTTACTCAGTTCATCAGACCCTAAACCTGGAAGTCACTATTGACTTTTTTTTCTTGCCTCCTTAAAACCAAACTTTCAATAATCTATTAGATTTTACCTTCAAAATTTACCCAGAACTGTATGTTTTCCCTGTCTCAAATGTAGATCCAGCCATTTCTCTAAGAAATAATGGCTCCTTTCAGTGGGAGAATGAAATTTAAGCACTAAGACCTTTTTAGAACATTACTCGTTGCTACTGAGGTGTCATTGTACTTAGGCTTTTTAAGGGACAAAGCAAAGGATTACCCTATTCCATATTTGTATTTCCTTTATTCCACAGTGAGAAACCTGCCTCCCAATAACCACCACGATATTGTAATTAGCCTCCAATTAAAATTAAAAAAAATTTTAAAATGATGAAAATATTTTCTCTATGCTAGAATATACACAATTTCAGAATAACAAACCAATATGAGTTCTTAAAACAAACATGAGTAAAGTTCAAGATCTCTTTATATATTTTTGTGTTTAGACTATATCCTTATCAGTGTACAACCAGACTATTAATGTAAATGTAATTAATGTAAATATCATTTGAATTACATTTTGTTTCTTGGTGTGCTTATGTTATATAGTTGATATACTATTATGATCTTTTTAAATTTTGTTTTAAATTTTACAGTCTGATACATGCATCTTCTTGATTTAATTTTATTATTTGAATTTTAAAAACATTTATATGGCACACAAATCAAAACTATATAAAAAGATATACTCAAAAAAGTTTTCTTTCCATCCCTCCACCCCCACTTTCATCCTATAGGTTATTATTATTCAGTTCAGTTCAGTTCAGTCACTCAGTCGTGTCCGACTATTTGCGAACCCATGAATTGCAGCACGCCAGGCCTCCCTGTCCATCACTGACTCCCAGAGTCCACTCAGACTCATGGAGTTGGTGATGCCATCCAGCCATCTCATCCTGTGTCATCCCCTTCTCTTCCTGCACCCAATCCCTCCCAGCATCAGGGTCTTTTCCAATGAGTCAACTCTTCACATGAGGTGGCCAAGTATTGGAGTTTCAGCTTCAGCATCAGTCCTTCCAATGAACACCCAGGACTGATCTTCT